>NW_006797390.1:5459792-5471679 GCF_000442215.2 Lipotes vexillifer
CCCGCCCCTAGCGGACGGCGCTCCGGCCTCGCGCCCCCGGCCGCCCGGCTCGCTGGGACCGCTGCGCGCGCCCGCCCGGAGCCAAATGGCGACCCCCTCCCAGGCTCTCCCTGCCGCGCCCCCGCACCTTCCACCACGAGGAGCTGAGTTTTCTCCCTTTGAAATCGCGAGCTGCTCTCAGCTCCGGGAAAAGCTGATTCCTTTGCGTTGCCGTCCAGTTGCGCTCATTGGCGACGTCAGATTGAATATCGCGATTGCTGGTCGCGACGCGCCGCCACCTAGCTCTCCGCCGTCTGTCCAGCGGGGGAGACGTGGGTGTGCTTTCTGTTCCTCGGTGATGAGTTCTGCACTTACATGGACGCTAGTTTTTTTTTACGCGCGACTTATTCCTCCCTGGTCCCTCCGCCCCATCCACTATTTCGATACCAGCTGGGTTGGCTGACGCTGTGAAAATTACATGTGACAATCCATCTCCCGAGGATGCATAGAAGCAGTTTTGGACAAATTTTACTGTGTTAGGAGCAAATCCGTCCAGAAATAACGCCCGTCCAAAGAGTTCCACAAATAAATGGGCAAGCGTTTAGGGCGACTCCCCTCCCACTCGCTGGATACCCCCCAGGGTGTCCGTGCTCGTGGAGGACCATTTAGACCCCGAGAGCTAAACACTGCAGCTGCAGAGTGAGTCCGCGCACCTTCATTTCTCCTCCATGTGGGCAAAGTCTTTTTAATCTTTCATTCGCGGGGGGGGGGGGGGGGTGATATCAGAAGCGTGCCATTCTTAAAACCCACGGTGATAATGCTGAGTTTATACCGAAATTTACAAGAAACTCTGTGGGACTATTTGGGAGAAAAATAGTCAATGTGAACTGGATTTTACCTCGATGAGGTATAGAGAATGTTGCAAGAATCAGATGCAGAAAGCTAGGGGCTTCTTTGAAAATGTGCTTGTGGGGTGTGTTTAAAATGTAAAGGAGAAGCTTTCTGTTTGAATCAGTTATGAAGTGTGGAACTGTTTCTTTTTGAAGATGACAGACTTTGGTTATGACCATTCTTCCTTCGTTTTAACACATTCCCTCTATTTTTAACTTATTATTTATTTCTTTTTCGTTTAATGGTTGCTGTTCTGACCCAAGAGACTTTGTTTTGTTTCTTCTGGGGGGAAAAAAGTTAAAATTAATGAAAATGTCAATACTTGCTGTTGAAGGTCAGTCTGAGTGAACTATATTTAAGAGAGCTTGCTTTTTGGTGCCTGATTTGATGGACACTTGATTTGTATGTACAAAGGTAGAAAAACAGAATAAATTATTGAAGGAAAAGAAAAGGGAAGGAACTAAAGAAGTGTTTGAAAAACCAAAAAGACAAATGTCTTTTCAATTTTACTCCTGCTTCATTTTATACATTTAAGTTCGGGGAGGTCATGTTAAACGTTTTGTAGATTTAAATCCTTAGTAAAATGTCAAGAAATGTTTCTGGTGCAATAGTCATTTTTATTTGTTTTAGAAAACTTAAAAATGTTTTTATAAACATTTTGCCCAAGTTCAAACGTTCATTTGCCTTTAAAATGTCCACTTTCCTAGTGTGATTGAATATTCTTTCGATTTTGTGGCTTTATTCAGCTGTGTATTAGTTACAACCAAATCGAAGCAATGTAAATTACTTCTAACAAATAGTCCTTATTTCATATTTTATTTTTCAGCCTTTAAACACAAGGATGGTCGACATTTGTTAGTATAGTTTATAGCATAACCCTACAACACCCTGAATTCATATTCTCCAAACTTTAAAAAACTCATTAATAAAAACCGGAGACATAATTTTCTTGTTGAGGTTTTGGGCTGTTTTTGTTGTTGTTTGTGGCTTTTTTCCCTGGTGGCACAATTCAGGAGGGAGATTGAAAATTTTTCTAAAATTATTTTCTTGGTGGTCTTTGGTTGGCATTTTTCATTTGAAATGTGAAATAGATTGTTTTTAAAGTTTTATAATCTTTAAAATGTGCACCTCTGGAGAGAGATGTTCTTTCTATTTTAGGATTGACCTGAAAGCAAGCAGTTTGTATAAGTATGCTAGACAATCCAAGCTAGGATGCATTTAGACTCCTAGGAGGAATGCATTTCCTTTTCGTTCAGCCTGAAGTAAGGGCATCTGCTCTTACATGAACTTGAAACAAAGTCTGCGCCTATGCATTGTGTAAACAACTTAGAAAAGCACAAATTCAGAGGAGAGGGGTTTATGTGGAAGGTGAAGTTAGAACAGAAAATCCTAATTTATTTCTGCTGTTAGCCATCTCAAATCACACTTGCATTGTGGTCCCATAAGCTATAAACCAAATAATTTTTTCTTTATGACATATAGAGGTGTATTCCTTCAAGCCCTGTTTAATAATGATGATGATGATGATAGATAATAATAATTCCGCTGTCTCCTCTTCCAGTGAGTGTGTGTGAGCCTTCACTTTATGTTTCTTTAAAAATTGTGATTGCATCGTAAGGAAATGGATTCTGAAGTTAGGTTTTTGTCCTGGGAAACAACACCAAAAGGGCTCAACTATGTGCTTTTGAAAATAAAAAGTCACCAAAATGTAGTGGACCTGTTGCTTAAGGGAAGAGAACAAAATGCACAGGATTAAAAATGAACAGGAAAATTCCTTTGCCTAATTTACAAATCCCTACCTTCATCGTGCCCACATATGTTTCCATTTTTGAGAGCAGCCAGGCGGTCCGTCTAGCTAATGCAAACTCAGGACCTAAAGTCTTTCCTGGTGTCAAGGAAGATGTTCTAAAGCGAATGGTATGGGTTTGCGTAAGGTTTTGGAGGAAATGTCTTACATCTGGCATCTCACAGTCACCAATTATTTCAGGATCATGAAATATCATTTTAAAGGAATATTTTGAGAGAGAGGGGAGTCTAGATCATGCATTACATCTGGACAGCCATTTTGTGTGTGAGGTCTTCCTGAAATCATTTAAACTCAAGAAATTTAGTTGTTTCAAGTAGCAGCCCATGAGCTCCCTTTTGTATAATTCCAATAAACTGGTGAATAGCAAGTTTTTCTACCCCCTACTTCTGAATATATATTCTTCTAATGTTTCTCTTTTTTAAATAAAATGGTGTACCTAATTTAAAATTTCCCTAACATAATATAGACTAAGGCTGCAATTTACTTGCCTTTGTACAAGGAAATTATTCAGATAATTACTCTGTAGTGTAATTACCCGCAATTTTATGTCATCTAGCAAGTGAGTTAAGTAAGTTGGTAATCGAACTCCAGTGAAATTTGCTATACTTGGGATGAAAACCATACTTTACCTCGAGAAATCAAGGTCTGACCTTCCATTTAGACGCTTAAGACTTTACCTAGGCTGCCTGTATGTTTCACTCAGTGGAACTCTTTTCAGATTTAGGGAAGCCTGGCTCTCTGTTATAGATTAGATGTAGAAACAGGGGAATGGGCTGTGGACCCTCATGACATTTTGGCCCGTCACAGAATATGCCTTCTGTGTCTGGGAGTCTGCAGTTGAAATTCTATATAGTATTCATCAAGGTATTCATGCTGAGCGATCACATATGTGCTAAACTGATAACATCACAGGTCTCTGCACAGATACACCAGAGTGTGTCGGGGGCACGCTTCAGGTCTGTAAGGTAAAATTCAAATGGTTTTCATGAAGGAGTCAAACATGCGAAGGTTTCTGTGCTTTGGAGATTTTGCCTCTGGCTTTTGTGTTTTATTCTTTCATTTATTTGGTACAAGCTGAGTCCTTACCAGGTGCCAAACAGCGTGCTAGGCATCGGGGATGTCGTGGGTATGTAGTTAGACACTCAGTGAATGTTTTGTAAGGCTGGCAGGAAGGAAAAAGAGTTGAATAATACAGTCCCTGTCCCTAACAAGCCCGTTGTCTAGGGATCAAGCCTGGGAAAGAATTAACATCCTATACATGAATGCTTTAAGAAAATAATAAAACATAGAACAAAAGGCATAGAATAAGATGCCATGTTTTACCCATCTTACACCACCTACCTTAACGCAGGGGCATGGAAATTTATCTTTTCTTTAAAACTCAGTCTAGGCAAGTAATTATTCCTTGGATTGCATAGTAGTTTTTTAAATTATTTTTCTTAAATTATTCTTGAATATTGTTCTTAATAAACTATTGGAACTTGTTGATTGGATGTCTGGGTTACATGTCTGGGGTTTGGTCAGTCCTTTTAAAGTAGCCAAACCCCTTCTTGGTCCATCAGACTGCGAGAAGTCCTTTCTTTGAGTAGCTGGTTTTCCCAGAGCATCTGTTTCTCCTCAGAATGAACCCTCCCTGAATCTGACAGACTATTGATTAGCATTTCACTCCTTTGGTTAGGGAAATTGAGGTCAGAGTGGATCATTTACTTGTCCTGAATCACCCAGATGTTCACAGAGCAGAATGTAGACCTCTGATTATAAGCTCAGACGCCTCTTAAAATAGATGCAGAAAACATTGTCCCTGTCATTGGCACCATGGTGGTGAAATGGCACCAGGCTAGGAGTCAGAATGCACACATTCTAGTTCCAGCACTGTGACCTGGGGATAGCTTCAATGTTTCCATTGCTTTTTTTTTTTAATTAATTTTTATTGGAGTATAGTTGCTTTACAATGTTGTGCTAGTTTCTGCTGTACAGCAAAGTGAATCAGCTATACATATACATATATCCCCACTTTTTTGGATTGCCTTCCTATTTAA
This sequence comes from Lipotes vexillifer, assembly GCF_000442215.2. Taxonomy (NCBI): domain Eukaryota; kingdom Metazoa; phylum Chordata; class Mammalia; order Artiodactyla; family Lipotidae; genus Lipotes; species Lipotes vexillifer. The sequence goes on from NW_006797390.1 coordinate 5,464,509, forward strand.
GTCACCACAGAGCATTGAGTATAGTGTTCCCTGTGCTATACGGTAGGTTCTCATTAGTTATCTGTTTTATACATAGTAGTGTATACATGTCAATCCCAACCTCCCAATTCATCCCACCCTCCTTCCCCCCCTTGGTATCTATATGTTTGTTCTCTACGTCTGTGTTTCTGTTTCTGCTTTACAAATAAGTTCATCTGTATCATTTTTCTAGATTCCACATACACGCGACATTATATGATATTTATTTTTCTCTTTCTGACTTACTTCACTCTGTATGACAGTTTCTGGGTCCATCCACGTCTCTGCAGGTGGCACAATCTCATTCCTTTTTATGGCTGAGTAATATTCCATTGTATATATGTACCACCTCTTCTTTATCCATTCCTATGTCGATGGACATTTAGGTTGCTTCCATGTCTTTGCTATTCTAAAAAGTACTGCTGTGAACATTGGGGTGCATGTATACTTTCAAATCAAGTTTTTCTCTGGATATATACCCAAGAGTGGGGCTGCTGGTTATATGGTAGCTTTATTTTTAGTTTTTTTGTTTGTTTGTTTGTTTGTAATTGGGGTATAGTTGCTTTACAATGTTGTGTTAGTTTCTGGTGTACAATGAAGTGAATCAGCTATATGTATACATATATCCCCTCCCTCTTGGACCTCCCCCGCATCCCACCCATCTAGGTCACCACAGAGCCCTGAGCTGAGCTCCCTGGGCAATACAGCAGGTTCCCACTAGCTATGTGTTTTACACATGGTAGTGTATATATGTCAATCCCAATCTCCAAATTCATCCCACCCCCTGTCCCCCCACCGACCATGTCTACACGTCCATTCTCTACATCTGTGTCTCTATTCCTGCCCTGCAAATAGGTTCGTCTGTACCATTTTTCTAGATTCCACATATATGTGTTAATACACGATATTTGTTTTTCTCTTTCTGACTTACTTCACTCTGTATGACAGTTTCTGGGTTCATCCACATCTCTGCAGATGGCACAATTTCATTCCTTTGTATGGCTGAATAATATTCCATTGTATATATGTGCCACCTCTTCTTTACCCACTCCTCTGTCGATGGACACTTAGGTTGCTTCCATGTCCTGGCTACTGTGAACAGTGCTGCAGTGAACACTGGGTACATAATGTTTCCATTTCTGATGTTCCTGCCTCATCTACAAAATTAGCTAGCTGGAGTAAATGATCATTAAGTTCCCTTTCAGCCCTAAATTTCTAAAGTTCCTGTGTCTTTATCACCATCATCATCATCATCATCATCAAAATAGGAATCATATCTTATAGCATCTTTTATGTATTTTATTTTTACGTAAAAAATTCTTAAATTGTGGATTTAGGTATATGTATTCTCACTCCATAGGTATCTGGGAGATATTAACTCATCATGGATTGAAACCTTTTAAATTCACTTCCTTATATAGATGAGCATTTGCTGCGTGTTGTCAGCTATGGAAAGACTTCTTTCCTTGTCCTAAGTCAATAGAATAGGGTGGCAGCCTTCAAACTTTTTGAAATGTGAAAATATATGGAATATAGCACTGTTCCAGGGGGCTTAAGAAAATCTCAGCACAAAAGTTAAACTAACCGAGTGCTTATTCCTACAAGTCAAACACAACCCCCCTTACAGCACATATCGACATAGAGTTTTGGACGGACCCTAACTTGCAGATCCTTCTTTAGGTGGTCTGACTAAGTGACAGCTCAGAGACTGTGGGCCTCTTTCAATCAGGCTTACTCTGAGCTACATGGGACTTATGGAGCATCAGGCAGCTTGTTTGGTGAAAAGAGAACAAAGCAAATTTCCCAGCATATTGCAATCTTTAGACAAGGTATCCCTCCTTGCTTTCTGGCACGTCCTAATAGCTAGGAGTAAGCAAGGAAAGCTTTCTGCTCTGTCACACTTTTCTCCCTCACTTTTCATTGCTTTGAACATGTGACAAATTTCATTCATTGGGGTTCTTTGTACTCCACCAAAATCCACTTAGATGTAAATTATTTGCTTTGTAGAATTGTATGTTTGTAGACATGTTTCCTTCTTAAAAGTGTGGCTACTGAGAAAGAGAAACTGGTAGTCATTCATAAGCAATTACGTTTGGGAGAGTTTCTGGACAGTGTTCTATATAATTTTTTTAAACATATGGTATATAGGGTCATGGAGAAAGCACTAGACTTGGGGTTGGGAGAGGTGGGATCTAGTCCCCATTATGCCATAGGCTGTGTAACTTGGGGCAAGACCCTTATGGGATTACCACATTTTAAGGTTGTCAGGGAAACCATGGGTCTCCCAGTCCATACCCCCATCTATCACAGAGGAACACCTATAGAGCATCCCTGACAGATAAAAGTGATGTCTTTGCTCAAATATTCTACTGATGAGGAACTCATGTCCTCTAAGTTATCCCCATTGTCTGTTCTAAGTTTATACGTTCTTTCTTATTGAGCACGATGCTCCATCAGCATCATTGGTGTGTGTCTGCTTAACTACTGATGGGCCTTGAGCTAGGTGCTTTGCCTTATAGGATCTTCCCAAGAACCATGTGCCATTAGGATCGTGAGGGACAGAGGGGTTCGATGACTTACTCAAAGTCATTGAAAGCTAGTCAGGGGCCCAAAACCACCTGCTTCCAGGTAATTTCTTCCCACATATGTTGTCTCTGGCCACTGGGACAAGAGAGAACTAGCTATCTCCCTCATTTATACTGACAGTTGGTCAGATATTTGAGGGTGCCACATCCCTTCATCCATTTCTCTTCAGCTCTTTTGTTGGATGCTGGCCCCTCATTAGCGGGCTACCCTCCTCTGGATCCTGACTAGTTCATTGATATCCATCTCAAAGTGTGGTATCTTTCTTAATGTGTCACTAATGAGATGGAGCAGCTTGGAACAACTTCAGAAACCTGAAGATCATCAAGGTGGTCACAGAAAGACACACACAGCCATGGACCACCCTTTCGCTTCTCTCACTCCACTTACCTGGTACCATTGAGGCATCCCCCAGTACCACTGAGGACATACTAGTCTAGACAGGAAAGAGAAAATGGTTATCCCATCTTCTGGAGGCTGGTTTTGTTAATGAAACCCCAAATTGCACTCCATTTTCTCATCTGTAAGTTGGGTGACTTAAACTATGGATGATCTTACCTTAACCATGTTCTGTAAGTTGGGTCGTAAGTTGGGTGACTTAAACTATGGATGATCTTACCTTAACCATGTTCTGTAAGTTGGGTGACTTTAACTATGGATGATCTTACCTTATCTATGTTCCGTAAGTTGGGTGACTTAAACTATGGATGATCTTACCTTAACCATGTTCTGTAAGTTGGGTGACTTTAACTATGGATGATCTTACCTTATCTATGTTCCGTAAGTTGGGTGACTTAAACTATGGATGATCTTACCTTATCTATGTTCTGTAAGTTGGGTGACTTAAACTATGGATGATCTTACCTTATCTATGTTCTGTGGCCTCAGGGAACAAAACGAGTGATTCTGATAAAACGTTAGAAAAAGGCATATTTCTGCTCACTTAAAGAGCTTCTTCTGTAATCCATTGCAACATAGCAGGGTTACCTTTAGTAATCAAATAAAGGACCTATAGTAGTAACTAATTAGGGATGTTACAAGGAGATGGATGAGTCACTTATTGACTCTGAGCCTACATGTCCTCCTCTGTAACATTGGGATAATAATATCCATAGCACAGTGGTTGTAAGGAATAAATGTTTGTAGTGTACTTAGCACAGTGCTTTGGCGTGCTATTAAGCACTGAGATAAAGCTAAGTGGAGTTATTATTATTGTTAAACTCTACTCAGAATCAGTGCAGCTCTAGGAGTCCATGGAATTATTAATGCATTTCATACACTCTATGAAAGTACGGACATTTCTGTACCAGATCATGGCTCTGGGGTGTCTCTGCCCACTGTTTACACCACTATTGGCCAGTTACTCAGTGGTTTCTGCCAACATGGTTTAATCTCAAACCAGTTAATTCTCAATTTCCTATTACCTCGTCCTCAGAGAGACATGTACTCAGAGGTAATCTTCCAACCTTAGTAATCTTCCAACCTATGCAAGGGACAAGGGAAAACGCATCTACACGGTCATAGAAGTGGAAAGAACCTTACACATCGAATCCATTATTTATCAAAGTGAGGTAGTTGGTACATGGAGGAGCATTTGTATTTAAATGCTTTTAGGTCTATTTTAATGAGTATCAGAAAAAAACGCAACATATCAAACTCATAGTTTCACAAATATTATAATGGTATTTAAGTTTAAAAAAAAGAATCCATTTTTTAAAAATTAAATAAGTTGAAGAAGTGATATATAGATACGGGTTTTAAAAATCTGGAAGGTTGTATGAAATTATTAAAGCTTAGAAAACAAACTCCAGTTCTTCCTTAGAAAACTAAGGAACAGCATCTCATTTACACCCATAATCGTACAGCCTGTCAGTGGCAGTCTGGGACTAAAATAGCACCCCTCACTTCTGAAACTAAAGAAGTTAAGACTCTGCATGGATTATTTTCATGTAAACTATATCGTTACAATTTACCCATTCTTCTCGTTTCTTCTGTCAGTATTTTATTGTGACTCACAAATGGATTCTGTTTTCTGAATGGCTTTAGACACTTCTTATTGTTCATCGTTTCTGTTTTAATGATTTTCCCTACTTTGAACTTCGGGACTGGCTGCCTTGCTTTTTACCAGACCACCACTGCCTGTTACTTTTGCCTCTCCAAGTAGGTTTTCCTTCTGTCCTATCACCTTTGCAAACTTCTCTGCCTTTTTAAGGGCAGAGAAATGTCATTATTTGACTTATCTATCAGATCTCTGGAAAAGCTTCTTTCTCAAGCTTGTCATTATTTGACCTCAGAGGTTGCTCTCTGTGAGCAGCCTTATCCCCAGTGTGTTTGCCCAAAACAATCAGCGGCAATTGTTTAGTATTTCAACTACCTGAGGTGGTGATATCCATTGGGCTAACAAGAAGCGACTAAGAAAAGTAAAAGGAAACACTGGGAAATGTGCTGTCCATATGGGCTTTGAACAGCTCTGACATATTCTTGGGAATCTAGAAGGTCACATGCATGTGCATGACTTTGCATGTACACAGGAAAGACCTGAGAAAGCCCTAATTACTCACCACCAGTGGACCTTGAGCCTCTGTGCAGACAGAAAGTGATAGTTAAGAGTTTTAAACTGTCTGTCACTTGCTGAAGACATGCCCCCACCCCCAACACACACACACACACACGCGCGCGCGCGCACACACACACACACACACACACACACACACACACACTGGATCTCTTGGCAAAGTCTAGGAGACATACTGGTTCAAGGCATTTAAGGAAATCTCTATGTAATCATTAGCTGACCATGAAGCAAACGAAACAGAGACTTCAGTGGTTATACATGACCAAGAATACAGACTTTATGGAATTAGTTCACGAAAGGCACAAAGTAAACATATAACAGCAATAACAACAGCAATAAAAACAACAAACCCTGCTCTGTGTGTGTGTGTATCTGATTTGCAGGGTTGCCACCTTATATTATTTAAAACATCTACTTTTCAGTAAAAAATTATGAGGCACACAGAAAAACAGAAAAGTATGGCCGAAACACAGGGGAAAAAAAAGCAGTGAATAGAAATCATCCCTGAGGCAGCCCAGATCTTATACTTTCTACACAAACACTTTAAATCTGTTATTTAAATAGAAATATGTTCGAAGCAGTAAAGGAAACCATCTCTGAATAATTAAAGTATAAGAAATAGAGAGTATTGGGACTTCCCTGGCAGTCCAGTGGTTAAGACTCCATGCTTCCACTGCAGGGGGCATGGGTTTGATCCCTGGTTGGGGAATTAAGATCCTGCATGCCGCGTGGAATGGCCAAAAAAAAAAAGAAAGAAAGAAACAGAGAATATCAATAAAGAGACAAATTATCAAAAAGAATAAAACATAAATTGTGGATTTGAAAAATATAATGACTAAATGAAAATTTCACTGGCAGGGGGCTCAACAGCAGATATGAACTAGCAGAAGAAAGGATCAGCCAGTTTGAAGATAAACCAATGGAGATTATCCAGTCTGAGAAACAGAAAGGAAAAAAATGATGAAAAATGAACAGTCTCAGAGACCTGTGGACACCATCAAGCATACCAACATACATGCAACGAGAGTTTCAGAAGGAGATGGGAGAGAGAAAGGGATAGAAGAATATTTGAAGAAATAATGGCTGAAAACTCCCCAAATTTATTTTAAAACAGTACTCTACACATTCAAAAAGCTCAAATTCTAATTAGAGTAAACTCAAGGATCGTCACATTTATACACATATTAGTCAAACTTTCAAAAGACAGAGAGAATCTTGAAAATAGCAAGAAAAGAGCAACTCATCACATCCAAGGATTCTCAATAATTTTAACAACTGACTTCTCATCAGAAACCATGTAGCCCAGAAGGCAGTAGGATGACATGTTCAAAGTGCTGAAAGCAAAAGACTGTCAACCAGGAATTCTGTATCTGATAAAATTATCCTTCAAAAATGAAGGAGCAATTAAGATGTTTTCAAATAAGCAAAAACTGCGAGTTTGTTGCTAACAGACTTTCTTTACAAGAAACACTAAAAGGAGTTCTTGTGGTTTAAGTGAAAGGACATTAGATAGTAAGTCAAATCCACACAAATAAAAAGCACAAAATAAAAAGTAAATGTAACTACATAGGTAAATGTAAAAGGCAATATAGATGTAGTTTCTTTTTTGGTAACAGTTTTCTTCCCCTATCTAATTTAAAAACCAATTGCAGTAAGCAATAATTATAAAACTTTGTCAATAGGCTTATAGTGTTTAAAGATGTAATTTGTATGACAATAATAGCACAAAGGAGTGAGAGGGAACAGTGCTGTACTGGAGTAAAAGTTTTGCATATTAAGATGTTAACTGTAATCCCAGGACACCCACCAAGAAAATAATTTTTTTTTTTTTAAAAAGGAAATGAAACAATAAGAGAATTCAAATGACACACTTGATAATACTATTCAACACAAAAGAATCCGTCAATGGAAAATAGAAGAACAAAAATGGCATAATTGGGCTTCCCTGGTGGCGCAGTGGTTGAGAGTCTGCCTGCCGATGCAGGGGACACGGGT
>NW_006797390.1:5471777-5478445 GCF_000442215.2 Lipotes vexillifer
CATGCCACGGAGCAGCTAGGCCCGTGAGCCATGGCCGCTGAGCCTGCGCATCCGGAGCCTGTGCTCCGCAACGGGCGAGGCCAACACGGGGAGAGGCCCCGGTTCCCAAAAAAAAAAAAAAAAAAAAAAAAAAAAAAAAAAAATGGCATAATAGATATAAAAAACAAAGAGCAAAATGGCAGGTGTCAGTTCTACCTTACAGTAATTACATTAAATGTAAATGAACTAAACAGTTCAATCAAAAGGAACTGGTTGGCAGAATTAAGAAAACATGATCCAACTATATGCTATCTACAAGAGACAAACTTTAGATTCAAAGACATAAATAAATTTAAAAAGATGAAAAAATATTTATCATGCAAACACTAACCAAAAGAGAGCTAGAGTGGCTATACTAACACCAGACAAAATAGACTTTAAGACAAAAATTGCTACTAGAGACAAAAAGAACAACCGATAAAAGGGTTGATTCATCTGGAAGACCTAACAATTATAAACATTATATGCCCCTAATAAATGAGCCCCCAAAATACATGAAAAAACATCTGTTTTATATTGAGCAGGAAACTGCCTCTGTTGCTTTTACTCCATGTACTTATTTCTGCCCTCTGGGGCCTCACGAAGTAAGTCTAATCCCTTTGTGACTAGAGGGTGCTCCAAATATTTGAAGCCAACTCTCATGTCTTTTCTCACTTTCAATTTTTATGTGGCTTTGCCTTGTAAAAATTTCCCTAGAACTCAATTATGTTCACTTATAAAGAAATCTACTGCAGTGTAGAACAACTGCAAGAGCAGAACCTACTTTCATAGAATTTCAGGGTTGGAAGGAAACTGAGATTATTTTTTTTCCAAATCTCTAATTTTATAGATGAGTAAGCTGGGGCTCAAGCTGGTTATATCACTGAGCTGGTTAATGGCAGACTAACAACCATAATCTTGGTTTACAAACCCCTTGCCTAGTACTTATTCCAACATTTTCCTTCCATGATAGTTTCCCCCACTTTGGTACTGAGGAGGGTTGCTGGCTTTGGGTGAGAGAGAGGCTAAATAACTCTTCTTTCTTTGCCCTTCTTTTAGCAGTACCTGGCATCCTTCATCTTGAATTTGCCATAGAAGAAGAAAGCTAAGAGTAATGGAAGGAACTGTACTGGGTATTAAAAGATATGGATTCTCATCTTTTTTGGTCACTAACCAATTTCTGATACGTTGGATAAGTCACTTCAAAAACTAATAAGAAATACTGTCTATTGAGCACCTACTGTTTACCAGGCCCTGTACTAGGCACTTTATCTACAAGCCTCATATATGTGTTCAGATGTGTTCCTTTCTTATCTGTAAGATAATCAGGTTACACCGTATGTTGTCTGTTGTCCCGTCAAGCTCCAGAGTTGCGTGATTGTGAGGAGCTATTAGGGTGTTCTCATGTAATAGTTCCTGAGGGTTCATCTTGATCCCCCTCCTTCCTGTTTCCTAGCTGGCAGTGGTAGGGTTGCTGTAGAATAGTTGCTTTAGACTTCTCTCTACAGTGAGTCCATGAGTTGTGATGTCCTACTCTAGCCTCCCGACAGGCTTTCCATTTTCCGTAGGATTTGGCTGGACTCTTACTGGTCCCTTTCAGGGTTTCCAGGACTGTATTCTCTGCCCTCTTCTCTCTGTAGATTCTCCCCATGGACCTTTGATTCACTCTGGTGGCTTCTTATTTTACCCGTGGGCTCGGAGAAGTCGAATAATTTAGAAAAGGTCACTCAACTTGTATGTAAATGGCAGACTTGGCAGCTGTCTGACCCCACTGCCTTTGTTATCCCTGGTATAACATGATTCCTGTCTCCGACAGTTTACCTGATCTAATTTTCCCACCCTTGCTTAATACCTTGCTCAAGCCCTGCCTTCTCCACCAGCTCAGCCTGGCCAGCTGCTCATTCCTGTCAATTTACCCAGCAAGTGTTGTCTGAAGTACACATCAGGCACCACCTTGGGACTTATGCCTTGGGAGACCCTATGGCTTAGTGGCTATGAATGCGAGGTCTGGAGTCAGAGGGCCAAAATTGGAATCCCAACACTACTACTTATAAGCTGTGCAACCTTGGGAAAATTACTTAACCTCTGTGGGCCTCGGTTTCCTCAATTACAAACTAGAGATGCTAGTAGCACTTACTTCCTAGGGCTGTTGTGAGGATAAATGTGAATTGATTCCATCACCAGCTCTAGGGGTAAGCCCTGATTGGCCCAAACTGATGGACATAATCCCATCCATCTTGCCAGAGTGATTGAGTTAGACTTGGGTACACGAACTTGACTAGGCCAGAGCGACCTTCAGGACTGAAGTTTGACAATGTGGCCTCAAATGTGAGGCCTGGAGTTGCTAGAGCCGTTTTGTTTTACTAGCAGGAAGCCAGCCTGAGAACAAAGCTGACACAGAGAGTAAAGCAGAGCTGAGAAAAATCAAAGAGAACTAGAGCTGCAGGCCTGATTAAGTATCTCCTGGAGTCCCTCCGACCTCTGGAATTTTCCATTGCTTGAGCCAATTAAAAAATTTAGTATTTCAGCTACTTTGCTTGGTTTATTTTATCATTTGCAACTGAAAATATCCTAACCGATACTTATTATTATTACCTTCCCGTGTATGTACAACACTTTGTCATTAGACTGTCATGTCCTTTGGAGCAGAGACTAACTTCCCTAAGCTCTGTGTTGCCGTGCTACCTGGCACGGTTCTGGCATATCATCTGTGCCTCATACCACAAATCCTCATTCCCCCCTGGTAACTATGCATTTTGAGTATCTTTTTTTTTTTTTTTTTCCTTTCTGATCATCAGTATTCTCATTTTTTTTTTTTCACATCTTTATTGGAGTATAATTGCTTTACAATGTTGGTTAGTTTCTACTGTATAACAAGGTGAATCAGCTATATGTATACATATATCCCCATATCTCCTCCCTCTTGAGCCTCTCTCCCACCCTCCCTGTCCCACCCCTCTAGGTGATCACAAAGCACCGAGCTGATCTCCCTGTGCTATGCAGCAGCTTCCCACTAGCCATCTATTTTACATTTGGTAGTGTATATATGTCAACGCTACTCTCTCCCTTCGTCCCAGCTTCCCCTTCCCCACCACCCCATGTCCTCAAGTCCGTTCTCTACATCTGCGTCTTTATTCCTGACCTGCCACTAGACTCATCAGTATCATTGAGGCAGAACGAGAAGGTGGCCAGAGTCCCAAATAGGGTGGTCCCCTGCTGCTGCTTCATCTTCTTACTTTGCTAAGATAATACGAAAGTAAAATGCTTCATAGATTAGCCAAACCTTATTGAGCGCAAGGCGTTGAACACAGAGTCATCTTTTTTCTTCTCGGTTACCGATGGTTACTATTACCCTGCCCTGTGTTACAAATGAGAGTGTAGGACACGCAGCTTCCACGTACCATAATTTAGGGACCTGCACTCAAATGACCGCGTCCATGTCTTTAAGTTCTCATTCCACTTTACAGAAAATGAAACTAACAATCGTAGACAGTGCTTTATGGGTGTGGCTTGCCCAGGAACGATGAGAGAGAACTCCATCATCAGACCCATGCTAAAAAAAGCGGCTTTGAATTGACATCAAGAGATTTGTAAATAAAGGTACATTCACTTCAGATAAGTGTTTAGGTATGTGTAATTCATCTTTTAATGATTTCTCACTTTCCTAACATTTTTAGATAACCCACCACCTTCCCAGCCACACCAGAGAGATCTTTACTTTTGGGTTTTCTTTTTTTGAGCATCAGAATTGAAAAATCTAAGTAGGATCATGACAAACATATTGTTCTGTAACTCGATTTTTTTCATTGAACAGTAATCTCTTGGAGTCTTTCTATGCCAGTTGGTATAGATCTGCTTCATTCATTGTAAGTGCAGAATGATTTTAATAGTTACAATGTATCGTAATTTAACCACTTCCTACAATTAATGGGTATTTGGGCGTCCTCCCTCACCACTTTTTTTGCTTTTATAAATAATGTGCCATTAAGCATCATCGTACTTTGCTTCTTCGTGCATTCAGGTGTCCATGGGAGGAGAAAAATATTGAGGTCTTGATTTTGTGACCTCAGAGGTGGTCCAAGACAGAGAACATGACCTCGCAGTCTATAGGGGAGCAGACATGTACACAGATAGCTTTCCCTTTAATATAAGAGTGAGGCAGACAGGAATCCCCTCAGTGTTACGGAAGTGCAGGAAGAGGGAGACTGAGGGGCTCAGTTGAGTGGATGACTGGGAAGGCTGCATGGAGGAGGCGGCACTTGAGTCCGGCCATGGAGGATGGGAAGGCTCTGATGCTTGGTCTGCCCGTCTTCCTATCATGGTCTTAAAATGTGCCTACCATTTGGTTGGATTCTTCATCAGGCCATTTGGTTGGATGAATAACGGTGGGGATGGAGGGGAAGGGTGCTTTGAGCAAAGGAGACATAGCCCAGGAACTAAAGTGACGAAGTGCCCGGTTTCTCAGAGGGCCAAGAACTGACTGCTGTGGCCGGAGCACATGGGCACAGGCCACCTCCAGGCAGCGCAGGGATAGAAGGATGTCACAGGCATGGACTAAAAGGCACCCAGGAGGGATTTCAATTTGCCGGAAAAGGAGTTTTGTCCAAGATGCATGCTGAAAGTTGGGCAGAGAGTGTAAGGACAGAGCAGACAGCTCTCTGATGGGGTGATGGGAACCAGACAGATGGGTCCACATTCTTTCTAAGTGACCCCGCAGCCCCAGTTTTAGTGAATCTGTTACTGCGGCATCTCTCTGCTTCACTTTGGGGGGTTGCCTCTGCTTTGAATTCAAGTGAAATAGCCATGTGGAAGACAAACTACAAAGCTGTTGTTTTTTTTAAATATTTATTTATTTATTTATTTGGTTGCACCGGGTCTTAGTTGTGGTTTGCGAGCTCCTCAGTTGTGGCTCGCCGGCTCCTTAGTTGTGGTATGCAGACTCTTAGTTGCGGCATGCATGTGGGATCTAGTTCTCTGACCAGGGATCAAACCCGGGCCCCCTGCACTGGGAGCACGGAGTCTTATCCACTGCGCCACCAGGGAAGTCCTGAAACTACAAAGTTTTAGGGGGGAAAAAAAAACCCACCTACTTTTAGCTGCTGCTGTGTCTGCATCGGTAAAAATTCTCTCCATGCCCCATGAATTTCAACAGGCAGTTTATCTCCTTTGTTCCATAAAACATTAGATGTGACTTTAATGGCCTAACCCCCAAAAGATAACCTGACAGCCATCAAACATTCAGCAGCATTCCAAATAACCTTCTGCTGGGGCCTGCCTTCTACGGGGCCATGTGGATGTCAGTCACACACAGCTGGAGTCACGCTGACATAGCTGGCATGCCTGGACCGCAGTGGAATCTCGGGGGTACCAATCACAGGCCAGAGAGAAGCCATCGGCCAGAAGAAACAACGTCAGCGTGCTCACATCTCTGCAGAAGGAGCTGTGTTGATAGTGATGGAAATGACAGTTGCAGCCAGAGGGGGACCGTGACCCTGAAGCAGAATGGGCACACACGTCAGTGATGCTGGCACTCTACAGAAGCATTCCGGGGGTTAGGGCCATGGCCACACATTTCTTCTCCTGACCCACAACCAGAAAAATTAAGAAGAGAGCAGATTTTCCCCCAAAATACTTCCGGAACGGAATGCCCTGCCATCTTCAGGGGTTTGAGAAATCCAGAGTGGATAATAATGGCCCGAAATTCATTAAGCACTTAACATCTACCAGACAGTGTGCTGGGCATCTTAGGAAAAATTCATTTACTTCTCGCTGCTCCATGGTAAGGTACTTTCCATAATTCCCACTTTAGGAAGGTGGAAACTGAGGCTAGAAAGGAGTAAGAAATGTACCCAAATTCCTTAACCAGTAACTGACAGAATCATGGACTTGAACCACAGTCTTTAAAAAGCAAAGCCCGGGTTCCTGACCACGGTACTCAAAGCCACGTGGGGGGTCCACACACTCTGCGGCACCCACAGCAGCCACTGTCCCAGATGGAGGAGGTCTGTGTGTTGACCAGGTAGAGGAAAATCCTTCGAAGGATTCTTTTTACTCCCCTGGTTTCCTGGGCGTTGGGCAGGCATGCTTAAACATGCTGTTCATTGAATCCTGGTTTTACTTCAAGACCCCTGGCTCAGCCCAGCGAGGGGATGTAAGGCTGCAGGGGATGAGGCCACTCCCTTGGGGGAGGAGGGGGCTGATTGCAGGCATTTTTTACATCTCTCTTGAGTTTGGTCATTACTTTTCTAGCCAGGCTTGATCATCCTTTTTCCTTTTTCTTTCCTTCAAGATTCTTCCTCTCCTTCTTTTTGTTTTTATGCTGTAAACCTTTATCTGACTTTTACTGCATGTCAGTTATGGTGCTAACATAAAACCATTAGCGGGCAGCATCTCTTTGGTCTTCCAACAGTCAAGTGAAGTGGGTGCTGTGATTATCCTCATTTTAAGAAGATGAAGAGGGCTTCCCTGGTGGCGCAGTGGTTGAGAGTCCGCCTGCCGATGCAGGGGACGTGGGTTCGTGCCCCGGTCCGGGAAGATCCCACGTGCCACGGAGCGGCCGGGCCCGTGAGCCGTGGCCGCTGAGCCTGCGCGTCCGGAGCCTGTGCTCCGCATCGGGAGAGGCCACAACAGTGAGAGGCCCGCGTACCGCA
>NW_006797390.1:5478517-5481732 GCF_000442215.2 Lipotes vexillifer
AAAAAAAAAAAAAGAAGATGAAGAAACGGGGGCTCAGAGAGGTTAAGTGATGTCCCCAGGGACGCCTGATTCAGGTCTCTGCTCTCTTAACCACACGGTGGCAACCAGACTGTATCCTAATAGGGCTTTCACTCTGCACAAGACACCATTCGAATACTTCTTTTTTGTGTGTGTGTGGTACGCGGGCCTCTCACTGTTGTGGCGTCTCCCGTTGCGGAGCACAGGCTCCGGACGCGCAGGCTCAGCGGCCACGGCTCACGGGCCCAGCCGCTCCGCGGCATGTGGGATCTTCCCGGATCGGGGCACGAACCCGCGTCCCCTGCATCGGCAGGCGGACTCTCAACCACTGCGCCACCAGGGAAGCCCCAAATACTTCTTTTATAGTAACTTGTTCAGTCCTCACAACAACACCGTGCAGGGGTGCTATTATCCCTGTTTAACAGATGGGGAAACTGAGGCACAGAATGGGTATGTCATTTGCCCAGGCTCACCCTGCTGGTAAGTGGCAGAACTGAGATTATGCGTCACTGCTTATATTTTGTGATGAAATAGGAAGACATTCCTCAGTTTGGGTTTTGTTTTTCCCTTGAAATCTTCTGCGAGGGCCGGGGGTGGGATGCCAGGGTTCTGAGAATAGAGTCTCTGAGCTGCACTGCGAAGGGGTGCCAGGGATGGCCAAGCCCCTGCAGCTCTGGAGATGGAGGGCGGTGGGGAGGGTGATGAGACAGCAGCCACAAGCCTGGGGTTTTGCCAGGGAAGACCTCAAAGCCCACTGGCGGGGTGGGACCCCTGAGCTGGGCAGCGCACCAAAACGAGTCGTGGCTTCGAGGAGACCAGCAGAACATGGTCCTCAGGAGAAGAGAAAGCCTGGGGGAAGGGCTGGCACGACCTCAGCCTTCAGATCTGAGAAGGGCTGTTCTGTGGACGAGGGGACGTAGGGAGCAGCTCTCCCAAGAGCCAGGCAAGAAAAAGTAGGTTTCTGTTCGGGCAGCACCAGTGGGATTTCAGGGAGAAAGAGGAATTCAACCTGGCAACCCTGGCAGAGGGTGTCCACGGGACCTTGCCCAGAGGAGGGGCCTCTAGAGAGAGGACATGGGCCACCCTGAAGCTGACCTCTTCAGTGTCTCTGCCTTCTGAAACCCTACCCATCTTTGAAGCCTTGGCTGCACGGGCACCTCCTCCACGAAGCCCTTCCTGACCAACCCGTAGAATTCCCAGTTCGGTTCCAGGGGTATAAAGCCTAGGTACTCTGAGGTCCAGGCTAGTCCACGTTCATTCAGAGCACCGGTCCCCAGTGGGCTGAGGTTCAGACCAGACGTTCTGGTGATAAAAGCCTCAGATACTCTGGAAGCCAGCCTAGTCAGTCCCGGGACCTCTCTCCCTAGAAACCCCATTCTTACAGCAAATGTACCCTCCCTACCATCCAGCTGGCCTTGGGCACTGATGTCTTGCTGCCTCTCTGGTACAGTGTCTCCTAGCCATAGCAGCTTCTTGCACGAATGCATCTCTCAGAGGCTCGCAAGACAGTTAACAGAGCACCTAGCATGTACCAGGCACTATGTCCAGGGATTATCTCATTTAATCCTCCCAACAACCCTACGAGTCGGTGTTATTGCTGTATTACAGAGGAGGAACCTGAGGCCCCAGTCCTCAGCAGCTAAGGAGCCAGCTGGCCCTGGACCACAGTGTTGAAACCCCAGTCAGGCATGAGAGTCTGGGATTTGCCTCCGACTTGTCCTCAACAAGACCACATCAAGGACCTTCTTGGTACCTCCTATAGCTCCTAGTGAGTGCCTCTGCAGAGTAGTTGCTCGAGAAACATTGGCTAATTGATTGTTCAAAGATGTATCTAGTCTGCTTTTCCAGTAATCCGTGAGTTTGGGTGCTTTTGAGAGGTGAAAATAGCGTTGAGACCTTGCTAGACAAAAACCAGGTACTTCTTGGGAGAAGTGAGAGGTTTGCAGGCAGAGTCCTAGAAAATTTTATTCCAAGTCTTCAGGGTGACCGTGACACAATAAAAATATATATATTTGGTCTCTGTCCCTGATTCCTGACACAGAGCTCCTAACTCCCTTGGAATTTCCTGAGTGATAAGAGTGTCTTTTGTTCCGATGAGGCCACTCTTGGTGGGTCCCTCGAGAGCTTCAGGATGGAGGCTGGTCACCAAGAAGACCAAGGTCATGGTTAGAGGGTTGGAACTTTGTGTCCCATCCCCCTACCTTCTGGGAGGGGAGGGGGCTGGAGACTGAGTTCATCACCAGTGGCCGATGATGTAATCAATCATGCCTGGGAAGGTGGTGCATCTCAGCTCCAAGGGGACAGAAGGTCCTGTGCCTGGGTTCCTTCCAGACCTCACCCTCTGTACCTCTTCTTCTGGCTGTCCATTTGTATCCTTCATAATTTCCTTTATAATAAACCGGTAATAGCAAGTAAACTGTTCCTGAGTTCTGTGAGCTGTTCTAGCAATGATCAAACCCGAGGAGGGGGTCGTGGGAACCCCTGAATTTATGGCCGATTGGTCAGGCGTCCCAGTGGCAACCTGGGACTTGTGACTGGCATCTGAGGTGGGGAAGTCTTGTTGGCTGAGCCCTTCACCTTCGGGGTGTGCGCTAAGTCTAGGTGGTCACAGTCAGAGTTGTATCGAACTGTCAGACACCCAGTTGGTGTCTAGAGAGTTGGAGAGTTGGTTGGTTGGGGGATAAAACCCACAGATTTGGCATCAGAAGTGCTGCGGGTGAACAGTCTATAGTAGCAAAGAGAAACGTGAGGCTTTCAGGAAGACAGCGCACATCAGTTGACTGAGTGATGCAGCCAATCCAAAACATTTTGTTAACTGTTGTCCTTTTCTTCTGTCCTCCACTTGTAGGAGGACATATGACAAAACTGCTTCCTACAGGATTGATGTTGAAAATTCACCTTCCAGAAGATGCCCAGGCATCTGTGTAGACTGGGCTTGGTCTCTACCCTCTCTGTCCTGGGCAGTCAGACCTGGTGCCTGGTGGTGACCTCAAGCCAGAAGAAGCCTCTCGCCAAGATCACCAAGAAGGTGGCATTTGTTTCTCTGTGCTGGCTAAGCTAGGAAAGCCTGGCTTTGAGAGGTTTTTCGTAACAAGAATTGAAACCTAAAGGATTTTTTTTTCAAATTATCCTTCAGGGGCTTCCCTGGTGGCGCAGTGGTTGGGAGTCCGCCTGCCGATGCAGGGGACACGGGTTCG
>NW_006797390.1:5481850-5498617 GCF_000442215.2 Lipotes vexillifer
CGGTCCGGGAAGATCCCACATGCCGCGGAGCGGCTGGGCCCGTGAGCCATCGCCGCTGAGCCTGCGCGTCCGGAGCCTGTGCTCCGCAACGGGAGAGGCCACAACAGTGAGAGGCCCGCGTACCGCAAAAAAAAAAAAAAATTATTCTTCAGCTGCCAGAAAAGGAGTTTGGAAGAACTTCTCCAAACTCTGTAGGCTTTGGCCAATGGACCTTTTACTGTAACAAGTACATCAGAAGCCAGAAATAAACTGGGGAAGAAGGTACACACTTTACCAAAAGATTTCTTGCTGAGCTAGACACGCTCCCACCGTGCATCTTTAAACTGAGAGCAATTCGGACACATTTTAAATGGCTTCATTCAGTTGAAAGTGAGAGCTGTCTGTTGCATTCAGAAAATCTGGTGAAATGTACTTGATTTTGAAATCCTCAAAAGTCATACCACGTTCAAGCTAAAAAGGGCATTTGAGTCTTATCTCCTCCGTTTAAAGGAGATGACACAGCGACCTGGAGAAATTAAGTGACTTGGTGGCACCTCAAGGCTTTGTCTGTGGCAGGCCATCCAGTTTCCAGCTTTCTCCCATTACTGGGCTCCTTCTTTGCATCCCAACTACCCGACCGTCCCTGGTTAGGACCCTCTACCTGGTCCTCAGCTGCTGTCATGGATGCTTAATCATTGATCCCCTTCTGGATATTTTTGGTATTGTTTTTTCCTGTTTTCGTGGAAAATTTTCAAATATAAAGGTAGAGAATATAATATAAATAACTCCCATGTGCTCTCACCCAGCTTCTACGATTATTAACATATGGCCAATCTTCTTTTATGTATACCTAGCCCCAGATTCCCCTGCTGCACAGATGATTTTAAAGCAAATCCAAATATCACGCAATTTCATCTGTAAACACTCCAAGTGTGCCCATAGAAGAACCCTCTCATACATACATATATATCTACAATACAGGGATCACAACTAAAAAAAATGAACAATAATTCCTTAATATCCAATTTCCCCGATTGTCTGTCTGTCACTCTTTTGCAATTGATGTGTTAGAATAAGGATCCAGTGGAAGGTTGGGTTGCAGGTATCAGGTAGAATGATTAGCTGCTCATTCAGGGTTCTTGCATGAGGATGATTGCTGAATAAGAGGGAATAAATTACATAAGAAAAATACTTTATGATAATTATAGATCACAGTTATCTATGCCTTTATACTTCCTAAGCTTCTTTGACCCATGACCTTCATGTCTGGAGATGTTATGGGATCCAATTAGTGGTCCAGCAGAGACCACCTTTTTCCTGAAAACAACAAAGCACCATGATAACCTCCAACTCATTAAAATTCTAGCCTCTCCTTTTAAAAGGAGAGGCTCAAGAGATTCTCACCCTCTTCGAGACACTTTTTTTTAGAGAAGCTCCTGGAACCTTCACAGGAACCCTGTGAAGTAGGTGCCTTCGTTCTCATTCCACTGAGGAATCCCAGGCACAGAGGGGCTGAGACATTTCCTCAAGGTCACCCAGCACCAGCATTTAAACTCTGTAGTATCCTAATATATTACACCACCTGTAATATACTAGTATCGATTACAAGGCAACTGTAATTTTCAGTGTTGAAAAGTCACCTTGATTAACTTTATCATTTTTCCCTTTTAGAATATGGCTTTGATTTATGAAATAAAATGCCGTTTAAGGCAATTTTGACCCTTCAGACATTTCATCAGTGCGGACGTGATTTTTCTTTTGTCCGAATTCATGAAATTTTATACGACTTCCGACTAAATCATTAAGAGCTGACCTGGACCTGTCCCACCTCCCCCGGCCAATGGCTAAGGTCACAGCATCCCCGCCTTGGCCTGGTCCTGCTTACTCTGTCTTGGGCTTTCAGGAGCAAATCAAAGCCCTTTTTAGAAAATATTTCCTGGTTGTCTGTGGCCTTGGATGGACAGAGTTTTCCACTAGACTTTTTTTTTTTTTTTTTTCTAGCCACACTGGGCCTTAAGAAGATGTTACTCAAGACTCCACACCTACCTCAAACATTTTTAGGGGCCCTGGCTGGGCCTTTGGGGGCGACTGCCAGGAACCCTACAGGAGGTGGAGCCCTGACTTGGGACCCGGCCTCTGTCTAGGTGCTGAGAGCCTGGGGGCCCACTGTCGCTGGGGGCGACTTTCTCAAACGTCCCCCCACGGCGTATCCTTGTCAGGCAGCCGCTGCTCCAGCTGCTTCTCCCATGTTTCTGTCCCTGATGGGATAACCCCCCCCCCCTTTTCTTTTTAAGGGTTTTCTCCCCAAGTCTGTCTGTCAGGGAACAGCTGTGCTCTGATATTAGATAGAATGTTTTCTGTGCTCACCACAAGCATAGGAACAAAAGGGTTTTAAGAACCCTGATAAATGAACAAGGTCCTTGGAAAGATGAAATGTTACCAGCATTGCAGACAATCACAATCCTTGTGCACCTCGAAGGCTTTGGCCTTTGCAAAGCAGAGGACCGGGCGGGTGGTGCCTTGGAGACTGGGGTTTTTTTCAGCCTCCGTCTGGGCCCGACATGGGAAAGTTGGTTGGAAGGTGGCCTTTTCTCTGTCATCAAAGCCCTGGGCTGCTTTCCCACCGCTGCTTGTCCGGGGCCGAGGCCCCGTTGAAGGGGGTGGGTTTTGGGTGTTCTGTCTGCACAGAGGCCATGACTGGGGTTTCTGGTTTCCATGATCTTCCAGGTGGAGGTGTTGAGGTTCTATCCTCCCCCAAAGCGTGCCCAGCATCCTTGCTTACGCGCTGCCCGCCTGCAGGTGCCAGACTGAGCGCCGGACAGTGGCCTCTTCCATCTGCCAGTGATGTCTTGAGTCCCCACCCCTGACTTTCAAATGAGGAAAATGAACCTTGGGGAAGTTAACGGACTGGCCCAAGGTCCTAGCAAGCAAGGGGTGGAGCCAGCATTTAAACCCAGACTTGGGGGAGCCCAAAGCCTTGGCTTCTTTGGTAAAAGTGGCTTCCCTGGGTGTCTGGCCAGGGGCTCCTAGGCTATTCCGTGGTCCCACTTCTACAGAGGACATCCTTCTCACCAGAGCCTCTCTCCTTTCTTTAAACCCTTCTCCTCACCCCACCCTCCTCCATCCACGCCCCTGAAGGATGTGCTCTGGTCCTTAATGCACCCTTTCAAGGTCATCCGACCCCAGCTTACTTGCTTTGGTTCACTTACTGCCCAGTCCGCGGCCCAACCCAGACATTCACTCCCCAGCCCAAACTTCCTGGTACCGCCCTGCATGGGAACCGAAAGGTCAGGGCGTGAAGTAAGATGACAGATGGAAAGAAAAGCCTCTCTCAGCCCGCGAGCTCTGTGAAATCCTTCATTATGGGATTTCCCTTGTCAGGGCTGCAAGGAGAAACCCGAAGGCTCACAGCAAAAATCTATAACACATAAAGGAACTGTCCACACAGGCGCTGCTCATCACAGTGGAAACATATGACAAGCAGCCCCCAGGGTGAGGGTAGTGGGGGGATGGGCAAGGAGAAGGGGAGTGGAGAGGAAAGCAAAGAGGGAAATGACCAGCCTCATGATTTCATTTCCTGCCTGTCGGCACCCTGCCTGCTCTCTCCTCTGCAGAGATCCGAAGGTCTTTTAAAATTGCAGCAGGAAGGAATTAGGTTAGACTCTAAGTAGTGCCTAGAGACCTGGGAATTGATCAAGGTACCTCCTTCTCTGGAAACTTGTAAGAGCAGGGTTCAGACTCACCACTGGGGAAGTTTAGGGGTGGGCTAGACCCACGACTTTGGTCCTGTGGATTCAGGAATGAGCCTGTTGCCTTTGGAGGGTTCTCTCCTCAAGCCAGGCGGGGTCAAGTTAATAAGTCCACCACAAGAGAAACTGCCAAGAGGTGGGCATGTATGGAGCAAACCCCAGAAACTCCTGTCTGCAGCCACACGCGTGCACATCTCTTCCTCCTCTGCCCTCCTCCTTCCCAAATTTTCTAATTTCCTCTACTCTCTGAAGCTTACATTACTCCTACGGAAAAACACAGACAAAGCATCTTTCTTTGGGGCTTTTCATGTCGATCAAAAGATTTGCCCAAGGGCCTTCCCTGGTGGCGCAGTGGTTGAGAGTCTGCCTGTTGATGCAGGGGACACGGGTCCGTGCCCCGGTCCGGGAAGATCCCACATGCCGCGGAGCGGCTGGGCCCGTGAGCCATGGCCGCTGAGCCTGCGCGTCCGCAGCCTGTGCTCCACAGCGGAAGAGGCCACAACAGTGAGAGGCCCACGTACCGTAAAAAAAAAAAAAAAAAAAACAAGTTGGGGAAAAAAAAGTAACAAAGCCTCAAGGATTTATGGTAACGTATCAAAAGATCTAACATTTTTGTCATTGGAGTCCCAGAAGAAGAGAAAGAGCCCAGTTACTCAAAAAGCTTTCAAGATGTAATGGCTGAAAACTTCCAAAATATGGTAAAAAATATAAAAAAAAAAAAAAAAAAAAAATTTGCCCAGGATACAGAATTGATCACAAAGCACATGTCTCCAGCACGTTGGGGAGAAAACGGAGGGTGGGTTCTGGTGCCCAGACATGGTGAGGCTGCCCAAGAGCGACGTCCTTTCCCACCGCTGCCCCGCAAGAGCTCCCTACACCTCCAGGTTCTTTTACGCAAAAGGGAGGCTGTGAAAAGTGCATTTTCACCGTGACCTCTGGGAGTATGTCGTGCCACCTGGAAAGGGTGTGGCAGTGGCAGTGTGGCCTGGGGAAGGCTCCATGGCTTCCATGCCAGCGAACCAGCCGTGAGACCTTGGGCAAGTCATTTCACCACGCTCTGGTCTCTGCTTCTCCTTTGGCCAAAAGGGGTTTATCTGAATTATCCTGCTTACCTCCTGGGGAACTCATGGGGATCAAGTGGAATAAAATTTAGAAAGTCCTTTACAAGGTTGAAAGTGACCTTTAAGTGTGATGGTTGCTGTTCTGGGTTTCAGAGAGTGACGGGCGAGGCATAGAAACAAACGATAGGCCACCCACCCTCTCCTGCCAGGATTTGCCAGGGCCCTGTCGTGGCAGTGACCATGCCCTGCCAGAAGCCGTGGGAGGAGAGGGGGTGCTGAAGCCAGCAGCATTTGGAGCCGTGGCTGGTGAAAACACCCACCTCCCTGCTCGCCGGGCTGCTCCAAACCCCAGGAAAGGCAGAGTTTCTGTGGAAACTTAAGCCGTGCCTGCTGGACCAGACTGGGGTGGGAGTTGGCCGCACCTGCCAAATGGTGGGCTTGGAGGGGGAGCGACAGCTGGAGGGTAGAGAGCTGGGTGGGGTGGGGTCGGAGCCCTTCCTGTGCCAGCCCTGCCAGGCCTGGGCACTGCCGCCTGCTCCCAGCACAGCCAAATGGTAGGGGCGGGGGGAGGCGCTCTGAGTGGGGGCAGGGCGGGGCTTGGAGAGCCTGTGTGCGGGATGCTGGAGAGGTCTGGGTACTCTCCAGGTGTGCACTGCCCATCGAGACCAGATGGGGGATTGAGTCCAGTCTGCCTGTCTTGGCTGCGTGTTCCTCCAGTGGAAGATGCTTGTTGCTTGGCTAGAATCGCCTGAAAAGACCACGGACTCACGTGCTGCTCCTGGTGTACAAAGATTCCCCCCTAGACCCATGCCCCCAATCCTACTTCCCCTTCCTCAACGCACATCATAAGGTGACTCCTTATGAGACCTGGCCACAAACAAGTCTCAAGACAGACGACCCACATGGAAATGTCTGAGCGGCTGTTCTCCAAGAAATCTTTTAAAAATCACAGGAATTGAGGAGAGTCTGAGTGCTGTGTGTGTTCAGTATTTTCTCTGCTTTGAAAACAAAACCAGAATCATAAATGAGCATATGGCTGGGAGGGTTCTTGAGACCACTGGCTCTAAGCCCCATCTGCGTGGGTGAGGAAGCCGGAACCCACAGGGTAGGTAGGGCCAGCGCTGCAGGACAGCGCGTCTCCTCTTCCTCTTGAAAACTTTGATTCATACGCCCTTTTACCCAGAAACCAAGCCACTCACTGCACTCCCCTCACCCCATAGCAGCTCAGCTCCACACTCAGATTTCTGCCCAGTTGCTATTTTTGTGTACCTGCTCGGTGTGTCCTTTTTGTATGTGTCACTATGTACGTATTAATGACTGATTTCCCCGATTAACCTATAAGCTAGAAAAAATTGAGTCCTTTGGGTTTCTTCTTGTAAACTCCACACTAATGCCTCATTACCTAGTGACCTCGGACTAAACGGCCCCCCCGGCGCCCATCTCAGGGGTCCTCCGACCCCCCAACCAGGGTTCAAATCCTGACTCTGCTACTTTCCAGCCATGGGACCTTGGGCACATGGCTGATTCCCTCTAGAAGTGGCGCCCAGGGAGGGCGTCAGTCCTCGTCATTGCCATACCCACCCCCAAACACACAATGTGTAAAGTGAAAACGATGTATGGCGAAACCCAGCTTCAGGACGAATCCCCCGGTACCCCCGCAACCATAAATTTCAACGATTAAAATCTGGCAGCTGCCACCGCTCCCTCACTTTCAATTTCCTCATCTGTAAAAGGGAGATGATGTCTTCTAGGGTCATTGGGAAAGTTCAGTAAGACAGTCCATGTAAAGCACTTAGCACTTGGAAAACTGTTCAGTATGTGTGAGCTCACGTACTCACTGGGGCTAGGGGTCCAATGACAAACAAAACCTGGTCCCCACCCTCAAATGCTCACAGAGGCAGAGAGGAGGCTGACAGGTGGTTCAATGACGGCTGTGTGGGACTTCCCCGGAGGTCCAGTGGTTAGGACTCCACATTTCCAAGGCACGGGGCACGGGTTCGATCCCTGGTCGGGAAACTAAGATCCCCCATGCCATGTGGAACGGACAAAAATTTTTTTAAAAATTAAAAAAAAATGATGACTGTGTGATGAGATGGATGGAGTAACAGAGGGATGAAAGGGACAGCATTAACCAGAGGAGGGGATGCTACGTCCGGTAAGAGGTCTGGGGAGATTTCACAGAGGATAACGTGCCTGCGCAATAACGCGGAGCATAATAGGAGTTTCCTGGGCAGACGTGTGAGTATCACACTAGCCCGAAAGAACATCCTGTAAGAGACCAGAGGCTTTAAACATCATGGCGCCGCCAGGGAGTGTAAGTGACTTAGGGGAGTGAGAAGCGGCCGGCAAGGGGACAGCTTTGGAGCCAGCAAGAGTTGGCTTCCGCTCACGGCTCCGCCCCTGACCAGCTGCACGTGCAACAGCCTTTACCTCTCGGAGCCTCAGTTTCCTCATCTGTAAAAAAGGCAGGATAACAGGACAATTACTCGCAATAATAAACGCCGGTGGCACCTACTTGGTAGCCTGTGTGCAGGGCATTCTAAGCTTCCCCAAAGGTCTGGGCTTTGTCTGGAAGCTGCGGGATTGCGGGCTGGGCGAACCGCAGCGGAGATGGGAAGTCTTCAGGAAAATGCCAGGAGGGGCTGAACCACTAACGGCAGGGGTGGGGATGCCAGTGTGGATGGGCTTGGGGGCAAAATCGACTGTTTGTGAAACTTAAATGAGGTGAGTGATGGGGAAGAGGGTTGAGGGTGAAGCCCTTTACCAACTAGAGTTATACAGGTGTGTGTGTGTGTATTAAAGGAAAGAGATGGAGAGTACACAGCAAGCACACGATAGACCTGGCATTGTTATTCCTCTTATCATTACTGAGTTTTCCTTCTGGAGGGAAAACTGGCCCATCCCGCTCCTTTCCACGATGAATAACCTAAGGCCCAGAGAAGCAAAGCCATCCCCCCAGGACCCCAGGGGGGAGTACGGATGGGGTGCAAATGGCCAGCGGAGGGACTGAAACAAGTACTGGGGACTCCTTGGGCCAGTGAAGCCAACAACCTTGGCTCAGTGGCCCCAGGTAGACACTACTGTACATTTTGGTTTTAAAAGCCATGTAATGTGCTATTTAAATCAGTCTTAAAATGTTGTGTCCTGCAGAAGGGACATGGACCTTTTTATGAGAGGCCAGTTGATGTCACAGGCCAGAATCTAAACACTGCTACCCAGTGTCTAGGAGGGTAAAACTGTGTCCGGAGGGCTGAACGTGGAATCCCAGAGCCCTGAGGGGCACCGGTCACACCTCAGGCAAATGTTTCTGTGACCTCCATCTCATGGCCTGCTTTGTGACACCAGTCACTGGGACACTGGGAGGTTCCTGCTTGGCTGGGGGGCGGGGGTTAGATAGAGGTGGTAGGGAGAGAGAGAGAGAGAGAGAGAGAGAGAGAGAGAGCACATTTGTGTCCACGGAAAAAACTGGAAAGTCCCCTCCACGGGGTGCCCCCCGGATGGTAGAGCTGTCTACCACACATTTTAATATTCAATAGATTCAGGAAAATCAGCTGCAAGCAAAGAATCACCTGGTTCTCCAAAGCCCAACAGAATGGGTTTGCGATTCTTCATGACTTTGTATTATCGCAGCCAATTCTTCCTTAGGCTTCCTTAGGCTAGTGGGGATGCTCTAGGGCTTTGATCTGACAGATGAGGGGTGATAGAAGGAAAGCTGGTGTGGTCCACAGGCAGTGAGCTGGCCCTTCTCAGGGAAGCAGGGAGAATCTAATCCCAGGCTGTTTCCTTGCTCTTGGCAGAGCGTTGCTTGGTGGGTGGGCGCTGGGTAGCCCGGGTGCTTCACAGAAGCCCGTCCACCCCACCCCCCTTGGAAGGATAAGAGAAAGGTGAATTTGATGATTCTGGTTCCAAGTCCAAGGGTCATGGCTGCATCGGGTGACGATCGCTGGCACTCAGGAGATGAGGGGAGTAGCAGCTGCTTGCGGAACCCACGGAGCTGCAAAGAACCTTCCATGTGAGGATCCCAACGGCGTGAGTGGTGGGAGGCACAGAGGAAGTGGGGGAGGGGTGGCATGAAGGATGCTGGGATAAAGCCACTGCTGGGAGCTACCCGTGCCAATGCTCTGAGCCCCGTGACTTTCTGAGGGCCGCTTCTCTGGAGGGCTTCTGAGGAGGGAAGAGGTAGACGGGGGGCGAGGGGAGGTGGTGCCCCAAACCCTGCCTGACAGAACTGCTGACATAACAAGAATCCTCATGACCTGCTGTGGGGAGACCCTTCCACAGAGGGAGCAGTTTAACATTCATTTGACAAACCATGCGTTTGTGCCGGGTGGACATGCTTACAAAGGATGCTAACTCTCTATGCTTTGTTCCAGGTTAAAAATAAAATTTCGGATGGGAGATTTGGAGCCCATCTTCACAAGGGTGTTGAAGGAGATTCCAGAAAGGGGAGACCCTCTTGCCCAAGGTCTCTTCCTTAGGCTGTCACTCCTGCCCGTCTCTAGTGGCCAAGAGAGCAGAGCCATGGGATAGGAAGAGGGGCCGGGTGGGTTCGCAATGATCTCTGGCCTGGTTTCCGCTTCTCTTCTGGGTCCATTGAGCCTCCTGGGAAACCGTAACTCAGTCCCCCTGCCCACTTGGCAATATGGGTGATCTTTCCCAAGGGTGGGACTGGCCACTTCCTCTAGCCGGGTTCCAAGCAGGCTTCTCCCCCTGGGTCTGATCCTCCGGCCGTGGGTCAGGATGATTCACATCATCGCTGCTTGATCTCATGGTCCCCAAGATCCAGCATCGCCTCCTGCACACAGTAATGGCCTCTCCTAGCTTAAAGGGGAGATGGCCCGTTTGTGATGGTCTGATTCACAGTGTGGACAAATAAGGAAGCTCTGCCTTTCCAACACAGAGAGGAGTCTGCTGGCCAGTCTCCCCCACCCTCAGCATAGGATATACCAAGAGCATCTCCTGGGTTCGGTGTAGAGATGAGGGTGAAAGAGACAGGAAACAAAGGTCCCAGCATCCATACTCCCCACAGCTCAGAGTCTCTGGCTGGACGCACCTATAAAACTAACTGTAGCCCTGGAAGATGAATGGGGCCCTGGGAATGTAGTGGATGGGGAGACTCCCCATCCCAGCTGGTGGGCAGGGAATCGGGAAAGCTGAGAGGAGGAGGGATTTGATTCAGAATTTGGAGGACAGTGGGATTTTGGTAGGGAGAGACGGGGGTGGCACTCCCAGACACAGCAGGATTTGAGCCACGGTCTGGGGACAAGAAACGCTGAGTGTGAGGAATGACCGAGCCGTGGATGTTTGGGGAGGTGGGTGATTAGAGTGAGGATTAGAGTGAGGGTGTGGAAGTCGGTATTGGAGGGACGGGGGCTCCATAAAAACTATGGAGGCCACTAATTCCACCCTAAAGGTTTTGGCTTTTATCCTCCGGGGACTATAGCCCCACAGAGTGTCAAGGGCTTAAGCAACACTGTCTGCCCCCATGTGCACCTTCCTTTCTCTAAGAAGGCTGCTAGAGCCAGGGGTTCAGCCTGCTTGAAGCTAACCAGCTGGCTGTGCAACGGCCCTGTGGCCACAGCGCTCTCTCTGTGAGCTCTGTAAGCACATCGGCCTGAGTGAACCACCAGGGGAGCAGGTGTGGTTGTACTTGGGGTACAGGAGCACAGTGGCTGGCAGAACCAAAACGCAGCCAGACCGAGGTCCAGGAGCAATTCGGTAACTTGGTGCGGTGAAAAGAATAATAGGACCCAAAGCTCAGGCTACCCAAGCCCCTGCTGGTTCTGTTGTGACCGAGATTAGTGTGTCTGCATGGACAACTCATTCAGCACACGCATTGCACACCAGGCCCTGAGCTGGACGTGGAAATGCAGAAGGGACCCAGTCCCATCCTCAGGGCTGCACACAGGCTAGACAGAGAAAGAAGTCGTTTCAGTACCATATCAGGTGTCCTACGTTCCTTCCACCTGTGACTATCTGTGACCTTGTTCTGTGCCTGTTTCTATAACCCAGGCCTAGCTGATGGCCAGGGTGCTGGGCCACCGGGCAAAAGTCCACGGGCTCATTTCTCTCCAGATGCAGGGGACGCCAGGATCTCTGCTTCCTGACCTCCCCCAGTCCACAGGCCTCCTCCCTGCACAGTCACAGAAAACCTGGGAATCGGAATTTGAACAGAAGCCATCAGTAAGGGGTGTGTAGTATATGCCGTGGGTACATTCCTTATATATGTGCCAGAAAAGGCCTTGATTCTGCCGATAGCTCTTATCTCATGGCCTGTCCTGAAAAGGGGGGTTTTGCTGTGATTTTTCTCCAAGATTGTGGCCGCCCTCCAGATACATGGACTCCCAAGGGTCAAGGAAAACCTCACTGTCTCAATGGGGAACCAGGACACACAGAGTTCAGCAGAACAGACAGAGCCTTTGGTTCAAAAAAATACAGACAGGCTCTTGGAGAAGGAAGGTACCCGGGACCTAGGGCAGGACTCCATCACCCACCTCCCTGACTCAGCCCAGCTCTGCACACTGCTTCCCAGGCCACGTTCCTTATGCAAACCAGATTCTACCTCAGCACCACCTGCTCTGACTCTGCTCCTGCCACCCCTGGGGTCAGTCTGCACATGGACTGGTCTCTGCTTTGGAAATGCCAGACCCTTCTCTCCAACAGTCCCTGTCACCCCCCGCCAAACCCAACTTCCAAGACGCTTTCTGGACTGATCCTTCGTGCCACTCATCACTCCATTTTTCAGCATGTGCTCAGTACTCACACTCTTGGCCTCCCTCCACCTGGTGTCCCCTCTCAGGGCCTTATTCCTGAGCTATGTGACTAGTGAGGGGACTCAGAGGGGATGACCTAAACAATGGTCCCCCTCCTGGGGCACCCAGACACAGGGGGTGTGCCAGATGTGTGGGTTAGGAAGAAAATGGTAAACTCCTATTTATTTAAAAAAATACTATTGTGGGACTTCCCTGGCCATCCAGTGGTTAGGACTCCACACTTCCACTGCAGGTGGAGCGGGTTCAATCCCTGGTCGGGGAACTAAGATTCCGCATGCTACACAGTGTAACCAATAACAACAACAAAAAATACCATTGTAAAGCAAGGGCTTTAAAGTAATCATGTATCAGTATTTGTTCATAAATTCCATTACTATGGAAGGTGTTAGTAATAGGGGAAGCTAACTAATAGAGGTATATGGGAACTCTGTGAACTATCTTTACAAATTTTCTGTAAGTCTAAACTTTTTCTAAAATAGAAAGTTCGGGACTTTCCTGGTGGCGCAGTGGTTAAGAATCCGCCTGCCAATGCAGGAGACTCGGGTTCAAGCCCTGGTCCGGGAAGATGTCACACGCCCCATGTGCCACAACAACTACTGAAGCGCGCGCGCCTAGAGCCTGTGCTCTGCAACAAGAGAAGCCACTGCAATGAGAAGCCCGTGCACAGCAACGGAGACCCAAAACAGCCAATAATAATAAATAAAAATAAAAGTTAGTCAAGATTGTCATCCTTCTCATAGTGTATATTTGTGTACGTAAAATGATGTACACAACGTTATTATAAAAGGACAACATAGTAGGTTCAGGCGCATGACAGCAGGACTCAGGTTAAGCGGAAGTGTCCAGAGGCAGATGGCCCAGGCTGGTAAGAGGTCTGTGCTCCGTGAGGCTGTCCAGAGTTCCAGGCTCCTCCTCTGTTGCCTCGCCTTTGCTAGATCTTCTTCTGCACAAAGTCCAGGAGGGCTTGTTACCAAGTCCACGCTCCGGGGACAGCCTGTGGGAAGTGGGGGAGAGGGGGCAGGGTCCCGAATTGAGCCATCCCCTCCCCTCCAGTTCCATTGGCCAGAACTTCATCCAGATGGCTAAGCCTTACTTCTCGGGCATGGAAAATACAGTCTTCATTTTGGATGGCTATGTGTCCAGCTAAAATTTAGGGGTTTCAATACCTTAGAAGAATGGAAAATGGTCAATGGGAGGCCACTAGCATTCTTCACCACAATTGACGATTTCATTTCACGTAGGACTTAGAAGTAGGTAGATATGCATATATTGAAGGCACTGCTCAATTTTAAAAACTGACCGGGGCGCATAATCAAAACCATTTAGGCCACCGTTTAAGATGCTAGCGAGGCCACAGTTTGCACTTCTGGCCCCGGCTTCCGGGACTCTGACCAGTGATTTTACTCCAAGGTCCAATCAGGTCTAACGAACACGTGTAAGTTTCTGCCAGTTGGTTTCAGACCCCGAAGCCTCAAGTCCTTTGGGTCGGTTTCCCAGGTCCGCTGGTGTGCCAGGAGCCGATCTGCTTTCCTTAAAGGACTTCCTTTCAGTCTGGAAGGCCGGGGGAGTGAGGAAGAGGAGTGAGGAAGGACAAGGCCAGCGTCTGACAGGGGTGGGCAGAGAAAGGAACAACGCCAGATAAAGGAGAAGGAAGATAAAGAGAAAGAGCGTGGCTGGACGTGGGGCCTGGAGCCCAGCAGAGAAGGCGGCTGAGGAGGAGAGAGGCCAAGCAGCGGGGAGGGCCACCGAGTGAGATGGCCCCAAAGAAAGTGGACATTTATCTGGGGGCCGGTGAGGTCACTTACCCTATGTAGGTGGGGAAGGCGAGGGGTGCACATCCTGCTTTGCCAAGGTCGTTCTGCCCTGGAGGTCATCTGGGAAGGGAACGGGGAGGGGCGATTCTGTAGGTGGGTGGAGGGGGTGGGTCACTTCTGCACCTGGTGCACCCACCCTCTGCTCACACATGGGACAGACTGTGTGCAGGCCTTGCCTTTATTTGTACAAGTGAATTTCCTTCTGGGTCTGTGTTCTTGTCTCCCAGGAGACCACAGATGTCCCCAAATACTTCCCCCCTCGTGCTTGGAAGGATAGAGGTTCAAGCCAAGTGCAATGGGAGCATTTATGTGCCAGAGATAACTTCCACCTGGGGGAAAGCGGGAGGGCTTCCTGGAGGAGGTGGCAGTCTTCAAGGACAGGAAGAGACGCTTTAACAAGTAGAGATGGGATGGGGAGGAAGGACACCACGGTAGAGGGACCCCTGTGATCAAAGGCAGCAAGCAGAGGAGCCAAGGCGGGAGGGAGGACGGCACCGGGGAGCTGCCTGCGTGGTAACAAGAAAGCAACAAAGTGACTTCCCTGATAGCTGACAGCTGATAGACACAGCTCTGTGTATCGTGTTCTGGCCTGCAGAAGATAGGTCAGGACCAGGTGGCAGGGCCCCGGTCTGACAATGGACAGCATTCTGTAAAGCCTCTGTCCTGGAGGCCCTGGACATGTGGCTTCCATATCTGCAGAGGGACGCTTCTTTCTCATCTTGAGGGTCAAAGCTTCCCAAGTCTTGGACACTGGGGTCATCCTGGCCACCATGGGGTAGCTGTCAATCACACAGGTAGATAGTCAACCAACAAAGAGTGATTCCCTCCCACTCTTCCCATCGCCTTCTGCCTTATTCTACTGTCATTGATTTCTGTATGCATTTCATTCCACTTCTGTGTATTTTTTCTGGAATCTTCCATTCCCTGAACTTGCAAGACACAGGGGCTCTAATTCTCTCCCGCCCCCAACAGTGCCCTTCCTCTGTCTCCTTGCTCTTACTTTCCCTCTCTTACTCCTTAACCATTGGCCTCCCCTTTGCTTTTTTCCTCCCTGTACACTTTGTTGGCTTTATTGTCGCCTTTGTCATGTAGCTATTTCTCTGCATAGATGGTGCCTTGGTTGAAATACTTAGCACAGCAAGGAACGGAGACCTTGACTCAAGGGGCTTAAGTAAAGAGGACATTTATCATCACACAGAGAGGAGTCCTGCGCTTGTTTCTGGAGTTGGATAATTTGATGGCTCAGTATCATCAGAGACCCCCTTTCTTTCCATCATTCTGCTCTGCCACCCTTAGCACATTGATTTTTGCCCTTAGGCTTTTCCCCTCATGGTCACAAAAGGGCTGCAGAGCTTCAGGCCATGGCTCCTCACACAGCCACATCTAGAGGCAGACGAAGGGAAGATTCTCTTTGCTCTCTTTTTGAAAAAAGAGATGACTCCTAGAATTTTCCAGAATCCTCCTTGCAGGCATCCCCTTGCATTTCGTTGTCCAGAATCATATTACATTCCCACTCTTAAACACAGATTAGGGGAATGGAATTCCCTAGGATTGTATTGGGCTAATCCAGATTCACCCACGGCGCTGGGGTCCAGCCTCCTCTGCAAGCATGACCGCTCCACATGTGAACAAAAGTGGGGTGCAGTTAGCTAAAAGGAAGGGGGAAATTGTTGTTGGATAATCAACAGCGTCTGCTGCAGATGGTGACCAGATCTTTGTCTCCAACTCAGATGTTCCTCCTAAATCCAACTGTGTGTCTTCAACTTCCTTCTGATATTTCCATTTAGGTATCTTAAGACGGCTAAGATTTACCATATGCCCCCAGTTGAGCACCTGCCTCAGAACAACTCCCTCCCCGATCCCTCTGTTCTCACGGTCTCCAAGGCTGGCCTCTTCCTGCTGGGGTTTGCCCTCTGCCCTTTCTTTGTCCTGATACCTGTCACTACTAAGAATACCAATGCCGTCGATTAAAGGGGAGATTTGGTCTTTGGGGTTGCCCAAGTCAACCAGAGATGGGAAATTGTTTTTACCTTGCATGCCTCCTTCAGTTAGGAACAGTTGCCTGGAGCCCTGTGTGAGACAGACTCTCAGGTGAGTCTGGGCTCTGGGAGACAGTGTCGTGATGGATTAGCAAGTCTGTCTTGGACACTGGAGAATAAACTAGTGAGATGCTTGCCATGTATTTGCCATCGCTGTGCTGGGGCTGGTTTGGGGAAAGTAGAAGGATCAGCAGTGGAGGAAAAATAACAGCCATAATAAGATTAGTACTTGTTAACACCGATGGAGCACAAACTATATACCAGGTGCTGTGATGAGAACTTCACGTGGATTGTCTCATTTGATAATCCCAATAACCCTGAGAGGTAAGGACCATCATTACTCCCCTCAGAACAGCAGAGACTTAATTAAGTAACTGGCCAAAATGATGCAGCTACCAAGTGGAAGAGGCAGGATTCAGTCTGGCCCTTGCTAACTAAGTAACCGGAGCGCTGGACCAACATCCTCTTTTCACCTCATTAAGACACTTCTCTAGAACCTGAAATGTGCACACAAACCACTCATGGCCCTTGTTAAAATGCACATGCTGATTGAGTATTAATATATCCAGGTCGGGGTCTGAGATTCTTCGTTTCTGGGTTTTTTTTTTTTTTTTTTTTTGGAATTAGCATTAAAAGAAATGAAAGTACACTTGATTTGCAATATCCTATTAGTTTCAGGTGTGGAGTTTCTGCATTTATATATTCCTAGGAAACGCTGATGGTCGTGGTTCATGGACCACACCTTGAGAAGTGAGGCCTTAGAAGGTGAGCCCCATCAGAGCAGGGTCTTTGCCTGCTTCCCGTAGCTCCTGGGAACACGGCTTATCTATTTCCCAGTCTACCTGGTGGTGAGATGCTTGTGCTGAATGCATCAGAGTGACATACACCACTTACAGACCTGGTCCATAGATGCATCCCATGAATCCTCACTCCATCTTCTCTTCCCCTGTCTGGCAGCTGCGTGTCGATAGCCAGGCATCCTTGGAAGCCATGTTGAGCCAGCCTGGGCCCCTGAATGATGTTGTGGAGTTGCTCCCCAGCCCCAGTTCTTTAAGTGAATGTGAAACTTCTCTTGCCTTAAGGAGCTGAGACTTCGTGCTATAGTAGCATTATCTTAACTGATACCATTCCCCATTTTTCAGATGAGGAAGCTGACGTCAAGAACAGTAAAGAGAGGGCTTCCCTGGTGGCGCAGTGGTTGAGAGTCCGCCTGCCGATGCGGGGGACGCGGGTTCGTGCCCCGGTCCGGGAAGATCCCACGTGCCGCGGAGCGGCTGGGCCCGTGAGCCATGGCCGCTGAGCCTGCGCGTCCGGAGCCTGTGCTCCGCAACGGGAGAGGCCACAGCGGTGAG
>NW_006797390.1:5498914-5574644 GCF_000442215.2 Lipotes vexillifer
AAAAAAAAAAAAAAAAAGAGCGAGCCAGAACCAGAATCGACGTCTTCCAACTTCTGTGGCCTTCTCCTGGACCGCAGCGGGGACTCAGCTCACGTCCTCGGAAGGCTTTCTCACCTTGCCTATTCCCTGCTCTTCCCCTTGGCCTTCTAGCGCTGAGGCTGGAGCAGGCAGAGGGTCAGCAGGACAGAGGCAGGCAGAGTGGGGAGACCCACCTGTAAGAGGGAGCAGCCCTGAGAACACTGACGATGGGGGCCAGGCTGCTGCCAGGCAAGGGTTCCTGTGACGGTCTTCTCTGTAGCTGCCAGGACTGGACTCTACAATGGGATTTTCTGGCATTCAGATCCACGCTATGTCTTTCTCAGAAACAGGGCTAGTATCCCAGGAGTTTTGCAGCTCTGTTCTTAGGAGATCCTTGGAGCTCCCTCTCCCTCCTCATGTTGAAGACCCCACACGGAACTCCTGCTGCTGTAGCCACCACTGCTCAGCACAGCGGGTGGGGGCGGGGGTGTTTACCATCAACTCTTCCTTGCCCTTGGGACAGAAAGGGGAACTCCACCAAAATTTAAAAATTTGAAAGTGAAAAGACAACCCACAGAATGGGAGCAAGTATTTGCCAATCATATATCTGATAAGGGGTTAATATACAAATACATAAAGAACTCCTGAAACTCAACAACAAAATACCTCAAATGCAATTTAAAATTGGGCAAAGGGTTTGAACAGACATCTCTCTAAAGAAGTTATACAAATGGCCAATAAACACATCAAGAGAGGCTCAACATCATTAGTCATTAGGGAAAATGTAAATCAAAACCACCATGAGGTATTACTTCCTACCCATTAGGGTGGCTATTATAAAAAAAAAAAAAAAAGAAACTAGCAAATGATGGAGAGGATGTGGAGCTACTGGAACACTTGTGCATTTTGCTGGCATCACGTGCACGTGTCTAGCTGCTACGGAAAACAATTTAGTGGTCCCTCAAAGAGCTAAACGTAAAGTTACCATGGAATCCAGCAATTCCACTCCTAGGGATATATATATACCCAAAGGAACTGAAAGCAAGGACTCAAACAGATACGGAGAGCAGCCTTATTCACAATAGCCGAAGAGGAAACAATTCAAGTCTACCTCAAGAGAGAATGGATAAACAACGTGTTCTATCCATAGAATTGGCTATTATTCAGCCATAAAAAACAGTGTAAATCGACTACACTTCAGTAAAAAAAAAAGAATGCAGTTATGACACGCGCTACAACGTGGACGGGTTTTGAACGCATCGTGCTAAAGTAAATTCAGACAGACAGAAAAGGGCAAACACTGCACGATTTCACTTATATGGAGTACCGAGAGCAGTCAGATTCCTAACGACGGAAGGTAGATTAGAGGTAACCAGGGGGCCAGGAGGGGTGGGGGGAGATTCACTGTCTGTGAATTTCTTATGGGGATCTGTTGTTTAATGGGTAGAGTTTCCATTTGAAGTAATGAAAGAGTTTTGGAGCTGGATAGTGGTGATGGTTACCCAACATGGTGAATGTAATTAATGCCATTGGACTATACACTTCAAATGGTTAAAATGGGGACTTCCCTGGTACTCCAGTGGTTAGGACTCTGCAATTCCACTGCAGGGGCGCAGGTTCGATCCCTGGTTGGGGAACTAAGATCCTGCATGCTGCATGGCACAGCCAAAAAAAAAATTTTTTTTTTAGTGGTTAAAATGTATATTTTACCACAATAGGAAAACATATGGAGGTGGGGGGAGAGAGAGAGAGAGACTGATTCAGTTATCAGTGATGAATGGCTAGAGGATCCCTGACTCAGTGCCACTCCTTCCTTCATCCAGGCTTGCTTGGAGCAGCCTACCCTCAGATGACTGGAGAGAAGCTCTCTGGCCATCTTACCTGTGGGCAATAGGGAAGGAGGGAGAAAGAAAGATCTCAGCCGACATCTGACTCTGGCTGGCCCCTGCTCAGAGACGGGTCTGTGGTTTGGATATAGGAGCCCCTAAGGGATGGATTTTTTTTTTTTTTTTGCAATACGTGGGCCCCTCACTGTCGCGGCCTCTCCCCCTGCCGGACGCGCAAGCTCAGCGGGCACGGCTCCGCGGCATGCGGGATCCTCCCGGACCGGGGCACGAACCCGTATCCCCTGCATCGGCAGGCGGACTCTCAACCACTGCGCCACCAGGGAGGCCCTAAGGGATGGATTTTTGTCTTTCAACTCTGGGAAGTTAATCCTTCAGCTTCTGGGGTTGTCCACTTAGCTGTCTCTGCTCCTTCCACAAAGAAAGTGTGAAATGAGGGGCTCAGAGCAGACTTAAAGGAGCCCCATAAGTTTTCAAGACCATCCCATCCCTGGCAGCCCCTCTGTCCGTGCATCACTAAGTGAATCCACATCCTCTGGTCTTTTTTGCCTTAATATCCAAATAATACAGATTGAGCATCTATTCCAGGACAATGGGAAGCCCAGAGCCCTCCCCAGTATTTCCCAGGATTCTGCCTGGGGGTTTATATTCTCATGGTCATACTCGCCTTCTAATTCTTGCCCTTATGAAATTCTTGATTCTCACTTACCTTTTGTTCCCCTTTCCCCACCCCTGTGCTGGGGCAGCTGTT
Source organism: Lipotes vexillifer (assembly GCF_000442215.2). Lineage (NCBI taxonomy): Eukaryota > Metazoa > Chordata > Mammalia > Artiodactyla > Lipotidae > Lipotes > Lipotes vexillifer. The sequence goes on from NW_006797390.1 coordinate 5,501,528, forward strand.
CTTCCTCATTCCTCTCTTGTCTGAAGTTCAGGCTACAGCCCATTCTCCTTCTCCCAAAGCAACATGAAAACAAAGCTATTGTGCTTAACAAACTTTCCCAAGGGTCGGGAATAGCTGGCTGGGTGGAACAGGGCGGGAAAAAACTACGTATGGAAAGTCAGATGCCGCTGTTTCTAGAAACTTCTTGGCCCTTCCCCGAGAAGGAATATTTTTCACTGGCCATGCCCCTACTTAGTTCCATGTTCCGTCCAGGTGGCTGGGGATCCCTTCTCTGCATCTATCTCCTCTCTTACTGCGTCCCAATCCTGCATAACTTCAAAATGTCTGTTTATCAGCTCACAAAGCAATTTTGCATTTAACCTCGACATCACAGTGAGCTCTGAGATCTCCTTTGAACATCTGAAAATTCCTTTGAGGAGTTTCCCTAAGCCCCAGATATTCCACTGTTAGGTACCCAAAGAACCAAAAGAAACTCTGAAATTACAGTGTCTTTAATTTAGGCTGGATCAAATGTTAGGTAGCAGGACCCACCCAGCCACGAAGCAGAGGCTGCGGAGTTTTCCTCTTGTCATCACACTTGTTTCCCTGGGTTTTAGCAAAGCTGGAGATGGGGGCTCTGCCTAGCTGGGATACCGCGAGGAGTTCCACAGGTGACAGGGGTTTTCGTGGTTGTCTAGACAGAGTTCACTGTAGGGTGAGCCAGACAAGAGTGCCCAGGAGTGATGCCCTGTGAGATCAAGGTCTTGACCTACCAACTCCTTCTGTGTATAGAGGCTCTTCTGGTGTGGCGAGTCTTAGACTGTGGCTGAGTAGATTAGGGAGAAAAGGAAATTTGTCTGGACTGGAAGGTTCTAGAGAGAGATGCAGTCTTTGACAACCTTAGGGAAAGCAGAGCCAGGAGAGGCCAATCTCACACTGCTTGAGTAATTGACATTGCGTTGGTACCACAAGGGTAGACACGTTGACTCATGGGATAGAGTAGAGAGCATAGACATAGACTCTGCATCTTTGGGACTTTGACTGTGACAGAGGCAGTGTGGCTGATTGAGGGGAAAGGAGGAACTCTTCAGTAAATGAAGCTGAAAAAATGTTTATCCATGTGGGAAAAGAGGAAATTTGATCCCTATCTCGCACCACATGAAAAGAACAACTCCAGATTGACTTAACTGTCAAAAACAAAGCAAATGTTTTAAAGTTTAAAATTTAAACTTTAAATTTAGTAGAAAATATAGGTGAATATCTGTTAGGATTTAGAGCAGGGAAAGGTTTCTCAACACACAGAATGTGCTAACCTCAGAGAGATTAAAGCAAAGAGCATCAAAAGATACCTTAAAGAAGCTGAAAAGACAAGTTACCATTACTCAGCTATAAGAAGGAATGAAACTGTGCTATTTGCAGAGACGTGGTTGGAACTAGAGACTGTCATACAGAGTGAAGTAAGTCAGAAAGAGAAGAACAACTATCGTATATTAATAATGCACATATGTGGAATCTAGAAAAATGGTACAGATGACCCTATTTGCAAAGAAGAAATACAGACACAAACGTAGGGAAAAAACACATGAAGTATGGGGAAAGGGAAGGGGTGGGATGAACTGGGAGACTGGGATTGACATATATACACTACTATGTATAAAAGAGATAACTAATGGGAAACTACTGTATAGCAGAGGGAACTCAACTCAGTGGTATGTGGTGACCTAAATGGGAAGGAAATCCAAAAAGGAGGGGAAATACGTATACGTACAGCTGATTCACTTTGCTGTACAGCAGAAACTAACACAACATTGTAAAGCAACTGTACTCCAATAAAAAATTTTTTAAAAGACAAGTTACCAAAAGATTTGCTTAAAGAATTTATCAAGAAGTTCTGCAAGTCAGTTAGAAAAGCATAAACAACCCAGTGGAAAAATGGGCAAGAGGCATGAACAGGCATTCAAAGAAGAGGAAGCACATACGGCCTGTAAACAAAGAGATAACCCGACCTCATTAGTGATCAGAGGAATGCAGACATTCAACCGGCAAATGAAAAAGTCTAACCAAACGTTGGTGAGGATGTAGGTCCACACAGCTCTCATTGCTCGTGGGTGTGTCAATTGTTACAACCGCTTTGGAAAATCTTCACATGATCTACGACACACTGATTCCATTCCTAGTTACATAAACTTTTCACACACATCAAAAAACATTTCATGGCAGCATTGCTCACGGTAGCAGAGGTAAGAGAATAGATTAAAGCATGAACCTTTCACACAATGGGATATTTTACAATGTTCCAAATGAATGAACCTCTGTGACACACAATGTGGATGGAGATTAGTGGCATCATTTTTACTGCAAATGCAAATCCCAAAATACACCTACAACAATTATGCCCTTTTATAACAATAAAAATGATTTGAAAAATAACCACTTAGAGATACATCCAAATAAAATGAAATTATATAAAAAGGAAAGCTAGGAAATGATACATTCAGAATTTAGTATTTTGTTTGTATTATGTGGGGGAGGCAGGAGGAAGAGTCATATGTTGGGTAGTGTGTTTCTGGGAGTTTGTTACATTATTAAACATAATAATGAAACAAATAGGATTATGCATGAAACAATGTTAAGGATGCTTCGTGAAATAAGTATTGTGATTAATACAGTTCAATGCACCTGAAATCCATCTGAGAAAATAAAAGAGAGTGGGACAAATAAGGCATGATTGTACTGGAAAAGTCCAGGGATTTGGAATCAGAAGATCCCTGCATGTAACTGTGGGAATGTTATTTAATCACGCAGAGGCTCGATTTGCTGCTCTGAACAGTGGGTGAAAATGCAAAGAGCCACATCAAGCAGGTTTGTTGCGGGGACTGAACAAGAACGTGTGTGTAAAAAGCATTTCGCACACACTGTCCAGCTTTGCATACACTTCCCCCCGCCACTCTAAATTCTTGTGCCCAAGTGACAGCCCTAGTGGTGATGTCCATCAGAAAATACCTTGTTTTATACCTTAGGTTTTAGAGTCAGCTGAGCCTGGTGGAATACACATGAGCTCTTGGAGAAGATTCTAGGGCTTCCCCGTAGCTGCTCTTCTGTTTCCTGGACACAGAGAAGTCAGGGTGGGCATGTGAGTGACTCACTCATGGAACATCTGATCAGGGGATCTCCAGGCCTCACTGTAAAGCTCCTGCACACCCTACAGTCCTGTCTTCGTCAGACAGGGGAATATGGAGTTTGCATGCTGGGGTGTCAGAAACACAAGATGGAAAGAGACAGAGCTGCTGAGTTGCCTTGAGGAGGGAGACAACCCTGGAGAAAAACTGAGATCTGCAACAGCTCTTGCCTGGGTGAGAAATAGACATTTGTTATGTGTATTATACAGTAGGCGCTGACATGGCAGGGCTTGTTTGTTACACAGCAGAGTTTAGCCTAGCCTGACTAATACAGCTTTTTTTCAGATTGTCTTGCGTTTGAACACCGATTCCATCATTTATAGGCTGTAGGACCTGGAACAAGGCTGAACAAGTCCCCTATCGAATCTGATGCTTAGTTCTTTGTCTTTAAGATGGTAACAATATTTAATTGCATGATTCTTATCAAGATAAAATAAGCTAATGCATTGTCTGGAACAGAGCGGGTACTTGTAACTTGTTTCTGTTCTTATTACTACTACTTGCTAGGCTGTAGGCTAGGCAGAGTAGGAATAGGATAAAGTAGAGGATACATTCTCCCTTCCTTAATGCAAATAGATTTTATTTAGGAAAATAACCCATGCACTGAGGAGAATTTAACAAAATCTTACGGGACATTGTTGAAAGTGCTGAGCACACAGTTAGTGCTGTTCCACGGTGGAGGAGGGAGTGCCCTGAGGAGGCCAGGAAGAGGTAGGGAGCCCGACACACCCTGGGTCCTCTGAGCAGCAGGTAGCACATGTGAGCTGCCAAGTCACCAGCTGAAGGTTCTAGCTGGCACAGGATGGTGAGAATCTTTGGCTCTGCCTGGTGCATATGATTCAAGGATTCACAAGGACTGCCCAGATGTGGACCCCAAAAAATGAGTGACCAGGGAGGCTTGGGAACCCTGGGTGTGACTAACCTAAAGGCAGGGGGTGAATCTAAGGACTTACAAAGCTCTTCCAGCTCTAAGAGGCTAAACCCTAAACCAGAGCTATAGAGAAGCCAGAGATCTTTGCGACCCTTTGCTGAGTTGAGGAAACCTTTCCTTCGGAGCCTGGAGGGCATGTGTAGGGTGGACTGGGCGAGAAAGGAGCCAGGGTGAGCTGCTAGGTCACTAGGGATCCGGTTCCTGTTTTCATTGAGGGTCTGACGGGTAAAGCTCCAAAGCTTGGACCAGGGCCAGGTGGCAGGGCTGAGCAGGGGTTGCTGGGTTGACGTTCAGAAGTTGAGATGCTGTCAGTGCCTTTACTGGTGATGGTAATTGCACCCTTGTTAAGTATGCATTACCGCGTGGGAAGAGAAGGGCACATTTTCCTCACCTCGGGCAAAGGAAACAGAAAGCAAATTCTAGTCACATGGATTTGGCCCGAGGCTCAGCGACAGATCATTTGCAACTTTGGGGCATTGAACCTTGGCTTTGAGATCGGTCAGGTGTCATCTGCCCAAATCTCAGTCATCAGAGTAATTTCCTTTATGGTCAACGCTTCCAAGAGCAGAGACTGTTCCCAAGCGCTTGTCCTGCAGAAGAGCTTCTTAAAGAAGGGGCGGGTCTTGGCTCCGGCAAGTACGTTAATTTCCCTGAGTCTCAGTTTCATCATCTGTAAACTAGGATGACGTTGCTGCTTTCCTGGGATACTGCGGGGCTCCAGGGAGGTTACCACAGAAGGAAGTCTCCAGCTCAGAGCCTAGAGCATGGCAGTAGGTCTTCAAGACAAATGGAATCTGAAATCTGAATTGGCAGGAAGGGGGCAGGACTTTGCCTTCTCTTCTAGAAATTCTTTATATTCAGGGCCACCCCCTGCTAAGCCAGACAGAGAATAAATACAGTGAACTTCTGGGCTTTCCCATTTTGGGCTTTCCAAAGGTTCCCTCTCTAAAATGGGAATCACTAGGACTGCCTCCCTCCCAGCCCTCAAGGATGAGAGAGACTTCAGTGAAATAATGGAGGTGAAAGCCTTTGAGCACCTCATTCCAGAGTTATCAGAGCATCTTTTGCCCCAGGCTCTTGAAACCTCTTAAAAGCACCACCACATTCTCATCACATAAAAATTGCCCAGGAGAGATCTCCTCATTCCCAGTACTTGGTGGGAATCTGGCATTCATCCTCACATTCCCCTGTGATCACAGGGTCTGGTTGGTCCAAAGAGACCGCAGAGGGCACCTTTCTGCTGGTTTATCTGCAGAGCAGCCTGCGGCACAAGGCGAAAGTACTGGACTATCTTGCTCGCCTCCTCCCCTCTGCTGGGGCCCAGGCACTGGTTCACAAGTATAGTCCTCAGCACGCCTTTGGCATGCTTGCTCTGTTTGCCAAGCTAACTTTTATTTCATTCTACTTCCTACTGCAGATCCACTAAGAGAATTTTGCCTACTCTTTTTTTGTTTTGTTTTGTTTTTGTTTTTGTTTTGTTTTGTTTATTGTGGTACGCGGGCCTCTCACTGCCGTGGCCTCTCCCGCTGCGGAGCACAGGCTCCGGACGTGCAGGCTCAGCGGCCGTGGCTCATGGGCCCAGCCGCTCCGCAGCACGTGGGATCTTCCCGGACCGGGGCACGAACCTGCGTCCCCTGCATCGGCAGGCGGACTCTCAACCACTGTGCCACCAGGGAAGCCCTTGCCCACTCTTGATGTCCTTGTGACTTGTATGTTTTGTGGACACAGCATGTCCAAGGGACTATGGGTACAGGAGAGTCAGGAGAAGCCAGTGAAAGCAGGAAGGGACCACTTTTCACGTCCTCATTGACAGGTGAGGCAGACACGATGAGCAGGTACCCAGCCAGGGCAGACGATTGATTGAAGCATCCTGGTTCTGGCTTTTGAGATGTAGTGTGAGGTGGAAAGAACTGGCTTTTAGGGCTAATTGGATCTGGTTCTGTCACTTCCTGCCTGACCCTGGGCAAGCAACTTCCCTCTAAGAGCCTTGGTTTTCTCAGCTATAAATTTGAGATAATAATTCCCACTGGATCCTAATAGACACTCAATACCTGGTCATTGTTATAATCATTAAACTTGCTGCTATAAATTCAACAAGTAGCTGTTGAACATGTGCTCTTTATTCCTTCATCTGTTCAAATATCCATTCATTCATAAAATATTTGTGAACTCAGGATGGTGTCGGGTTCAATGGAAGATGCTGCCAAGAAATAGAAAGCTTGGATCTCTGAGGCCAAGAAACTCGGACTTGAGTTGTAAGCAATGAACAAGAAGTGTTGAATTATAAAATGGAAACGTCACACCTTCTTGACTGTGTTGTGAGCGTTTAGTGGGCTAAGCCTCCAAGCTCAGCCTCTGGTCCAAGGCAGACTCACCAAAGGGTAGCCAGACGGGAGCTGTATCTTACCTGGGTACAGCCTACCAAGAGGCTATGGAGCGTGAGCTTTAGCGCCCACACTTACGTGGGCTTCTTCCAAGGCTCTGTAATTTTATTTTTCTTTCCTAGAGAGGACTCCCCAAACGACACAAGCGTCAAGGCAGATGAATGTTGGCTTATCCTTCATGGGGGATTGTTTTGTTTTGTTTTGTTTTAGTTTTGGCCACACCACCTGGCATGTGGGATCTTAGTTCCCCGACCAGGGATTAAACCCGTGCCCCCTGCATTGGAAGTGTGGAGTCTTAACCACTGGACCGCCAGGGAAGTCTGGATTTGGGTTTTAACATCAGACGATAAAATAGAAATCTACAAGTGCACGCCTCACATCTCGTGCTCTCCGAGTGTCAGGAGCGTGTAGGAGAGGTAAAGAATCAGGATACCTTGGATCTGAAAGGAAGGCTTAATAGTGGAGCAAGGATTTGAAAATTAGAAGCTGCGTGGACTAAGAGAAAAGATGCACGGGGCAGCTGGTGGTGAGGGATATGAGGGTGGGGAGGTATACTTTAAGCAAAATACTCATACAATTTTCACTTTGCACAAGAATAATGAATAATGTATAATTGGGGAATGGGTGTTTGGAGCCACATCCATCTGGGTTCTTCTACTTACTTGAGTACCATGACTTTGGACAAGTCAAGTAGCATCTCAGAATTTCAGTTTCATTTGTAAATGATAACAGTAACACCTATTGCACAAAATTAGGGAGATGTTTTTGTGCAAGTGCCTTGTAAAGAGCTCTGCTTATCAATATTTGTTCCAATTCATTTTCCTCATACTGCAGAAAGGATTTTCTTGTTCACTAGCACAATAATAGTGAAAAGCACCCCAAGAGGAAAACAAACCAACCCAGTGCTCCTAGTAAAAGCTCCAGCTTATTGCATGAACTTCAGCAATCCCTTCACTTCTCTAAACCCCAGTTTCTCCACGTAAAGCTTTGCCTTTGGTGCAGTTTTTAAACACCAGTGAAGTAACGTTTTGATCATTGATCTTTCAATTCCTTGGGAGGAAATGAATGAAAACATTCCAATTCCCTCTCCTCATTCTGACCTTTACTACAATATGGAAAGGAGAGTTTCCTCAGACTTTGAAAAGCAGGGAAGAACACTGAGGGCTACAGCCCCACATGGGCTGAGCTGTAAAGAGGACAGTGACAGAAGACGTCACAGGGGTGGCCCAGAAGTGTAGTTTCCTTTAATTAAGTACAATGTCCGCTAGCTTTTACTAGAGTGTGCCTCAGTCTCATAATGGACCTGCAGGCTTAATGTTAAGGTTTACACTCTCCAGATGAGGAAAATGGGGCTCAGAATATTCGAGTAACTTCTCAAGGGTCCCACCTCTAGGAAATGGAGGAACTGAACTTTAACCCCCGGTCAGTGCTGGAGCCTGCTTTCCTGGGGTCCACAGCTGCTTTTCAGGAGGACTGCATCTATGATCGACAGGAAGTCGAGAGACCTGGTCCACGTGAGACTGCGCGTGGGTGAGCCTGTCGCAAACTCCAGCATGTGGTGAAATTGCTAGACGTTATTTTTACACCAGGGAGAACGTTTCCACCCTTGCTGTCACAAGGACGGAGTTGGCTTCAACGTCTCATGGTTTTTGCCACCCTTGCATGTCTAGGTAACAGCATCCAAAATAAGAGGCTCTATCTTCCGTATACGTTATGGCTGTTTCTGTTAACCCATCTCTTTAAGGGTCTAATGAATGAGGCCACCATGGCACCTGCATGTCACAGAACACACCTGGGCTCACATCTCCATCACGCCAAGGACTGGTTTCAAAAGCCGAGACAACAGTCAATTTTGGAGCCTTTTCCGCCTGTGATGTTTGACAGCCTCCAGACAGGGACTGAGGAACCGACGGGACCACCTTCTGAGCATCATACTGCCGAGCAATGACACAGATGGGAGGACACTCCCCGGACCCCAACTTGCCGCCCTTAAGGCAGCATCTTCCGCATCCCACGCTCACACCGGTTGGTTCACCATTAGATGAGTAATAAGCCTGCCCTTCCGGCCAATCCCAGAGAAAAAGTAACATGCTCAAACGCCCTACTATTACCAATGATAATAAGAGGACTAATGAGCAAGAATTGCTTTTATTAAATAAATCAGGAAAATGCACCTTACAACATGTTCCCAGGGCACGTAGAGCATCTTAAGAGCTGGGACGCTGTTGCAGCTTGCGCTGGTCTCCGTCAGGAGGGAGGTCCTCTCCAATTACTTGTCTCTCCATGGCAGGTCAGGACTCATCTTAAATATAAAATAGCATAAATGGACTTTCTGTTTATCAACTACATTATAGGTGTGTGTCTCCCTCCTATAAACCTGCCTTTTTAATAGGCGCATTTTGGGAATGGTACCATAATTGTAGCCATTTAAAGACCAAGATATTTAACCTTCATCTCTGGCTATTTTTCTCAATTTTGGAATTAATAGGGAAATCTTAGTTTCCTCAGCCCTACAACCTTCTCCAGGGTTAAGTGCAGTGCTCTGAACATACAAAAGTAGTCACAATAAAAGTGCCCAATAAATGTTTTTTGAAAGAATGGATCAGGGCAGAGTTCTCATAGGTGATCTCCATCACCCCCTTGCTTCCCAGGGGCTAAAGCTATCCTAAAAGGGTAGCAATAACAATGTAGAAGGACACATAGCTTGAGAGCAAAATATGTCCGCCTTTGAAGTGCAGTATTTGGTTGAACGATACACACTCTTTGGTGTCCTTAGTGTATTTGACTCCTGGAATAGATTGTGTTTTTTACACCTCCTCGCTCTATTCCTCAAAATTATTTTCCATAATCATCATGTAATAATCATGATTTTCTTGATTTGTCCTTTAGTTTTAAAATAACAATGAAAAAGATAGACAATAATATTAAAGACATTATCCAAATTTAGTAAAATGCTTCATGCACGAACCAAAATGAACCCCTGACAAACAAAACATTACACTTTGCAGTTCACCAACTGTCCCACCGTTTTAGATTCTAAACACAAATAAAGTCCTCGCATAAAACGGCAGAATTGAAGGAACCCAAATTCTGTTTCTTTGCCTTTACAATCTCTGTGCTGGGACTGTCCCCAATCCGTGTTTTTCTAACACCACTGAGCAATTCTCTGACTCACTGACCAGGTGTCCCACAAATTTAACTCAGTTCAACACTATCTACAAGGATGCAGCATCAGATCCCATAGATTAAGGGCTCAGCCCCACAAGACTGTCCCCCATCCCAGAATCCAGTGGAACATCCAGGTTGTTTCCTGTGCTTCCCACTAACTGGCTATAGATCAGAGGTTCCTATGACCCCCTTCTTGGGATCAACTGATTTGCTAGAGCTACCCACAGAACTTGAGAGACAGTTTACTTACTAAATTCCTGGATTACTACAAAAGATATTAAAGGTTACGGATGAACAGCCAGATAAAGAGATGATGTATGTGGGTGAGGTCCCGAACACAGGAACTACTGTCCCAGTGGAGTTTGGGACGTGCCACCTTCCGGGGACATGGATACATTCTGGTTCTCCACCTTGGAAGCTCTTGGAACCTCCTCCTTTTGGGTTTTTATAGAGGCTTCATTCCCTGGGCAGGACTGATTAAACCATTGGCCCTCTCTCCCCCTGGCTTTCCCAAAGTCACTTCATTATCATAAACCTAGTTGTGATGGAAAGGGGCTTGTTATGAATAACAAGACACCCATTTCACTTTCATGGCTCTGAAGCTATTTCAGGAACTGAGGACAAAGACCAAATACTGTAACAAAAGATGGTCCCAATGCTCTTACAGCTCAAGAAATTCCAAGGGTTGGGGAGCTGTGAGCCTGGAACCGCGAATGAAGACCAACATACGTATTTATTATAAGTTACAATATCACACCGTTGATTTCAGATCAACTGTTTTAATGCAGGGAGATATGATAGCACAGGAGCTGAAGGTGGGGGCTGTGTCTGGAAGAGAGGACCAGTGATGGGGAACCATCCTGCCGGCAGGAAGACGCTCAGGGGGCAGAGGCCCTTCTCTGAGTCCATCTGGGTAGGGAGGTAGGGGGCTATGGGACTATATAACTGGTTGGTTCTCCAAATTAACTGCCATATTAAATGCAATGCTTAGTAAAAATAATGAAACTGTGCTAATTTGAAGCGCGCGTGTGTGTGTGTGTGTGTGTGTAGTTAAACTCAATAATCAGAGCAACTATTTAGAACTTAGACCAAATATAAGTTTTGGGTTGAAGGGGCAGAGGAACATTTTATCACTGACTTTGTTTAGACCTGAAGCCATAAGAAAAGGGGGATTGATTTCAATTAATCACAAAAATAAATGAATTTTATGAAAAGTATCAGTCTGATAAGCTGTTTGTATATGATAAATGCAAAAAAAAGAAAAAGGGGAGAAAAAAAATCTTTAAATGGATTTCCTGTGTTGGGATGAGGGTCAGTTGTTGCTCCATTAATTTAAAAAAAATTCTCTGCAGGGGCTTCCCTGGTGGCACAGTGGTTGAGAGTCTGCCTGTTGATGCAGGGGACATGGGTTCGTGCCCCGGTCCAGGAAGATCCCACATGCCGTGGAGCGGCTGGGCCCGTGAGCCATGGCCGCTGAGCCTGCGCATCCAGAGCCTGTGCTCCACGACAGGAGAGGCCACAACAGTGAGAGGCCCGCGTACTGCAAAAAAAAAAAAAAAAATTCTCTGCAAGAAAGTGCCCCCCCCCATCATCCCTTTGTCTCAGTGGAGCAGTGATCCCTGGGAAATCTCAGGGATGGGCATGCCTCTCCCTGCCCGGGATCTCATACCTGCATCGCGCAGGGCTGAGGTGGTGATAAACAGAAACCTCAAACCTGCTGAGATTTTAAGGGATGATTCACTTAGTTTGGGGGTCCTTCCTAGAGTGGTATTACCCCAAAGAAATAGGAGTCAGTTTGCTTCCCCTTCCTATAGACTGTCACACACCTGAGGGAACTACTGTCCCTGGCAGAGGGTGACAGCATGAGAGCAAATAGCCACAGACCCCAGGGGGGAGCCCACCGCGCAGTGATCCTGCAGGGGCTCCCCAGCAGGAACTGGCTACATCCCAAATTATGACGTTAAGTAAGATGTCTGTGGTCTTGTCTTCAACGAGAACTTTCCCAGACGTTATCTTGGGTCGGTCTCCCAAAATCCGGAAGGTGGATACCACACTCCCCCACCAGCCCTGTTTCATAGCTTAGAAACTCAGATGCAGAGAGAATTATCCAATCTCCCCAGATCATGGAGCAAAGGCTTGAACCTGTTCTTTTTTTATTGGGGTATAGTTGCTTTACAATGTGTTAGTTTCTGCTGTACAATGAAGTGAATCTGCTATGTGTATACATATATCCCCTCCTTCTTGGACCTCCTTCCCACACACACTCCCACCGCCGCTGAGCTCCCTGTGCTATACAGCAGGTTCCAGCTAGCTATCTGTTTTGCACATGGTAGTGTATATGTGTCAGTCTTAATCTCCCAATTCATACCCCCATCCCCCTGCCCCTGGTGTCCATGTGCCCATTCTCTACGTCTGTGTCTCTATTCCTGCCCTGCAAATTGGTTCATTTGTATGATTTTTCTAGGTTCCCCATATATGCGTTAATATATGATATTTGTTTTCCTCTTTCTGACTTACTTCACTCCGTATGACAGACTCTAGATGCATCTACGTCTCTACAGATGACCCAATTTCGTTCCTTTTTTATGGCTGCGTAATATTCCACTGTATATATGGACCACATCTTCTTTACCCATTGGTCTGAAGCTGTCATTTTTCTGAGTGGCTCTTGTGCAAGCCTGGCAAAGGGGAAACCCTGAAACGTGCACTGAATATTCTGATGTCACACAGCTTGTAAAGATGTAACTTCAGATGCTGGGCTGAAAAATAAAGGCCCCCTTTTCTTTTTTTAATTTTAAAAAATTGAGCTGTTACTTCATGGAGCGAAGAACACAAGTCACAGGTGGACAGGAGGCAACTGCAAGCGCTTCACCCCGACCCAGATCCAGACAGACACCACGGCCAGCGGGCTCCCCCACACCCCCTCCCAGCAGTGCCCACCTCTGCAGTGGCAACCACCGACCCTGGTTCCATCACGGGAGGTCCATTTAAAGACTTTTTTTCTCCTCTTTTTTTTGTTTTTTTTTGCATTTACAATACACAGACAACTTACCAGTCTGATATTTTTCATCAAATTCATTTATTTGTGTGATGAACTGAGCGAAAGTGACACACTCCATCTCAGAAACTTTGTCCTTGTGATTTCCACCCGTGAAATGAGCTTTCCCCAGAAAACCGCCCTGCTTTACTTCCTCACCTCCACGTGCACCACAAACACCTTCTCAGCAAAACCTCCTCTGAGCAGATGAGTTACAATTGCAGCCCGGACCCTGGCATTCCATGCTCTCGCCCTGATTTATTTCAGGCCACCGTGCTTCCTGGTACCTGACACAGCCTGGGCTTTCCTTGTTCATTTATTCTCCATCTCCCACTAGAATGTTAGCTCCTTGAAGACAAGGCTGTTGGGCTGTTCTGTTTACTGCTTTACTTCTGTTCCTATAATACCAGTAGCATCTGGCGCTCAGTCTCTGCCCAGTAAATATTTGTTTTAAGAAACGAATATCATGAATAAGGAAGAGAAAATTCTCATACAAGTAAGGCTAAAATTAATTACTATATATATATATATATATATACACCATTATTTTTGTCGTTATATATTATAAAGAAAGAAAAAGAAATGAGTATCAGTAGAGCCACCCCAAACACTCAAGCAGATGACTCAACACTCAGTGTGAACCTTCACTTCTAATATGGGAAATTAAAAATATAAGCGCATACGCTTTATTGGGAATTACAAGCTCATATGCTTCCATACATTACTCTGCCTTACACACGTGAAGGAGACTAAAGGGAAAATCAAGATCTTCAGAATCAGGAGGAATCCTGGCTCTGCCGTCTCCTAATATCTACTTGAACTTGGGCAAGTTAGTTTATGTCTATGTGCTTTCATTTTCTCCTCTTCTGAAAAATGAGAATAGTAATGTCTAATTTGGATTATGATACTAAGTGAAGTAAGCCAGACAAAGACAAATATCATATGATATCTCTTATACGTGGAATCTAAAAAAAAGATACAAATGAACTTATTTACAAAACCGAAATAGACCCACAGACATAGAAAACAAACTTATGGTTACCAAAGGGGGAATCAGGCAGGGTGGGGGGGATAAACTAAGAGGCTGTGATGAACAGATACACACTACTGTGTATTATAAGATGGATAAGCAACAAGGACCTATCATAGAGCACAGGGAACTATACACAATATTTTGTAATAACCTGTAAAGGAAAAGAATCTGAAAAAGAATATAATATATATACATATGTATGTATAACTGAATCGCTGTGCTGTACACATGAAACTAAAAAGATACTGTAAATCAACTATATTTCAATAAAATAAAGTAAAAAGTAATGCCTATTTCATAGTCTCGTTACCAGCATCATGTAAAGCACTGTTTAACAAATGCAAGCTATTTGTGTTACATCGTTCTCAGAGTCGACGTTGAACATGACGTAGTCCAAACCTAAGCAAGGACGCTGGTGCGAGTCTGGTCCCTGTACCCGAAGCTATAAAGAAGTGCCTTGTAAATGAGTCATTATGTTTCTTAAAGTTCCTTAAACCCACGCTCATTCTCTCTGATTCCAGTCCACATCACGGGGTCGAGATGAGAGTTCTGTATAACCGCATGCCTTTAAGATGTACCTGCCCATGGAAATTTCCCACAGAGATGAGGGACTTCAAGAAGACACAGTCCTGGGGACTTCCCTGGTGGCACAGTGGTTAAGAATCTGCCTGCCAATGCAGGGTACACGGGTTCGATCCCTGGTCTGGGAAGATCCCATATGCCACGGAACAACAAAGCCCATGAGCCACAACTACTGAGCCCGCACGCCAAAACTACTGAAGCCCATGTGCCTAGAGCCCATGCTCTGCAACAAGAGAAGCCACCGCAATGAGAAGCCTGTGCACCACAACGAAGAGCAGCCCCCGCCCGCTGCAACTAGAGAAAAGCCCATGTGCAGCAAGAAAGATCCAACGCAGCCAAAATAAAAAAATAAATAAGTAATTAAATAAAAATTTAAAAAGTCAACCTTTAAAAAAGTCCTTTTAAGGACCTTAAAAAAAAGTCCAGTCGGGCTTCCCTGGTGGTGCAGTGGTTGAGAGTCCGCCTGCTGATGCAGGGAACACGGGTTCGTGCCCTGGTCTGGGAGGATCCCACATGCCGTGGAGCGGCTGTGCCCGTGAGCCATGGCCGCTGAGCCTGCGCGTCCGGAGCCTGTGCTCCGCAGCGGGAGAGGCCACAACAGTGAGAGGCCCGCGTACTGCAAAAAAAAAAAAAAAAAGTCCAGTCATAGTCCTTGAAGATTTCCTGCAGACTGATCTTCTGGCTGTGTGATGAGTTACTACTGGTCGTAACTTTGCAAGGAGGCTCTTTTACTTCCATAGATTCAGAGTCTGTGTGTTGAGCAGCGTGATTGGATGGCCTGTGAGGTCTTTGTCTTCCAAGACACTTAAGAGTTGGAATAAGAAGGAACAGGACAGCTGGAGGCCTAAAACTCCCTTATAGCCTCATTGCTTATTGTGTCTTTCTTCTCTTTCACTCTGCAGGTGTGCCTGGGAGGTTATCAGTCATTTACACCTTAGTATGAATGAGTTTTGCAGCTGCTTTCATTAGAGCAAGTGAGATGAGGGAAGAGGGAGAAATAAGGATGAGAAGTAACTGAGGAAAATAGGTCAGCCATGAGGGGAAAGACTGCGGAAAGAGGGGGCTCTAGAGCTAGAATCAAGCCAGCCTTGTTTCCTGTGGGTCTAGTTCTGAGCCTATGGGTAGAAGTCTCAGCTCTGACACGCAGCCCCCTCTGTGACCTGTCTGTAATTTTTACTTCATGGTTGCTCAGAAGAGATTGCTGTCCACCGCCTTCAACTTCTTGATACTTTTGCTAAGCCTGCAAGCTAAAGAAACTGTACATAAATTGATGCCATGTGTAAACAAACAAACAAAACAAAGGAAAAAGGGAGCCTTCTGATGGAAGTTTTGGATCTGATGATGGCTGCTGAAATGTTTTTCCTTAGAAGCAATTAGATTTCTGTGGAACCTATTCGATTTCAATGCAAAAAAGGTTTTTCTTTTTTTCTTCTGTAGCTTATAACAATGACCTCCTGGTATACCCAGTGCAGTTGGATGCAATGGAGTAGATACTTTGCCTGGTAATTAATGATTTTATTCAAGAAATATGTACTGGGAGCTTGCTATGTGTTAAACACAGGACAGGAGGCGCCTCCGGTGGGTTAGACAGACAAGGTCCCCACTCTCCTGGCATTCACATTCCTGAGGGTGGGGGGAGACCGGCAGCAAACAAGTAAAAATAAATAAGAAAATTTTAGGTAGTGGTAAGTTCCATGAAGAAAGTAAAGTGCACTGTGAGGGAGATGGCTGGCGTGTGTCGAGGGTGTGTGATAGGTCATACAGGAGAATCCCATCCAGGACGTGACATTTGAGCCCAGACCTGAATTATGAGAAAGGTACAGACCTGTGTGCACGGGGGAAATGGCTCGTACAAAGGCCCTGAGGTAGGCATGAGCTTGGCTGGTGTCATTAATGACTGAAAGGTCAGTGAACTTTGAATCTGGAAAGGACGGTGGGAAGAAGCAGGGGACCAGCCAGAGAGATGGGCCAAATCATTGAGACCTTGTCGGCCGTGGTAAGACAAAGAGATGACAGTGGCAAATTTAGTGCAGAAGCATGAATTATGTGAAGTTACGGTTTCACTGAAAATGTCCCAATCTTGCACCGTGATGGGAAAGAAAATATGCTCCAGTTTCCTGTTTCCTTTGTTTTGAAGATGCTTACTAAATGTCTGTTAAATGAGTGAACACACCGTGTTCTAGAGCCCATGAGCCAAAACTACTGAAGCCCATGTGCCTAGAGCCCGTGCTCTGCAACAAGAGAAGCCACCGCAATGAAAAGCCCGTGCACCGCAACGAAGAGTAGCCCCCGCTCGCCGCAGCTAGAGAAAGCCCGCGCGCAGCAACGAAGGCCCAATGCAGCCAAAAATAAATAAATAAATTTAAGAAAATGAATGAACATGTAAATGAATGAAGGAACAAAGCACACGGGTGAGCAAAGTTAACAGCAGAAAGGACATTGACCTCTAGCTAGAGTTAGAAGGGGCTGCTGTGCTGCTTGCTGGCTGTGTGGCCTTGACAACTCCTGTAACTGCTCTGAATCTCCATTTCTTCATCTGGAAAACGGGGTAATACCTCCCTGAAATGCCCCATCAGGAGTGATGAGGGTCAAACCAGGAATGTATCTACAGAGTGTTGAGGACGAGGAGTCCTTGGTTGGGTTAAAGCCACAGACGCATCTCTTTTTTTTTTTTTTTTTTTTTTGTGGTATGCAGGTCTCTCACTGTTGTGGCCTCTCCTGTTGCGGAGCACAGGCTCCGGACACACAGGCTCAGTGGCCATGGCTCACGGGCCCAGCCGCTCCGCGCCATGTGGGATCTTCCCGGACCAGGGCACGAACCCGTGTCCCCTGCATCGGCAGGCGGACTCTCAACCACTGCGCCACCAGGGAAGCCCCAACACAGACGCATCTCTTGATTTTAACTTCAAAGCTATGATAAACTCTACTGTCTTAGAGTTTTGTTTGGAGTTGATTTTACTTTTCAGCCTGTTTTCTTGTCCATTGGGTGGTTTGCTTCCTTCTGTGTAAAGTAGCTCTGCTTTTATTTATCCTTAAAGCCTCAAGAGAGACCCCCCGTCTCCTGTACGCAATAAAAATCCGTTGTCCTTGCCTTGGCACCAAACAGCTGACAAAATGCTTTCAGAGATGTTATCATATTTGAAGCTGGCAACTCCAAGGAAGCAGGTCTGGTTTGCTCTCCTGGCTAGAACTCCGCACAAGCTTCACATCTGTTCTCAGCCGTGTCTTTCCAGGCTAAAAAGCCCTTGAGGTTTGGGTTTGTCTTTCCAGGGAAGCGCTTCCTAGCTAGGGTGATGGGTGTATATTTCCCAGGAAAGAAATTCGAATTCCCGCCGTATTTAGTAATTTGTCAGGCAGCACTTCTCTGTAATCCAGATCCCTCCGGCTGTGATTACAGCTGTGTCCTCTTGCTCTGTCTTCAGATGCCCTCTGGAGTAGCATGGTCCTCTGGCACCAAGATGGTTGTATCGACTTACCCTGGCAGATTGTCAGATTAGGAAGGAGCCTTGGAGATCAGCAGCTCCATCTTCTTGTTTTACAGGTGGGGACCCCGAGGCTTGCCATGACACAGCCACTGAGCAGCAGACACAGTTAGGACTGGCCTCCTGGGGCCCGATAGGATGTTCATGGCACTGGTGTACACGGTAAGTACACCAGTTACTCCCAAGCCTCTAGGATCAGTGGCTAAGGACATGGCAAACTTTCAATGCTGATAGCATAGTATAAATCGGAACTGCTTTGCTGGGGAACTGGAGATGATCCTTCTAGATTCTTCAGAATGAGGAAACAGAGAAAGGAAGCCAAGGGAAGCATGAGCTATTGGCTGGCAACGCTGGGGCTGAGCAGCTCGCTTCCCAGGGATGTGGTGTGCTCCAGTGGGAAAGGCAGTCTCTGGTGTCAGGCAGATCCGATTCATAGCTCTGTTCTCTCACCGACAAACTGTAAGGCCCTATCTGAGTCTCAGTGTTCCCCTCTGTGAAATAGGCATGGTTATCATGGAACATTTTGGGATTAGATACACTCCCACACCGCGCCTGGGCTCCGCTCTCCACTATAACTTGGGTTGCGTCTCTCCAGCTTCCATCCAGGGATGGGATTTGCAGTAGATGGGCTCAGAAGACCATGAGAGGAAAAAAAAAAAAAAAAAAAAAAAAAAAAAAAAAATCTTAACATCTTAGTCATCAAATAGCTCTCACAAACCAGACTTTGCTGAGCTATTTTCAATGAATCAGACACCCTCAAATTACATTACCCTTGAAATCCAGAAAGGTATGAAAATCAGAGAACATGCTGGGGGCAAAATGCTTTTTGAGTTCTGCCAACTCAAGCTCTTGCAGAAAGTAAATCCGTGAGAGACGCTTCACTGAACCTGGAGCCCGGCCGGCAGCCCGGCAGCCCGTCTGGCCTCCCCGCCCACCGTAGGAGCCGGCTGGCCAGCGGGCAGCAGAAGGAGAGCCCAGGGCTGCCTCTGCCACCGCCTCCCAGGGCTCACACCCATGGCTGCCGGAGCCAAGGCGTGCAACGGGAGATGGGGTTACCTTGCACAAGAGAGTTTACTGCTTAGTTCTTTTAAATGCACACGTGCCAAATGCTCTGGCTTCCAACAGTTTACTGGTCAACTGAGATGCACTTGTGTCCCTGATCAGGGGATACAGGATACTAAAGCCTAATATTCCAATATTAAGAATCTTTTGTTTTCTCCTGGTGGAGGTAGGCAGTGGACCTACCTTCCGCTGCTTTAAGGTCGTATTTAAATGAATCTGCACTCCCTGAGCACACATTCATTGTGCGAGGGATGGGATGAGGATGGTTAGTGGACTAGAGGACAGTGCTGAGGGCAGAGGGAACAACTTACCCTGTGGTGGAGTGAGATGCCCATCTCCTGACTTCGGGTTGACCAGTTGGCTTACTTGTGCCTTGGCCCCTTGGTGTGAACAGGAAGGCTTTCGGGGAGAGGACGCCCCTCCTGCACTGGGGCTATTGGTCTTGGTTGCTATCCATTGCAGCTCCCCTGACCTTCCCTCACCCATGAATGAGCATATGGGATGAGAGACGTACATTTTCCCCTAAGAGGGTCTCTAACCCACCCTACGGGGATACAGATCTTTGCATAATGACTTAGAATCTGCTTTTCTTGCCACCTTTAGTCCTTCATCGCTTTGTATTTTGAACCAGGGGACAGTGAACCCAGTAAGTTCCTCAACACTCAGGTGGCCCCATTCATGCTTATGATAGATAAACTCACATAAACAGTGCAGCGGGAAAGAGGGAGATGGGGAGAGAGAATGTCTTCGGGGATATTTAGAGAAAGCAGCCACCCTTCATGGACGTTGAATTCACGGGGGAAGCAGCCCCATCTCCCCAGGACCAGCTCTGGGGTGTGTCCTGCCTGAGGGCTCTGCCAAGGTTTTTGATTTTGCTCTAACAAAAGCAGTGCCTTCTTAAGGTTGGAGCAAAGGCTGTTTCAGGCAGCCCAGTACATACTAGGGTGAGGTTTTTGTAAACAAGCCGGAGTCAGAAAGGACAGAGGTTGATGGATAACTGCATCAGGCTCCGGTGGAATCTTGCAGCCCTGCCCTCCCCTCCCCCACCCCTCCCTCCTTTCTGTGCATCCCTGGAACCAATCTCTGTGTCCACCTCCAGAGATTCAAGCCACATGAGTTGGTGGGAGAGTTCTTATAGGAGATTTAACCCCAAGACCCTTTTCGCCAGAGAGGCGAGGTTGTCTAAACAATCTGTCACATGAAAGATCGGCCTCTGTTCTCTGTGTTAGGGAAGGCTAACAGATCACGGTCTGTAAAGAGGATGAGAAATCCCTTTTATCTTGGCCTGTTTCTTTTTTGGGCGGGGGAGCTGTACGAGGGCCTCTCACTGTTGTGGCCTCTCCCGTTGCGGAGCACAGGCTCTGGACGCACAGGCTCAGCGGCCATGGCTCACGGGCCCAGCCGCTCCGCGGCATGTGGGATCTTCCCGGACCGGGGCATGACCCCGTGTCCCCTGCGTCGGCAGGCGGACTCTCAACCACTGCGCCACCAGGGAAGCCCTTGGCCTGTTTCTTTTAAGCAGTTCTATCACTCTAAGGATACCTCCCTGGTGGAGATATTCCAAATGCCCACTGCCTGCTTCCTATCTGTTTGCAGGAAGCAGGATCCTTCCCACACCCTACTCTACCCCTACTAAGTGTTCACGCGTGCAAATTGCCGCTTGTCTACTGGTCCAGAAAATAGAGCACCATACGCTGGGCTGAGAAACAAAAATGCACCCTTCATGTGACTTCCAAAGTGGAAAAGACAGGGCTGACCACGTCTGTGCAGACAGAATTATTCTGCAAAGTTGGAAGGTAGCGGGTGTTGGAAGAACAAAGACTTTGTAGACTTTGTAGTCGGCAGAGCTGAGTTCAGATCCCGTCCCCCACGGCTTAGGAAGCTGCGTGCCTTTAGGCAAATTATTTCCTCTTTAAATACCTTCTTGGCATGTTTATTGAGAGGATTAAAGATACTGTATGTAAAGTGCTTGGAACTAGTAGGTACTAAATAAGTGATAATTACAGCAATCTGGGTTGAAGCTTTCTGCAAGGGGT
This sequence comes from Lipotes vexillifer, assembly GCF_000442215.2. Lineage (NCBI taxonomy): Eukaryota > Metazoa > Chordata > Mammalia > Artiodactyla > Lipotidae > Lipotes > Lipotes vexillifer. The sequence continues at coordinate 5,522,401 of NW_006797390.1, forward strand.
CCTCACAGGTTGTATGACATGTGCTATAAATTAATCCATTCAGGCAGTCAGTCAAACCAGGGAAGCTTGGCCTGTTTCTTTTAAGCAGTTCTATCACTCTAAGGATACCTCCCTGGTGGAGATATTCCAAATGCCCACTGCCTGCTTCCTATCTGTTTGCAGGAAGCAGGATCCTTCCCACACCCTACTCTACCCCTACTAAGTGTTCACGCGTGCAAATTGCCGCTTGTCTACTGGTCCAGAAAATAGAGCACCATACGCTGGGCTGAGAAACAAAAATGCACCCTTCATGTGACTTCCAAAGTGGAAAAGACAGGGCTGACCACGTCTGTGCAGACAGAATTATTCTGCAAAGTTGGAAGGTAGCGGGTGTTGGAAGAACAAAGACTTTGTAGACTTTGTAGTCGGCAGAGCTGAGTTCAGATCCCGTCCCCCACGGCTTAGGAAGCTGCGTGCCTTTAGGCAAATTATTTCCTCTTTAAATACCTTCTTGGCATGTTTATTGAGAGGATTAAAGATACTGTATGTAAAGTGCTTGGAACTAGTAGGTACTAAATAAGTGATAATTACAGCAATCTGGGTTGAAGCTTTCTGCAAGGGGTCCTCACAGGTTGTATGACATGTGCTATAAATTAATCCATTCAGGCAGTCAGTCAAGAAATACTGACTTATAAAACTGTTTATTGGATAATAATGAGATTAGTAAGTATAGAATTACGTCAGGACCCCTAGACTTAGAATTTCAGAGGAAAACACTCGATAGCAATCATTTGATCCCCACCACGGGGGTCTCCACTGCATCCTGCCCCAGAGCGGGGTGGGCTGAAGGGCTCCCTCTCTGGACACAGGTCAGGTCACCACTTCTATCCGCTGTCTCTTGTTTTGGTTCCGTGTCCTGTGCGCTGGGATAGAACCTAAGTTTCTTGAGAGCAGGAGACAGGAAGTCACTGCTTATAAGTCAGTGCCTGGAGAGACTGATTCACTGCTTTGTCTATTGACATGTTGGCCGACAGGCCCAGAGCCACAGATGCACTGTACTTGGGTCTGACGGTAGAATCATATCCCTTATTAGCGAGTTTATAGGGGTAAGAACAGAGGGTTGCCAGGGAACTGCTGGACCCTTCTGTCTTCTGGATTTTTGGTTTCTGTATTTTTTTAACATCCTTGAAAAGATGAGGACGAAGATGGGGGGAAGGGGTCCCAGCTCTCACAGTGGGCACTCCACACCACTGCTCCGAGGGTTCTGAGTGGTTTACTGTGAAGACTGGGGTCCAGGCATCATACACTGAGTCTAACTTGTGGGATGAAGCCCCTTGTCTTCCCAAGCCTCAATGTCCTTGTCTGTAAGACAAAACGATTGGCGAGGTCAGTGCTAAGGTTTCTTACAGGACAAACAATCTATGATTTACTTCCCACGGTTTGTGGTTATGAAGGGGGCCGTTTTGGACAGTTACCATATTGACTTTTTTCTTCTGTAGATTCCCGTGTGCCAGAGGCTTCTGGAGAGTGTGTGCGTCTCAGGGGTAATAATCTGCCACTTTCAAGTCAAGCCTTGGATGGGAATGATGTAACAAGGTCAGGAATTCATGGGCCTCTAGCCTCTTACATCAGACTACAAAATACCACACAGCGGGCCAACAGCTGAGGAGCCCTCCAGGGCCAACCAGGAAGGAGTTAGTCTGCTGCTCAAATGTATGGGGCAATCGATGTTCTATCTCTGCAGACAGCTTCTGGGGAGGCCATAACCCCCTTCCAGTCCCAGGCTTCTTTCCACTTGACTGTAGATCCCCGAATATGAAGGAACTAAGCTCTTACCTTACCCTTATTCCTACAGAGTCACTGAGAGTCAACTTGGTATAGTCAAGCTAGAAATGCCTGGAGGAAGAAAGTGCCTCCATACTGTTTAATTCATTCATTCATTTCAAAAATATCTGTAGAGCACCTGCCAGGTGCCGGGGGCCATGCTGGTCATTGGCAATTCAACCATGAACAAAACCAAACACAGTCTCTGCTTTCATGGTGCTTACAGCCCAGTGGGAAGGCAGGTCCTAATACAAGACACAAACACACCAACTAATGAGTGTGTACCTTTGAACTTGGGGAAGTGTTATAATGGAAAGGGGACAGTTCTGTGAAAGTGTGTGTAGCCAAGACTGCTGATTGCCCCCTCAGTATCCAGCCTCCCCTCTCTACTCGCTGAATAGTTTTGTTAGATGGACTAGTGGGTCCAGCTAGAACATGACTTTTCCTAGCCTCTCCTGAAGGTAAAGGTGGCTTTTTAGCTCATCTGGGGTCAGTAAGATGCAGTAAACGTTCTTGGGTAGGATTTCTGGGAATTCTCTTTAATGGGGGATGGATGTTGTGATGGCTGGAGCTCAGGAGGCTCTTGAGTAAGCATGAGGAAGGGGCTTTGTGCGGGATACATGGTAGGGTTGCCACCAGTCTTGGCCGCCTACCTCTGGGCGGCTCATTTCAAGAGAGAAAAGAACCATGCCCCAAACTGGTGTCCCCAACCTATCTTGTTTAAGCCGCTATTTGTGGCTTAGAGATGAATATAATTTCTAATTGATACAGCATTTAACTTAGAAACTTGACCCAGGCAGAGAGGGTGTATAAGGGGTGGGTGGCACTTACCAAGGATGAGTGGGTGAAACTGGGATTGATGCTGGAGAGGGGAATAGCTGTGTTTGTAGGAGGCATCCACCCAGGCAGGGGCTCCACGGGGAGAGGAAGCAGGGTGTGTTCCTGGAACTGGAAGAGGGCCAGTGTGGGTGGGATACAGAATCCGAAGGGGCAGAGAGGTGTGGAATGAGACGGGGAGGTGGGCTGGACTGTAGAAAATGGGCCTTGGTCCTCATAGTAGATACTTTGGACATTTTCCCGGGAGCATCAAAAAGCCACAGAAGAGTTCGAAGCAGAGGGGTGTGTGGTCACTTTGGAAGAATTGCTGGACACTCCTTTCCCAGCAGTTAAGGGAGGGGCTCTGGATCCAGATCTAGCCAATGACTTCGGGGGTATGATGCTTGCTGTGTATAGCTCCTATCAACCATCACCCTCACTTTATTTTTTTATTTTTAATTTTTTTAATTGAAGCATAGTTGATTTACATTGTTGTGTTAATTTTTTCTGTACAGCAAAGTGACTCAGTTATACATACATATATATTCTTTTTCATATGCTTTTCCAAGATTATACTCAATTTAAAGTATTATAAAATCTTGGGTATGTTCTCTGAACTGTAAAATATATCCCTGTAGCTTATTTTTTTCTTTTATTAATTAATTAATTTATTTTTGACTGCATTGGGTCTTTGTTGCTGTGTGCAGGCTTTTCTCTAGTTGTGGCGAGCAGGGGCTACTCTTTGTTGTGATGCGCAGGCTTCTCATTGCGGTGGCTTCTCTTGTTGTGGTGCACGGGCTTCAGTAGTTGTGGCATGCGGGCTCAGTAGTTGTGGCTCACTGTCTCTAGAGCGCAGGCTCAGTAGTTGTGATGCACGGGCTTAGTTGCTCTGTGGTACGTGGGATTTTCCCGGAACAGGGCTCGAACCCGTGTCCCCTGCATTGGCAGGCGGATTCTTAACCACTGCACCACCAGGGAAGCCCTCCTGTAGCTTATTTATTTTATACATAGTAGTTTGTACCTCTTAATCCCCTACCCCTGTATTGCCCCGCTGCCCTTCCCTCTCCCCACCGATAATTACTAGTTTGTTCTCTATATCTGTGAGTCTGTTTCTTTTTTGTTATATTCACTAGTTTGCTTTATTTTCTGGATTCCATATATAAGTTATATCATACAGTTTTTGTCTCTGACTTATTTCACTAGGTATAACACCCTCTAGGTCCACCCATGTTGTTGCAAATGACAAAATTTCATTCTTTTTTATGGCTGAGTAATATTCATATATATATATATATATATATATATATATATATATATATATATCTCCACATCTTTATCCATTCATCTGTTGATGGACACTCAGGCTGCTTCCATATATTGGCTATTGTAAATAATGCTGCTATGAACACTGGGATGCATGTATCTTTCCAAATTAACATTTTCATTTTCTTTGGATATATACCCAGGACTGGAATTGCTGGATCATATGGTAGTTTTATTTTAGTTTTTTTTTTGAGGAACTTTCATAGTGTTTTCCATAGTGGCTGTATCAATTTACATTCCCACCAACAGTGTATAAGGGTTCCCTTTTCTCCACACCCTCACCAACATTTGTTATTTATGATTTTTTTTGATGATAGCCATTCTGACAGGTGTGAGGTGGTATCTCACTGTGGTTTTTGTTTGCATTTCTCTGATGATTAGCGATGTTGAGCATCTTCTCATGTACCTCTTTGCCATCTCTGTGCCTTCTTTGGAAAAATGTCTATTTGGGTCTTCTGCCCATTTTTTTTAATCAGGTTATTTTGGATATTGAGTTGTATGAGCTGTTCATATATTTTTGATATTAACCCCTTATTGGTCACATCATTTGCAAATATTTTCTCCCATTCAGTAGGTTGTCTATTCATTTTATTAATGGTTCCCTTTGCTGTGCAAAAGCTTTTAAGTTTAATTAGGTCCCATTTGTTTATTTTTGCTTTTGTTTCCTTTGCCTTAGGAAACAGATCCAAGAAAATAATTCTATGGTTTATGACAAACAGTGTCCTGCTTAGGTTTTCTTCTAGGAGTTTTATGGTTTCTGTTCTTACATTCTGGTCTTTAATCCATTTTGAGTTTATTTTTGTATTTGGTGTAAGAAAATGTTCTCATTTCATTCTTTTACATGTAGCTGTCCAGTTTTCCCAGCTCCACTTATTGAAGAGACTGTCTTTTCTCCCTTGTATATTCTTGCCTCCTTTGTTGTACATTAATTGACCATAAGTGTGTGGGTTTATTTCTGGGCTCTCTATTCTGTTCCACTGATCTATGTATCTGTTTTTGTGCCAGTACCATGTTGTTTTGATTACTGTAGCTTTGTAGTATAGTCTGAAGTCAGGGAGCATTATACTTTGAGCTGTGTTCTTCTTTCTCAAGATTGTTTTGCCTATTGGAGGTCTTTTCTGTTTCCATACAAGTTTTAGAATTATTTGTCCTAGTTCTGTGAAAAATGCCATTGCTATTTTAATATGGATTGCATTGAATCTGTAGATTACCTGGTTAATATGGTCAGTTTAACAATCTTAATTCTTCCAATCCAAGAACACAATACATCTTTCCATCTGTTTATGTTGTCTTCAATTTCTTCCATCATCATCTTATAGTTTTCCAAATACAGGTTTTTTACTTCCTTAGTTAGATTTACTCCTAGGCATTTTATTCTTGTTGATACAATTGTAAACAGGATTGTTTTCTTAATTTCTCTTTCTAATGGTTCACTGTTAGTGTGGAATTGCAACAGATTCCTATAAATTACTTTTGTATCCTGAAACTTTACCGAATTCATTGACGAGCTCTAGTAGTTTTTTTGGTGGCGTCTTTAAGATTTTCTTTGTATAGTATCATGTCATCTGCAAACAGGGACAGTGTTATTTCTTCCTTTCCATTTTGGATTCCTTTTATTTCTTTTTCTTATCTGATTGCTGTGGCTAAGACTTTCAATACTATGTTGAATAAAAATGGTGAGACTGAATATCTTTGTCTTGTTCTTGATCTTAGAGGAAGCGCTTTCAGCTTTTCACCATTGATTATGATGTTAGCTGTGGGTTTATCATATATGGGCTTTATAAAGTTGAGGTATTTTCCCTCTGTAACCACTTTGTTGAAATTTATTATCATAAATAGATGTTGAATTTTGTCAAATGCTTTTTCTGCATCTATTGAGATGATCATATGATTTTTATCCTTCAATTTGTTAGAGTGGTGTATCACACTGATTGATTTGTGGATATTGAACCATTCTTGCACCCCTGGGATAAATCCCACTTAATCATGGTTTATGATCCTTTTAATGTACCGTTGAATTGGCTTGTTAATATTTTGTTGAGAAGTTTTGCATGTATGTTCATCAGTGATATTGCCCTGTAATTTTCTTTTTTTGTGATATCTTTGTCTGGTTTCGTTATCAGGGTGATGCTGGCCTCATAGTTTGAGAAGGATAGGTGTTAGCTCTTCTATAAATGTTTGGTAGAATTCACCTGTGAAGCCATCTGGTCCTGGACTTTGGTTTGTTGGGAGTTTTTTTTTTTTTTAATTATTATTATTGATTCAATTTCATTAACAGTAATTGGTCTGTTCATATTTTCTTCTTCTTTTTAGTTCAGTCTTGGGAGATTGTACATTTCTAGGAATTTGTCCATTTCTCCTAAGTTGTCCATTTTATTGGTGTATATTTGTTCACAGTAATCTCTTATGAACCTTTGCATTTCTGTGGTATCAGTTGTAATTTCTCCTTTTCATTTTTGATTTTATTGATTTGGGTCCTCTCTCTTTTTTTCTTGATGAGTCTGGCTAAAGGTTTATCTATTTCCTTTATCTTTTCAAAGCACCAGCTCTTCGTTTCATCGATCTTTTCTATTATTTAGTCTCTATCGCATTTATTTCTGCTCTGATCTTTGTGATTTCTTTCCTTCTACTATGGGTTTTGTTTGTTCTTTTATCTTCACTTTATTTGAAAGGTGAAACGAATTTAGGATTTGGTCTCAGATTGTCTTGGTTAAGTCTTGGCTTTATCATTCAACATGGATGATCTTTAATATATCACTTAGGTTCAAATAATACCCAACACTCAGATTTGCTATGGTTTAGTAAGATAACGTATGTAAAAGTACTTAAAAAAATAAAGCATTACAAATACAAATTATTATGCTTACTACTAGTAGCAATTAAAATAGGAAGAAATATTTAGAACATCTCAGCTCTTGGCAGCACTAGTTAATAATAGTAGTTATCACTTACTGTGCCTGTTGAATATCAGATCTTGCACAAAGTACTTCACAAATATTATCTATTTTTAAACTTCATCACAACCTTTCAGATAGATATTTTTACTCTCCCCATTTTTTAAGGAGGAAACTTAAAAAAGAAATTAAATTAAAAAAATTTTTTTGAAATTAAAAAAGATTAAGTAAATTTCCCCAAATCACACAGTTAACAAATGACAGAAGCAGGAATTGAACCAGGACTGTCTGATGTCAAACTCTCAAACAGTAAAACCTGTACCGTGCCTGAGTCCTGTTTCTGGTGGTATTATTTTGTCTCTGTGGGATACCTTTAATTGTTCTGTGATTTGTATTTACAATTTACCTTATTTTCAAATGACAGTGCTCTGCTTTTCAGAGGGAACTGATGATGCTGCCACACCTGTGAGACACATATTCTATATATTGAATTATTTTAATGTAATGCTTTTTTTGGCTTTTAGCTTACCCTGCTTTCTGTTTCTTCCTAGTGCTTTAACATCACTTGCTATCATGTTATATGCTTACTTCATTATCAATTTATGATCTTGTGGCCTGATGGGAAGTTAAGCTCCTTGAAGGCAATAGTTCCATCTATCTTGTTTCCTTCCTATGCTCCCCCAGGGCTTAGAACAGTGCTAGGCACAAGCAGGCATCCGATATATATTTCTTGAATGAATAAATACATATGGGGAGGGGTGGATCTGTAGCAGCTCGTATACATTGCTCTATCCTGTCTTGTAAATCTAATTGCACATCTATGGAACAGCTGACTGGGTGAGTGGAACCTTTGGATTGCAGCTAGGAAAGTATGAAGAGTCTGTGAAGTGATTGTCAATAAAGGGGAGGCTTGTGGAGTTTTTCCAAATACATCGCCTGTCCACTAGCCCCTAGCCCCAATTCTCCCCTCTCTGTCCCACCGTTCTTTCCTGCTCCCCTAGTGCACTGGGAGCTTTCTGAGGACAGGGACCTCATTTTCATCAATTTGGTTTCCTAGACCCAGCACTCGATGAATGGGCAGGAACGAGTGAATTACACTCAGGGTCTTGGTCTCTTCATCGTGATCCAAACACCAGGCGCACTGTGCCTCCATCTGTAGACCCATGAGGACCACAGGGGCCCATATCAAAGTTGGCTTGAAGGCAGAGTCAGGTCGGGGAAGTCGAGGATTTCTCCAGCCAGGGTTCCTGATGTTAGCTAGCTCTGCAGGACCAGGAGAGAGGCAGGTCCAGCAGGGAGGTAAAGAGGGGAGGAAGGTCTGGTTTGGCAGAGGGAAGGCTGCAGGCACACCAGGTTCCATCCACGGCTGTCACCTAGGAGGGATAGAAATTTTACTATGTATAACTTCCGCTAATAGTTAGGGAGAAACGGATTAGAAAGGGAAGAGATTCAATAGGATTCAAACTAGGTTTGAATTCCACTTCTGTCCACACCAGCAAAGTATCTTAGCTCCACCCAGCCTCAAGCACTTCTGCAAGAAGGGAAGACAATAAAGCAGAAACTAACACACCATTGTAAAGCAATTATACCCCAATAAAGATGTTAAAAAAAAAAAAAAAAGAAGGGAAGACAATGATACTTACCTCATTGGGTTGCTATGAAAATAAAATGAGATACTGTATATAAAACAGTCAGCACAGTACTGACACTCAGAAGTGCTGGGAAAATCATTATTAAATTGGTTTACATATGATAAAATACTGTGCTGATGAAAGGGATTATTAGAGAGATGGTGGGAGGCTACCCAAGGGTCGGGAAGAGACCCCTCCCCAAGCCTCCCTCCTCTGGCCCTACGCAGATGCTTGACATTCCAGCCTCCGGCCCTTGGGGAGGCCCTGTTTAAATGCAGATTTTATCTGGCACCCTTTAATGGCATTCATTCCAGTTATTAGCACCTTAACTCTAATCAGATTAACCTCAGCTTAAAAAGGAGTCTTGGGCCCGGAAATGTGGAGTGAGGGAAAAGGTAGTGTGTAGGGGTTCACAGCACCCGGAGGTTCTTAACCCTTGGGTGGCCTTGGAGGACCAAGGGGAGAGCCTTTTAGGAGACCCATGAGGCTGGATGCACCGCATCACTGCGAGTGGACTGGAGAGAGGGCAGGACTGGCACCGGGTGGCACACTGTTCTCTTTAACAAGTGCAGAGGCTGCTGGGATGATCACTGGCCATCTATTTACAAGGCTTTAGGAATTTACAGTGGCCTGGGCCATTCTGTAACTTCTCAATCAAAAGAGCTTAAAGGTTCAACTACTCTCCTGCAGAAATGCGGGGAGGCAGAGGTTGGGAATCAGGATGGGGAGTCGTCTTCCTTAATGAATAGATTTTATGTTTTAGAGCTATTTTCAGTTTACAAAAAATTTGAGCAGTAAGTTCAGAAAGTTTGCATATATTCCATCTCCTCCTTTGTTCCCCTATTACAAATATCTTGCATTGGGGTGAAACATTTGCTATAACTGATAAACAAATGTGGATACATGATTACTAACTAAAGTCAATGGTTTACATTAGGGTTCGCTTATGTTGCACAGTTCTATGTGTTTTGCCTGTTTGGCACCTCAGGGGCTGGAGAGGGCGCTGGCTTAGCATCCCTGGGATGTGACCAACATTGTCTTCCCTCCCCTCTTCCTTTTTCCTTCCTCCCCACCTTTCTATCATTAATACTTTTTCTTTTTCAGGTTTTGGTAGGTCTTTTATAAAAGATTTATAGGCACTTTGTGCCTGGTTATTAACCCTACTGCCCATTTGAATCACCTATGGAAGTTGAAAAAAAAAAAAAAAATCCTGGTGCCTGGGACCCAGCCTGATTCAGTTAAATACGATTTCCTGGGTGATGCACAGACACAGGTGTTGATTCAGAATCTCCCCAGGTGACCCTAAGTGCGGCCAGGGTGGCCAGCCAGTGTCTTAGGTTGTGTGCCTTGGGGCCACTCCGGACTCTCAGGGGTGCTCCTGGAGGGGTCCACGGTAGGGCAGAAGGAGATCACGTGGGTCTCTGGGGGTACAAGTAGCTGTGGGGAGAGCACTTCACATTGTCACACACGTGTGCAAAAAGGCACGTATGGGATATTGGGGGCAACATTGTTTGAGATACTGAAATACTGGGAAAACCTAAAGGTACACTAGTGGTACATGATTACATAAAAAAATGACAGTTCCATACCTTGGAATATTACACAGCAATTCAAATGAATAAGACAAACCTGTATGTATTGATACTCAAGGTGATGCTCAGAAACTGCGGCCCCTGCTCAAACATGACAGCTGACTGGTCAGAACGGATGCTGACCATCAGAGGCAGGAACCAGCCCTTGTCAGACGGGTCCCCCAGGTGGAATACATCAGGCAGAGGATCCACTTTGCTGACACGTGAAAAACATCTCCAGGGTGTTGTTAAGTGGAAAACGCCAGCACCAGCACAGCATGGAGAGTGAGATCCCCTTTATGCATGAAAAATAAGCCCTAAAAATAGGCATAAATATACACATTGGGCGGTAAATTAGAGGAAAAAAATTGAGGAAGGAGATCTAAGTCTACAAGGATAGTTACCTCCTGCTAGGGGACTGAGGATGGCGAAGGGGGCCTGGAACATTTTAGTTCATGTAATTCTGTGTCATCTGAAAAATATTTTTTTAGGGTGAACACATGTTTGTATATTATATGTGTAATGAAAAAAAAATAAGTAGATAATTTTTTTATGAGAAGAAAAAATGCCTCTGTGGCCAAATTTCTGGATTGTAGTCCGGGATCTCTCGCCTCTGAACAGGACTTGCCACCTAACCCTTTGCACCTTAGTTTCTCCATCCCTGAAATGGGTATAATATTATTTTATATAGTGAAGATGAAATGAATTGAGATACATGATTTTGGGTGTGGATAAAAATATACCTGAAGTGGGGTGGAGAGGTTGCCTTCCTCCAGCAGATAAAGGGAGATGATTCACTTTTCAGCAATTCCCTCTGGGAATGAATGAAAATTATCAACATGAAATTGCATGCATAGAAAACAAACTTATGGTTACCAAAGGGGGAAGGGGGGAGGGATAAATTAGGAGTTTGGGATTAACATATACACACTACTATATATAAAATAGATAACCAACAAGGACCTATTGTACAACACAGGGAGCTCTACTCACTATTTTGTAATAACCTAAAAGGGAAAAGAATCTGAAAAAGAGTCTATCTATCTATCTATCTATCTATCTATCTATCTATCTATCTATCTAACTGAATCACTTTGCTGTACACCTGAGACTAACATGACATTGTAATTCAAATATACTTCAATTAAAAAATTATTACCAAAAAATAAAATAAGATAAAATGTCTTTAATAAGCAAAATTTTTAAAAAAGAAATTGCATGTAAGTCAAAAGCAGTGGACAAATGGGAGGATCATTCTCTTGCTACCCCTCCCATTTCTACCAGCCACCCCCTCCCTTTCATTTATTCATTCATCTCTTAACCATTTGCCAAATGCTGATGAAGCAAGTTTAGACTGGTGCCTAAACTCCAGTCCCTCAGAAAATGACCTTATTTGGAAACAGGGTCACTGCAGGTGTAATTAGATAAGATGAGGTTGTCCTGGAGTAGGGTTAGCCATTAATCCAATATCACTGGTGTCCTTACAGGAAGAGGGGACAAAGCCTAGTGATGACAGAGACAAGACACTTGCTGCAGCTACATGCGCAACCAGGACTCCCAGATCTCAGCCACCACAGAGGCTGAGAGGCCGTAAAGACCCTCCTCTACCCTACCCACACCTTGACTTTGGACTTCTAGCCTCTAAACTATAAACAATAAATTTCTATTGCCTTAAACCACTCAGTTTGTGCACTTTGCTGGGTCTGTCCTAGGAAACTAACACGGGGGCAGTGAAAGCACACGTTTGGACTTTGGAATCAGACAGATCCAGGGTTAAATTCTGTCCCCATCATTCTAGTTGTGTGATCCCAGGTACCTTATTTAGTGGGTCTAATCCTAGTGTCCTTGTCTATAGAGACAGAGAGAACAATAGCGCCTGTGTCACAGGCTATCAATACTACAAAGTGAAATAATATAAATAAAGCACTCAACACAGCCCTTGTACATGAGACACTGAGTAAAATGTCAGACCCCACCTTAAGCATTTATTATCTAAGCCCTGGGTTTTCTATATACGTATGTGTGTGTTACATATGTGTAATAAAATTTGAAAAAGCATTGTTACCACCCTTGAAAGAACTGCAGCTGGGGAAAACCCAAGTAAATTGGATTGCTTGTCTCACCCTGAGCTCTCCGCCAGGGTAAGGGAGATAAACCACTTGGTTTATCAGGAGGGGAAATGAACCTTTACCAACATTGACTCTGTTGCATCAGGCATCATATGAGGTAGGGACTATTTTCATTTCCACTGAAGGTACATCATTGTCATTAAAATCTAACCTGGAGGGCTTCCCTGGTGGCGCAGTGGTTAAGAATCTGCCTGCCAATGCAGGGGATAGTTGTTCGAGCCCTGGTCCAGGAAGATCCCACATGCCGCAGAGCAACTAAGCCCGTGTGCCACAACTACTGAGCCTGCCCTCTATAGCCCGTGAGCCACAACTACTGAAGCCTGTGAGCCACAACTACTGAAGCCCACACACCTAGAGCCCATGCTCTGCAACAAGAGAAGCCACTGCAATGAGAAGCCCGTGCACTGCAACAAACAGTAGCCCCCGCTCACTGCAACTAGAGAAAACCCGCGTGCAGCAACAAAGACCCAACACAGCCAAATATAATAAATAAAATAAATAAATTTATTAAAAAAAAAATCTAACCTGGGGACTTCCCTGGTGGTCCAGTTGTTAAGACTTCGCCTTCCAATGCAGTGGGTGCAGGTTTGATCCCTGGTCCGGGAGCTAAGATCCCACATGCCTCAGGGACAAAAGACCAAAACATAAAATAGAAGCAATATTGTTAACAAATTCAAAAAAGACTTAAAAAAAAGGGTCCACATCAAAAAAAAATCTTAAAAAAAAAAAAAGAATCTAAGCTGGATTCAGGACTTGTCACAGTATTTTTCCCAGCTCAGGTCTGTTTTAGCCTTCGGTGCCCCATGCTCCCCTACAGATGCTGGATGAACCAGGCCTTAATGTGCTCTTCCCATCTCAGGCCTTGGCCCCTACTGCCTTTCAATGGTGTACGGAACCCTCTCCACTGCCATTTCAAAGCGTCTTGGCCCTGCCTAAGTCCCCGCTCTGTGTAGCAACCAGGGCGGCACAAGCTCAGCCCAGCTTCGCCCAGGTACCCCTGCAGCGCGGCACTCAGGCCACCTCGCCTCCTGTTTCCTACCCCAGGACCTGGGCTCCCTGGAAGAATCCGCTCACACAAGCACCACTTGTGGGGCTACCCTCGAGAGAAGAGTTGATGAGCTGGAAGATAAGTGTTGTATCCTTTTGTTCTCCAGAACCATCGCCCTGAGATGGATTTCATAAGCTCCTTGGAGGATTCTTGTAGGATCCAGCATCAGCTGTCCTTAGTGGCAGCCAATGGGTAAAGCATTCTGCCAGAGACTTTCCCTTCTCTGGTTTCACTTCCTTGGGCCCTAGGGTCACATTTCCAAATAAATATCTGAGACTCTACTCTGCGAAAACCCCTAGAAGCTTGATGCAGTCGCCTTTCAAGGTGCAGGTCAAATATCCAGGGACGTGGGACCTAACTTCTCAGCCTCATTGATGTCCCCGTGCTGTTAAATCTTGCCGTTCTTCCAGCTGCCTCCCACCTTCTGCACAATTTTGTACCCTGTCACCACACTGCATTGTAATTGCTCCCACAGGGAGCTTTTCTACCAGACTAGAAATTCATTGGGGCAAGAGTCTGTGTCTTAATCATCTTTGATTTATAGTGTCTAGTAGATTATTTTCACTTAGCAGGCACTCAAAAGTGTACGTTAACTCTATTCCTTGGGTTATAAGGGCCCTCATGGATAGCAAATCTTTCCCTGGGACAAGGTGGAGAATTGGGGCACATTATCAGTGGTGTTGGCTCTGGGTCCCCGCCTCCCCCTAGCAGGGTCCTGGGAGGTTTGTATGCCTTTCTGGGTGATTGCTAATGTCTCCCTTCTGTTCTACCACTTGGTGCCTTCCACTAGGAAATATGCACTCACTTCTATTTCTCTCTCCCTGCCAGATATTATACCTTATAAGGAGCACTCCTGAGGTTCTCCAGCTCCTTTCTTCAATAAACAGGTCAGAAGATGCTGGATGCTGCTAACCTATGTCACATGTAAAAGTATTTCTTTCTGAGAAGATGCTGCCTAGGTAACGTAAAATGAAATGTAGGTATCAATATAATCTCAGTTCAGAACCAGTAAAAAGTTAGGAATCTGTATTAGAAGAATACATTTTGAAATGGAAAACGTTCATTATAGAATATTAAAGGAAAAAATCAAAAGCAGATGTGGTATGATATTAACACACCCACCACTAAAAACAGTTATATGCTCAGAAAACAAAAAGCGGCTGGAAAGTAATCACCAAAATGTTAAGGTATCTTTGGTGGTGAAATTATTATTTTTCTTCCTTAATGTTTTTGTTTTCTACAACGAATATATGTTACTTTATTTATTAAATAGTTTCTGTATTTTCATGGTACACAAAAATAGATATATACTGAAAAGAAAGTCCTCCCATCCATTCCTGGCCCCCATCTACCTGGTTGCTTTCTTTAGAGGTACCCACAGTTACCAGCTTCTGACACATACACACACCCAACACACAATATATTTTACACAAGTTGTAGCATATTATATACATTGTTCTGTGTCTTGCTTTCTTTACTTGACAATGTATCTTAGTAATTTTTCTGCATCAGGATAAATAGCTGCCTCCCCCTTTTTAATTGATGCATAGTCTTATGTTACATGGATGTATCAAAATGTATACTGATGGTAAAGCATTTATGTTATTTCCAACTTAAAGTCACAGCTTTGTTGTTACAAACAACGAATGTCCCTGATAGTCATCTTTCATATGTGCAGGTGTATTTGGAGGCTAGATGCCCAGAGATGAAATTAACTCAAAGGGTACGTGAATCTGTAATTTTGACAGAAATCGGCAAACGTCACTGGGCAGAAGATGGATCAATTCGCACTACTATCAGCAATTTGTGAAGGTCTGTTTTCTCACACTCTCAAGAGTAGTTATCAAACTTAAAAAAAATCTTTACCAACCTTACAGGTGAAAAGATGGCATTTCATTGCACCTTAACTTTGCATTTCTCTTGTAATGAATGGGGTTAACATCTTTTCATATGTTTAAGAGTTACAGATCTTTGACTTATGATGGGGTTGCGTCCCCATAAACCCAGTGTAAGTTGAAAATTTCATGAGATTAAAATGCATCTAGTACACTTCACCTAACGAACATCATTGCTTAGCCTTGCTTACCTTAAAAGTGCTCAGAGGGCTTCCCCGGTGGTGCAGTGGTTGAGAGTCCGCCTGCGGATGCAGGGGACACGGGTTTGCGTCCCGATCCGGGAAGATCCCACATGCCGCGGAGCGGCTGGGTCCGTGAGCCATGGCCACTGAGCCTGCGCGTCCGGAGCCTGTGCTCTGCAACGCGAGAGGCCACAACAGTGAGAGGTCCCTGTACCACAAAAAAAAAAAAAAAGTGCTCAGAACACTTTCATTAGCCTACAGATGGGCAAAATCGTCAGACACAAAGTCTATTTTATAATGAAGTGTTGAATATCTCACGTAATGTGTTGAATACTGTACTGAAAGTACACCATCATGAAGTCAAAAAAATCATAAGTCAAACCACCCTAAGTTGGGGACTGTCGATATTTGGGTTTCTTTTTCTGTGAACTGTCCCTATTCTTTGTCCATTTTCCATTAGATTGTTGAATTTTCTCTTATTTACTTTTAGTTCTTTACATATGAAGGAATGTGGCACTTGCCTCTCATATGAGTTACAAATATTTTTTCCAGTTTGTTGTTTATCTTTTGGGTTTTCTGAGGTATTATAATTATTATTGTTGTTATTTTGTTTTTGTTTCATAGAAGTTGTAAGAAGTTTTTCCAGGGTAAAATTCATCACTCTTTTCTTTTATGCTTCTGGATTTTGCATCATACTTTCTCTCACATGAGGTTATAAAATTCTTCTCATGTTTCCTTTTAGTAAGTTGTGATTTCATTTAAATCTTTCATCCATCAGAATCTATTTTGGTGTTAGTTATGAGATAGGGATTCCCTTTATTTTTTTCTTCGGATGGATTTCCCATTGAGTCAACACCTTTAATTTAATACGCAAAATTCTCATATATCCTTAAATCTATTTCTGAATTTTGTATTTGGTGTTAGTGACCTTTGTTTCTATTCATGTTGTTTTGATTTTTGAGGACAAAATAGGTTTTTATATCTGGTAGTTTCAATCTTCCTTGTTTACTCTAATTTTTCCAGAATTTTTGTGGGTATTCTTGGTAATTTTTCCATATGAAATTTAGAACCAGTTAGTCTAGTTCCAAAATAATACCCGTTTGGTATTTTTATTGGGATGACATTAAATTTACAGATGAACTATCTTGACAGGTTTATGGTCATGAGAATTCAGGGATGTGGTATGCCTTTGTATGGTTACATCTTCTTTTGTGTCTTTCGGTAGCATTAACATTTAAAATTATAGAGCCTGAATATTTCTTAAGTTTATTCTCAGGGATTTTTTTTTTTTTTTGATGCTATTCTAAATAGGGTCTTTTCTTTCTTTATGTTTTCTAAGCAGCTATTTTTGTATATGTGAATGCTATCTGATTTCCATATGTATAAATGGAATTTGTTAAATTCTGTTTGAGTTTGTAATGTTTCTATTCGATTCTCTTTTTTTCAGGTATACCAGGGATCTGCAAACTATAGACTCTGGGACTAATCTAGCCATGCGCAGTTTTTGTACAGCTGAAGACTAAGAATGGTTTTTTTACATTTAACAGAACTGTTTTGTTTTGGTTTTTGCGGTACTCGGGCCTCTCACTGTTGTGGCCTCTCCCGTTACGGAGCACAGGCTCTGGACGCGCAGGCTCAGCGGCCATGGCTCACGGGCCCAGCCGCTCCGCGGCATGTGGGATCCTCCCGGACCGGGGCACGAACCCGCGTCCCCTGCATCGGCAGGCGGACTCCCAACCACTGCGCCACCAGGGAAGCCCTAAAAGAACTGTTTTAAGAAAAACATAAGAAGAAGGAAAAAAATGCAACCGAGACCATTTCTTATCCGGCCCTTTAAAGTAAAAGTTTGCTGACCTTTTTACGTAGACAATAATATCGTTTATACTTAATGATAATTGATCTCTACCTTTGTAATTTTTATGTCTGGTTTCTATTTCTTCTTTAATTACATTTTCTGGTACCTAATGATCGTGGACATCGGTGTCCTGTTCCTGAGTTTAATGGGAGTCCTCATATTTTTGTATTTAAGAGGATATAGGCTTTTAGGTTATAATAGGTGTATGTTATTGTGTTAAGAAAGTACCTACCCATTCTTATTTTCTTAAGCATTTTACAGAAACAAAAAGATGTTTAATTTTATTTTTCAGCATCTATGAACAATGTTATCTTTTACCTGTTAAAGTGGAGAATTATACTACAATTGTTCCATATTCAATCATCCTTAACAGCTCTGGACGCAACCTTTTGCTTTGGTATTATTCATAAGTGAGACCAGTTTGTTTATTTATTTTTTTTATTAAAAAAATTTTTTTTTAATTTGATGCAGTCCACTTTATTGATTTTTTTTTCTATCGTAGATTGTACTTTTCTCTTGTTGCAGAGCATGGGCTCTAGGCACGCAGGCTTCAGTAGTTGTGGCTCGTGGGCCCAGTTGCTCCGCGGCATGTGGGGTCTTCCCGGACCAGAGCTCGAACCCGTGTCCCTGGCATTGGTGGGCGGATTCTTAAGCACTGCGCCACCAGGGAAGCCCCGGTTTGTTTATTTTAAAACTCTGTCAGGTGTTACTTGCTCTATACATATGATATGAAGGCTTTCTTTTCTAAAAGTCAAAGATATAGGTGCCAAAAATTTAAAGAAGGAAATAACTTCACAATATTTATTCTAAGAGAGAAAATCCCCTGCCCTACTGCTCGTCTCATTTCCTGCTCCCTATAAGTTTCCTAGGATTGCTTTAGCAAATTGCCATAAACTCGGTGATGTAAAACACAGAAATTTATTCCCTAACAGACTTTAAGCTAAAAGTCTGAAATCAAGGTGTCAACAATGCCGTGCTCCCTCTGAGGGCTCTAGGGAAGAATCCTTTCTTGCCTCTTCCTATTTTCTGGTGGTTGCTGGTAATCCTTGGCTTTCTAGGGTTTGCAGCTGCATCTCTCCGATCTCTGCCTCTGTCCCTTGACAGCCTTGTCTCTATTTCTGTGTCTGTCTCCAAATCTCTGTCTCCTTATAAAGACATTCCTTATAAAAATCTGTCATTGGATTTAGGACCCACCATAATCCACTATGACCTCATCTTAACTTGATTACACCTGCAAAGACCTTCTTTCTTTCTTTCTTTCTTTCTTTTTTTGTGGCCATGACATGCAGGATCTTAGTTCCCCTACCAGGGATCCAGCCTGGACCCCCAGCAGTGGAAGCACGGAGTCCTAACCACTGGACTGCCAGGGAATTCTTAAAGACCTTATTTCTAAATAAGATCACATTATCAAGTTTTGGGTGGACATGCATTTGGAGGGGACACTAACCCAGCTCAGTCCTCCCTTTAGCCTCTTGCTTGTCTCAGGTGCGAAATACATTCACCCTATCTCAACATCTCCAGAAGTTTCAGCTCATTCTGAGCATCTACATTAAGTCTACTCAAAAAGTCCCAAATCTCATCATCTAAACCAGATATGGATGGGGCTCTGGGTCTGATCCATCCTGGGTCAAAATTCTACCCCATTTGTGGACAAGCAAAATTAGAGAATAAGTTTTCTGCTTCCAAAATACAATGTTGGGGCAAAGCATGGGATAAACATTCCCATTCTGAAAGGAAGAAAGTGGAAGCAATTAAGGGTTCACTTGTCCCAAACAAGTTTGAAACTCAGCAGGGAAAGTTCCATTCAGTTTCCAGGCCTGAGGATAATCCTTGGTAGCTTGTTGCTCTGTGCTTTCTGGGCCCATGAAGGCCCCAGTACCTCCCTGGTTCTAGGTCTTGGCCTCTGCCCATTCTGGCTTCTGTCTCAGTGGCTCTATCCTATTCTGTTGCCCTACACCTTATAGGACACTGAGGTCCATTTCAAGCATCGTTCTTCCTTCATCCCATCCTGTCTCTGTCCCTTTCCGTCCAGGCTGGCAGCCTTTAAGCAGGTATAAAATTCTCCAAAACTTTGTTGGTCTTCTGTGAGTGCCAAGACAGTCCACGCCATTGAACTTGAGGGTTCTCTGCGAATCCTTCTTAGTGACCTCACCTCTGTTCCCGGTCTCTGCTGAGATGGTTGATTGAATCCATAAGTCACACACCGAATAAAGGGTTTCCAGCCACACCCTGGGTGACCTCCATGGAGCACACTGGCTCACCTTTTACAACATGGACAGCTGAGAATTTTCCAAATAAGTTCAATTTCCTTTTTTCTTAACAGTTCTTTCCTTGATTTACCTTTCTTCTCTCACATTTTACTAGAAGTAGCAAGGAGAAACCAGACCTTCAGTACTTTTCTTGGAAAGCTCAGCTAAAGATCTTTACCCGCAAGTTTTACTTTCCACCCAACAGTAGAAGACAGCCAGGTCCTCTGCCATTCCTAACAAAGGGCCCATTTCTTCCAGTTCCCAAAGACATGTTCCTCATTTCTTCTGAGGCCTAACCGGAAGCACTTTTAATATTTCTGCCGACACTTTTTTCTGATGCTGTGTATGTTTCCTGAGATGTTGGATGCTCTGTTTGCCATTTTTTTTTCACTTACTTCTGAGCCCATACCAGAATCATCTATAATATCTGTATTTCCACCAACTGTCCCTTCAAGGCAATCTAGGCTTTTTCAATCATGCACCTCAAAATTCTTCCAGCCTCTTCCCATTCCTCAGTTTCAAAGCTACTACCACATTTTTAGGTACTTATTACAGCAGCACCCTGCTTCCTGGTACCAGAATCTAGATCAGTCAGGCTACTCCGGAGAAACAGAACCAATTTATTTTAAGGAATCGGCTTGCCTGATTGTGAAGACGGGCAAGTCTGAAGTGCATAAGGCAGCCCAGCAGGCTGGAAACTGGGGCAGGAGTTGATACTGCATGGCCTTCTCTGGGAAAACTCAGTTTTCGCCTTTAAGGTCTTCAACTGATTGGATAAGGCCCACCCACATTATCAAGGGTAATTTATTTTTTTACTTGGAGCCGACTGATTGTAGGTGTTAACTATATCTATAAAACACCTTCATAGCAACACCTGAATTTGAGTTTGATTAAATAGCTGAGTACTATAGCTTAGCCAAGTTGATACATGGAACTAACCATCACACCAACCAAGGATCAGTCCAAAATTCAGATGTTTTCTATTTTGAAACAGTTTCACAAAGCAACAGAAAATGACAGTCCTTTAAAAAAAATTAGTTTACATTCAA
This sequence comes from Lipotes vexillifer, assembly GCF_000442215.2. Classification (NCBI taxonomy): domain Eukaryota; kingdom Metazoa; phylum Chordata; class Mammalia; order Artiodactyla; family Lipotidae; genus Lipotes; species Lipotes vexillifer. Next base: position 5,542,846 of record NW_006797390.1, read on the forward strand.
CTTTTCAGAAACTATAGACTGTGTGTTAATAGATATGATACAGAACTCACAAAGTCAAAGATTATTAATGAAAATCATACTACTTTTTTTTTTTTCTTTGCGGTATGTGGGTCTCTCACTGTTGTTACGGAGCACAGGCTCCGGACGCGCAGGCTCAGCGGCCACGGCTCACGGGCCCAGCCGCTCCACAGCATGTGGGATCTTCCCGGACCGGGGCACGAACCCGCGTCCCCTGCATCGGCAGGCGGACTCTCAACCACTGCGCCACCAGGGAGGCCCACATACTACTTTTTAAAGTTGTGAACTGTAGAAAACAAACAGAGGAAGCATTTATACAATTTTGAGAAAAATAATAGAATAAACTCTTATGTATTCACCATCTAAGGCAAGAAATAAAACTTTATCATTGCACAGGTGTGCACCTACGTGCCCTTCCCCAATTGCATGGCTCCCCTTTCCTCACTCAGAGCTAATTTTGTGCTAATTATTTTCTTTCTTTTCTTTAGAGATTTCACTTCCTAAGTAGTTCTCTAAGTCACTTTAATCATGATCTATTATTTACTTCATATAAATAGAATCCTATTGTATGCAGTCTTTGAGTTGTTCCTTTTGCCCACTGTTATATTTTGAAGCTTTTTCCCATGCTGATGCACAGAGTATTTCTACGTGTGACTCTAGCTCAAGGGACTTATCTATTCTACTGCTGATAGACATATGGTTCGCTTGCATTTTTTTCTTCTACGGAGAATACCACTATAAACAACATCCTTGTGAAAGTCTCCTGGTGCACATGTGCAAAAGCCAAATAGTTTCCCATAGTGCCTATGACATTTCAAATTCCCATCAGCACTGGATGATAATTCCATTCCCACTAATCCTTGGAATTGGCAGAATTTTGAATATTTGCTCATCTGGTGAGTCTGAAAAGTATGTTGTGATTTTAATTTGCATTTCCCTGATTATTAATAGTTGACAGTTTTATATATGTGTGGAGCGTTTGTGCTTCATTTTCTGTGAAATTTTTGACAATTTTGTTTATTTGGGCGGGGGGAGGATTTTGTTTTCTTTCTACTGATGCGAAAGAATATTTGTATTTTGGATACTAATCTTTTTGGTTCTATTATTCCCATGTCTTCGCCTCCTCTGTGGTTTTTTGTTTGTTTGTTTGTTTGTTTTTGCTGTACGCGGGCCTCTCACTGTTGTGGCCTCTCCCGTTGCGGAGCACAGGCTCCGGACGCGCAGGCTCAGCGGCCACGGCTCACGGGCCCAGCCGCTCCGCGGCATGTGGGATCCTCCCGGACCGGGGCACGAACCCGCGTCCCCTGCATCGGCAGGCGGACTCTCAACCACTGCGCCACCGGGGAAGCCCTCCTCTGTGGTTTTTGATAGTGTCTTTCGATGAATGGGTGATCATCATTTTAATAAATGATCTTAATTTTAAAGAGATGAGGAATTTCTTTATGGTATATTGAGCTCCTTTTCAAATGCTTATTGGCCCTTTGGGTATCATCTTTCATGAAGCTCCCGTTCAAGCCTTTTGTCAATTAAAAAAATTATATTAAAAAATATGTCTTTTCCCTGTTATTTTGTAGGAGTTTAAAAATATATTTTGGATATTTGTCCTTTCTCAGACGTATGTATTGTGAATATTTTCTCCCACTCTGTGGCTTGCCTTTTTCTTTTTAGATGTCTTTTGATAGCAGAAGTTTTGAGTTTTGATAAAGTTTTATATATCATTTAAAAAATTTTGTATTTCACACTTTTTGCCTCCTGTTTTTAAAAGATTTTCCTACTCCAAGGTTATGAAGATATTTTCCTATTCAGTCTTCTGGAAGCTTTCTGGTTTTAGCGATCATGCACGGTTTTATGATTCATCTTAAATTAACTTCTGCGTATGGCATGAAATAGGGGTCATATTTAATTTTTTTGTATAAGGGTATCCAGTTGTTCTAGCACCATTTATTGAAAAGTTCTTTTTTTCCCTGGTGAATCATATTGGCACCTTTGTCAAAAATCAAGCGATTGTGTTTGTATGATTTCACTTCTAGACTTCTCTATTCTATCCCGCTCTTTATTACGACAATACCATATACTGTCTTATTTCTATAGCTTTATATTTTCCTGAAATATGACAGTGTAACTTCCCCAGTTTTTCTGCCGTCTTTAAGATTGTCTTGGCAATGCATATACAATTTAGAATGAGCATGTCAATTTCGTCAGAAAGGCTTCTGGGATTCTGTTTGGGACTGCATTGAATCTAGAGGTCTATAGATCAATTTGGGACAAGCTAATGTCTTAACAACAGTAAGCATACTAATCCATGAACATAGAATGTCTCTACAGTTATTTAGGTCTTCTTTTATTTTTTTTCCTCAGAAATATTTTAAAATAATCAGCGTCAAGCTCTTTCCCATACTTTGTTAGATTTGGAATTTGACTTGTTTCTAAAGCCATGGTAAATGAGACCGCTTTTTGTTTCAGTTTCCAATTACTCACTGCTAGTACATAGAAAATGTAGAAATAGACTATATATAAATATAGCATAAATACATAAACACAATTGATTTGTAAACATTGACCAGTAACCTTGCTAAAGTCATGTATTAATTATAGCTGTTTGTTTTTAGATGTCTTTAGATTTTTAAAGTATGCGGTCAGAGATAAAATTTTACTTTTTTCTTTTGTAATATTTACACCTTTTATTTATTTTTCCTGCCTTAGTACACTTCCTATGACCTCCACTACAATGCTAAATAGAAGTGGTGAGAGTGGACATCCTTGCTGTTCTTAGAGGAAAGTATTCAATATTTGACTATTAAGTATGATGTCACTGTAGGTTTTTAGAAAATATTTTACTAAAATTCTAGGATTAAGAATTTTTAAAATTAAAAAATGATTAAAGTAATAAATAATCTTGTGGGTATCTGAACAAAAATTCTCATACGTATAAGGAGAATACTGTCAGGCTGGCTTGAGGCATCAACAACAACATTCTAGTGTTAGAAGAAAGTGAAGCAAATGCCACAAAATGTCAAGGAAAAGGTGTCACATAAGAATTTTACACACCAATAGCTGTTATTTTATGTAAAGGCACTGATAGATATTTTTAAGCATACAAAAGTTTTGGAACTCTACCACCTAAGAAATCCTCCTTAATATCTATTAGATTGAGCAGATTTAGCTGGCATTTTTCTAGAGTAAAAATGGTCAGTGATTGGCAATTTAGTGGTTTAGTTTAATAGAAACATGAAGGGAACAGCCATGTTGAAGGATTTAAATAGAAAAGGACAGTTTTTAAAATGTGTGTGTTGTGGTTTCAGAAGAGAAAGTAAATGCTATCAATTTGACAATGTAGAAATAATTATAAATAATAAAAATCTTGAGATGGAGAAGGGAGAGGAGATGAGAAGTTTAATTGCACTTATCTCTTCATCCTTCACGTGGGAAGAGGGGAATGTGCAGCCAACAGGATATTATAAAGCTGGACAGACCGTGTGAATTGTGTGCCCCCAATCCACTTGTAGCCCTGTTTTCCGTTCCGTTCTTTAACAGAAGTTGGAAAGCTAAAATTCTAGCTATCCCAGCACACTTTGCAAGTAGGGAGAGCTGGGTCACACCATTCCTAACCAATGAGATCTCAAATCTGCTTGGAGAGGATTTATGTCCAATACAAAGACACAGTTACAAAAGGAGAAAGACTCTGGTCCTGTCTTTCCTGCCTGGATTATGAGTGAGAGCCCAGAGGAGTCATTTACTCACCCTGTAGCTCATGGAACTAAAAGTTGGAAGGAACTTGGGACTACGATAAACTCAAACAGGCTGCCCAGCCTAAGGACTTTTATTTAAGCCCTTCTTATTGAAACTCTGGTTTATTCGGTTCCTGGTTATTAAAGTCAAACTCTTTCTTAACTGACTCAGATTTTGGGATCCAGAGGTGAGGCTCTGAGATCCAGACCCGGCTGGGTAGGGGAGGCACAGAGCTGGTGTTAACAGCACAGGTGTGGAAGCAGACAGGCTCTGTCTGTGTCCTGGCTCTGCCACTTACTGGCTTTGGGTCCCTGGACAAATTACTTAACCTGAAACTTAGTTCTTCATCTTAAATCTGCATAGTGAAAAGACTTAACTTGTAACATTGTTTTGCAAATCAGAAATGCGTGTACACAGCTTAGCGTAGCGACTGGCACGTGGTCACGTCCATGAGTTGTGACTCTTTAAAAGCCAAATGTCAGCTCGAGCCACTCTGCCCTTCTCAGATACGATTAGACTTGGCCTGAACCCCCATTCCACAGCCCTGTGAAAATCCGGAGCCCATCTGCAGTAGGCAGACTTCTAAGGTGGCCCCAATGATCCCTGCCTCTTGGTATTCATGCCCTTGTATAAATCCCTCCCCTTGAGCCTGGGTTGGACCTGGCGACTTGCTTTTAATTGACAGATTACGGCAAAATGGAAGGGATGTTGCTTCTGTGATTAGATTATAGGAGATTGTGGCTTCTGTCTTGCCAATAGACTCCACCGCCTTCCTGGTTTGTGTGCATTGGTGACCGTGCTGGAGAGATCCACTGTAGCAAGGACCTGAGGGCAGCCTCTGGTCCACAGTCAGAGAGAAGCTGAACAGCAGCCACAATCATGTGAGTTCAGAGGAGGATCTTTCTCCAGACGACCTTGCAGATGAGACCCCAGCATGGACGACACCCCCTAAGAGACCTTGACTGTGGCCTTGTAAGAGACCCTGAGGCAGACGACTCAACCATGCGCAGATCCTGACCCACAGAAATGATGAGATAATAAATATGTTGTTTAAAGCCACTAGGTTTTAAGGTAATTTCTTACGCAATAGAGGGCTAATACACTTTTAAAAAATCTTGATATTGGTCATATTTCTGTTTGCCTTAACAATCTAGTGTCTGTGCCCCTTCACTGTTTTCCACAAAAATATCCCATCAGATCTAAATATTTTTGGAGTGGGGTATATTTAATGAGGATTGTGGGCTAGGGGAAATTTCATCCCTTCTCTCCTTCTTTTTCTTCATGAACAATAGCAAATCCTTCCTCAAGATGAAGAAATGAACAATAGCAAATCCTTCCTTTGACCTGAGCCAAACAGTTCTGCCCAAGCACCTGCCAAAAGATATAGTTTCTTTCTTAAGAGAAATTCTGGAAAATCCAAGTTTTCTCATCTTGTTCCATAATCGTCTTATTGCTGTTAGTGGGGAAAAGAGAAAAAAAAAAAAAAGGAACCATGGACATATGATCAGGAGAAGAGAAGGCTGAGGTGTGAGACAAACCTTCAAACCCAGGGTAGATTCCAAGAGTTCAAAGAGAAGGTCAAAGAGAAACATCTCTGCACACCGAGAAAGGATGAAAGGAAACAGGTCTGACTTCAACAAGAGCTATAGAGGGGCCAAGGTCTCTTTCTTGAAAGGCAGCGAGCCACAGGTTAAGTCAGTAATTTGTCTGGAACCTTTCAGGTGTTGCCCTCTTGGAGGCCCGAGAGTGATGTGACCTTCGCAGCAGATTCCCACCAGCCCTCTCAATTCGAGAAGGATCTTCCCTAGGGTCACTCAGCATAATGTAGCATCATGGGTCCAAATGTTGCCTGATTCTTGTGCTATTCCCTAGACCTACTGCCTGACCAGGTCAGAAGGGGGAGGCCGGAGGAGAATGTCTCCACGTTCTTGTTCTAATGTTAGCAAGAGGGGGCGAGTAGCAGAATGGAGCCCAATCCTGGGCGTGAAAGATGTGGGCAGTGAAAATAGAGAACGCCTTATACTGGGTGTGTGGGAATGGTGGCGTCCTGGAGGTTGAATACAAGAGTGCAGGGCAAAATGTTGACGATTGGAACTAAGAAGAATGATGGGGACCAAGTACCAAAGGTAAAGCATTCGTACTGGAGATGGCTGGAAGTTGGGAGTCAGGAGCGTGTGCCTGGGTACGTAAGTGTCCAAACACAGATCTCTCTTTTTATTTGGCATCAACCTCATCACTGGCCACTCGTGCCCTGGTGTTTTTACCTTGTGTCAGGGTTAGTGAGTGGTAGGGATGGGATTCTATGGAGGCCCCTGGACTCAAGTCCAGAGCATTTTCTACAAGGTGTAGGAAGTGCTGCATCTCCTGTGGACCATCAATTAGAAATCCAATTGCTCTTTGAAGGAGACAAGAAGAATCATCCGAACACGTGGAAAATCCCAAGTTTACCAAGTGTGGGAACCAGGGCAAGTCATTCACTTTCTCTGCAGGTGTGTTCAGTAGTGATTATTCACTTCCCCCCAACGCCCAGAATCCCCCACTTGCACCGTTCTGCTCTCCTGATGCTATCAATTCTAATTTCAGAGGGAAGAAAAGAAGCCCTCAAACGGGACTCGCTATAGACACCCAGGTCACCACCAGCTTGTACTCACACCCCCTCCCGTCTAGGGGTCTCCCCGTCTGTTGGGGAGCCTGTCTCCTGCCTTCTCAGCCTTTGTGGGGCCACTGATGATTATTCTTCTCTCATGTCTTCAACTTCTTTCTCTTTCTCTAAAGGCTTCTCATAAAGATTTTGTGTTCAACCCTCTCCTACATATAAAAACTTCCCCTTGATCCTCCGCCCTCCTCTGGACTTACCTTTCTCTCTCTCTCTCTCTCCCTCTCTCTCTCTCTCTCTCTCTCTCTCTCCAGAGCCAACATCTTGGAAAGAGCTGTCTAAGTCCATCGAGTCCTTTGTCTCAAGCCCTACTGGGTCCTCAGTGCCCTGCAAGCTGGGTTTCATCCCAACCGCTTCAATGAAACTGTGGTCCCCAAGGTGACTCTTGGGCTCCATGTCCCTAATTCAATGGACACTCTCCTGTCCTTGTTTGGTATCTCTGCAGCTTCTGACGCAGGTGCCCACTTGATCCTGAAAGCACATCTCTCCCTGCATCCCGTGAAACCACACTCCAGTACTTTACTGGTTTTCTTCCTTCTTTTCTGACTTTTCTTTGATGGACTTGCAAATTCCTCACTTCCACACACCCCTAAAATGGGCTCTGTCCTGGACCCTTTCCTACATATTCCCCCTTGGGGATCCTAATCTCCCTCATGGCTTTACCGTGACCTGCCGGGGACTCCAAAATCTAGACGTGTTTAACACAAATTTCTTTCCTTGAAATCGCCCACTGGAAATTTCCTTTTGGAAGTGCCAGAACCTTAAATTCAACATGGTCAAAGTAAAACTCATCTCTCCCCCACAGCTGTTCCTCCTTTCGTGTTTTCTCTCTTGGTAAAATGACACCAAAAACCACTCAGGTGTCTAAGTCAGAAACTCAGACATCATTCATTTTTTTCCCATTCTTTTTCAAATTCTTTTCCCCTTGGGGTTATTACAGAATATGAGCAGAGTTCCCTGTGGTCTACAGTAGGTCGTTGTTGGTTATCTATTTTAAATATAGCCGTGCGTACACTTCAGACATCATTCTTGACTATTCTTTTATTTTTTTTCACAGACAATAGAAAATCCTGTGGTTCTAAATCCAGAATATCTCTCCAGTGCACCCATTTCTACCCTTCTCCTGTGCCACCACCTGAGACCAGGCCACTACGTTTCTCACCTGTGTTATCACAGTAATGATTTCGTAGCTGATCCTCTTCCTTACACTCTGATTCCTTCCCATTGAGTCTCCATATTGCAACCAGACTGGGCCTCCTGAAATACCAACCCGTGCATATTAAGATCATTCAGGGAGGGAGAAATTAGGAGTTTGGGATGAATGCGTACACACTACTATATATAAAATAAATAAGCAACAAGGACCTACTGTATAGCACAGAGGACAGTACTCAATATCTTGGAATAACCTATAAAGGAAAAGAAACTGAAAAAGACTAGATATATACATATATGTATAACTGAATCACTTTGCTGTACACCTGAAACTAACACAACATTGTAAATCAACGACACTTCAGTTAAAAAAAAGAAAGAAAGAAGACGAGTTACATGGAAGAAAAGACAGAAGAGCAGAGATAAGAAGAAAAGAAAAAGAAAGAGTAAAGACAAGATAAGGTGAAAAAAAAAAGATCCTTCGGTAGCTTTTCATTGCCACGTGGTCTTTTCTGATGCTGCAGCCTCTGTCTTTGCTCATGGTGACCCCTTTGTATACGTTCTAACCCAGTGCCCCCAAATTGGCTACCCATTGGCCCATTAAAACCCACAGGTGTGTTTTATTTGGCACGCACAGTATTTTTTCTAAGCTGAGCTGACATTTAAAACTAGAGAATTTCTCATAAAGTCCAGGTTTCCAGATTCTTTTAAAAATTGGAATATACAGTAGTACCCTCCTCCCCACCATTCTTGTGTGTTCACAGTCTGTTGTCCCTTTAGATGGGGCGTGCGTTGTCTAGTGCCTATGGTCTCCCACGCCCCAGGGCCTCCGCTACAGTAAGTGACCACCGCTGTCATATTTGTACAGCCTCCTCTGTCTGCAATACCCTCACTCCCTTCTCTTTGCTGGGCCACCTCCCGCTCCCACCTTCCTTGGGTCTCATCTTAATCATCACTTCCCCATGGAAAACTTCCTTGAACCCTAGGGCCCTATTTATGTGCTCCCACAACATGAAAGCCAAGAGTTTCTCCTGTGTTGGGGGAACCTACTGTTGCCCAGGAGACGAGGGGAGGTGGGCTGGGAGGCAGTGACTGGGGGGGACTCTTGGTGAGCATGGGACTCTCCACTAACATTTGTGAGCACACCATGTCCCTGAGCAGGGGCTGATATATCCAGCCTTCCCAATGGGATGTGCTTTCCTAGGTCACATTGCAAATGGCTTTCCAGCCCTTGGTTTGTCCTGTATTTCTGGGTGCTGTCCTTACGCACCTTATGATACGGAGAAGCAAGTTAGTTAGCTGTTGGCTGACGTATGCCTAAAAGTTCAAGGGTACACGGTGTTGTGCTAGGAACAGGAGATGTGTAAATAAATAATACATAGCTTTTACCTTGAGAAGAGTATCCAGTCCAGTGGGGAAAACACACACAAATGCAAATAAGTAGTGAAAGTGTTAAGAGCTTTGATAAAGGTGTGCAGGTGGGTGCAATAGGGGTGCCGTTGCAGCAGTGACAGTTTCTGCTCAAGGAATCAGGAAAAGCTATTCAGAGGAAGGGAGGTATGAACTGAATCTTGTGGGATAGATGAATCCAGAAGAATACAAAGCTTGGAAGAAAAGCCATGAGGCGAGGTCCTTCCTAATTCTATAGGTTCAAAGGACTTATGGACATAGAATTTCCAAATACATCAAGCAAAAATCTGATACAACTGAAGGAAGAAATAGGCAGTTCAGTCATTGCTGGAGATTTCAATGCACCTTTCTTACCGATTCTTGCCCTGGAGAAACTACTCAACCTCTTGGGCACTTATTTTGCTCATCTGTACAGTGGGGATAATGCCGTTCTGCACTGATTTTTAGAATTATGGGGACGAAGCAGACGTGGAAGAACTTAACAGTCTTTCAAGAACTGAACAAGGTGTATCTCTCTCCTCCTAACTGAAATAAAATGTTTTGCTCATCATCACATGGCAAACAAAGTCTAGAATATTTACTTTGTATCAGGCACTGGGCTGGATGCTGAGGGGCAGAGAGAGCTCAGACAATGTAACGTCCTCGAGCTGCTCAGAGTCTGATACAGAAGAGGCAGACACTGATAATTGTATGACACATATTTACATATTATATGGACATATAATTATATCATGTATCTAATATATGTTCTATGCTAATATCTATGTTTATACATTATAAATAATAATTTAATTTGAAAGTCTTTTACCTAGAAAGACACAGAGGTTACCAGGCGTCACCAACACTTAGTATTTTTTCCTTCATTGATTTATTCAACAAATATATAGCTACTGGGTGCTGGGCCCATCCTGGGGCTACACAAATGGTGAGTGAGACCAGCAAGGTCTCTTCATCTGCGGAGCTCACAATCTTGGAGACCCCGTGGGGAGAGGTGATGGCACTGCTCAGATAATAAACAAATAAGTAAACAAGATCAAGCCAGATAATGACAGATACTTGGAAGGAAATAAACAGGGCAATTTAGTAGCTCCTGGGGAGGGCAACTTTTGCCAGCGTGCTTGGAGGAGGCCCCTTCGATGGAGACCCAAAGGGTGGGGAGTCCGCAGGGTGAATGGTGGCAGCGGTGTGTGTGTGTGTGCAGGGCAGAGGGGTGAAGGGCGCTTGAGATGGGGTGACAGATGTGACCAGCTGACACAAAGCATACCTAAAACAGAGCAAATCCATCTCTGCAAACTTCTCAGAGGGAGAGACCCAGAGGGCAGGGGTTTCTCTCTGCAGCCCAGGTAGGGGCTACCTTTGGGAATTTCCAAGTACATGCAGTCAGGGAGCAGCACACCCCGCCACTCCTGCAAATGGTGCTTAAGGGCTGGCACCCCACCTGAGGTTACCAACCAACTGGGTCAGGCGCTGCGGACTGGGAGATGATTGGGAAAGGGAAAGGGACTTCCCCTCCGCCCTTTCTGAGCCTCACCCCTTCCTCCATCTGCTCCTGTCCCCTCTCCCAAGAAGTGTATGTGAGTGTGTCACCCTTGCACGAGGTATGTATTATATTTAAGCCAAGAATCCTGGAAGGTTGGAAACGTTGAGGACCCCGAAGAAAGTGCAGGAAAGTCAGGCACCATGTGAAGTGGAGACCACGTTTTCTCTGGGGGCAGGAGGAAAGAAAGGCGTACAGCCACCATGCAGCCAGCTGGGAGCTTTGAAGGTGGGCCTCCTGGGCCTGCTGGTCCCGTCCATTCTCCCACCGCACCTCGGGGTTCAGAAGGGTTGTGCTGTTCTCTCAGCTAGTGCTATGACGAGGAAATGAAAGAGAAAACTAAGGGCTTTCGCCGTAATTCATGTCTTCTGATTAGGTTGGGGCTGGACTGAGTTAGGGTGTGAGTGTGCGTGTGTGTGTGTGTGTGTGTGTGTGTGCGCGCACACACACACAGCAGCAGCCCCCGTGCAGTGGATGTGTGTAGCTCAGTGCGTGGGATTCCATTTGGGGGAATGTTTTACACAAAGTGCATATCTAGCCAAGTCCATTTCCTTTCTTGTCTGCTCTTTTCTCAGAAACGCAGCATCCCTCCCTTCAAAGCCGAGGCCCCTGGTTGTCCGTGGCGTGGCGCGCGGATGGAGAGAGGGCCGCGCGGATGGAGAGAGGGGCGCGCGGCGCAGGTCTGGGTGGGAACCCTGGGGCACCCCTGGGCTCGGATGCCTTGCAGATGAGGTCACATCCTCTCCCTCCCGCCTCCTCCGCGGGTTGAAAGGCGGATGAAAGGCCGGGGAGACTGAAATGTCTGTGAAGAGGGCCGGGCCGGGCCGGGCTGGGATTACCGATATGCGCTCGGGCCCACCTTCCGCTCTCCCGGGAGGACGGGAGGCCGGGCCCAGGCGCCTGGAAGGAGACGCAGGGCTGGAGGCCGCTGGGCTGGAGGGAGGCGGGAGGCCTCCAGGGAGGGCTTGCAGGGCGGGTGGGGATTGCGGAGAAGTCGGGGACCCGGGAGGAGAGGCGGGGGGAGCGAAAAGCCGAGGGGCGCGCTCCCCTCTGCATCCACTCAGCGCACTGCCTGCAAAAAGCAGCTGCAATCAGGGTACCCGGCCAGGAAAAAGGATGACAAATTGGATGGCTGTGACGTGGCAGAGGAAATCGCTCTCTAGAAAAGGGTGTGAAAGTGAAAGAAAGAGAGAAACTCAGGAGGGGAATAGAGAGCGCTGTTCGGTGTCACACCCTGGGAACCAACGTGGGAGTTGAAGCCAGGATCCAGGCAGGCGCCCAGCTCCACAGCGAAGACGGCCCTGGGGAGGCGCTGCCCCGGAGGGACCGAGGCATGGCCTTTGCGTCCCTCTAAAGTCATTTGGGACATAATTTTGAAAATGACCCATTAAGAATCTAGAACCCGTGGATACAGAGGGCTGGTTGTATACACATTTTTATAATAATTTTTTTTTACAATTAAAAAAATTGGAGTATTGTTGGTAGAAAGGGTAAAATTTTACTGGAAATGCATTCTAAATTTAGCCCGTGTATCCCTGATGAATATTACCTATGTGATTCAACACCAACTCCACTCTGATTTTCATGGGCATTTGTTCACATAAAAAGTAAATGATGGGAAGTTTTATGTGACAGTGTCACTCAGTTCTTTGAACTACTCCCAAGTTATTTGCTAAAATATCACATAGTGATGCATCATCAAAACTGCCTTTTGTCATTCGATGATTTACCAGCTGATAATTTATGTCCTCCCTCAGTTTGTTAAAAACAAAGCCATTTGACTTTGAAATAAAAGCCATTTGATTGAAGAATGGATTTGTTACCCAGACAATAGTGTCATTCCTTTCAATTTCTGGAAATGCAACTAAGAAGGCATTACCCAGACATATTCAATGAGTGTTAAGTGTACCTCTGACTCTTTCTGTTGTTGAACCAGATGGACTCAGAAAGCTCCAGGAAGTAGAAATATTTGTTAATTTCAGTATATCTTTGCCAAGACATCTTTGTATTGAAATGATTTTATTTTGTCACTCTCTTTATATCTATTTTCATCAGAACCTTGGCGGTGCAGATTTATCTCTCTCAATTTGTGGAAAATATTTCATGGATAACTAACCAGCCAAATCAGACACAGCTTCTGTCAGAAAGAACCTGCCTTCATTTTTCAAATCAAGGAGCTGTGTTCGTAGGAATCCTTTTAACAACTTTGTCACTTCTGAGTTCTAATTTTTAGATGGAGAGAGATAGGAAGAAATGCCGAGGACACTTGCCATGAGTTTGTCACCTGGATGAAATATGGACGCAGCATCTTTCACATTCTCTGCTGCGGCTCTCTGGGCTTTGCTGTCACAGGACCGTCCCTCGGAAGCCATTTAGCCTTTGGCAACAATGGGATCAAGAGATCACTCAATAACATTGCTATCATTCTAGTTTCATTCTAAGGTCTATCTGAATTGAGAGCATCCCAGCATTATCCAAAACACCCCATTTTCAAGGCAGAGTTTTGTCCTTAACAGAAATATGTGTATATCAGAAAGGGGGGGGTCACGTCCTGGTGCCTTGATTAAAGACCTCACTGACCGCTACTTTTCAAACTGTTCCCCTTTTTGGATGCCCCTGAGATTTGTTGTTGCTGTTGTCACTGTTTGGCCGCACCAAGCAGCACACACAGAACTTCCCCCAACCAGGGATTGAACCTGTGCCCCCTGCAGCGGAAGCGCGGGGTCTTAACCACTGAACCACCAGGGAAGTCCATGGATACCCCCAAGATTTCAATGCCCAGGAGCAACATGCTGTCATGAGATGCCAGGATGGGTGAGAGGTGTGCCTTTATCTGTAAAATGGGAGCAGAGTAATGGAGGAAGGAAAGGTGGGAAAAGAGACCCTACCTGACACTTCGATGGATGGCAGGTGCCACCATCCTCAATGGATCAGTTTTAGCAAAGCTTGAGAAAGCTGAGGATCTGGAGATGGACACCTTTCAGATGATCCACGCTCACGTGCCCCGCGGAAAGCCTGCATGCGCCCAAAAGGACAAAAGCACTAGAACTCCATCAATAGAAATGGTTGAATTCCACCCTGATGCCTGCCTTTGCCTGAGCCCTTGCTCTGCCCTGTCTTCTCTGTGCTTGGTTTCCTCTGTACGAGCAGTGGTGCGTGTGAGGCTCCAGGTCTCTCCACCTGCATCCCGTCAGTTGCCTGGGGCTGCTGGGATTACCTCCCCCCCTCCAGTGTTCTCAAATCCTCCCTCTCTTCTCTGGCTCCACTACCTTCGCTCTGGTTCAGAGCTGCTCATCTCTCACATGGACCGCCTCGCAGTGCCCCAGTTGAGCCCGCCGGCTCCATCACATCCATCTTCCGCACTACTGTGCAGTGATGTGGCTAAAATGTGAATCTTACCATGTCATTTCCTTGGGTAAAGACCTTCAGAGCTCTCTACCGCCCATAGGATAGAGTGTAAGTTCCTTACTACAGTGTGCTGGAACCCTGCCTGCCTTTCTAGTCTAATTTCTTTTTTTTTTTTTGCGGTACGCTGGCCTCTCACTGCTGTGGCCTCTCCCGTTGCAGAGCACAGGCTCCGGACGCGCAGGCTCAGCGGCCATGGCTCACGGGCCCAGCCGCTCCGCGGCACGTGGGATCCTCCCAGACCGGGGCACGAACCCACGTCCCCTGCACCGGCAGGCGGACTCTCAACCACTGCACCACCAGGGAAGTCCCTGATTTCTTATCTTTCCTATATTTTCCAGCGTGTGTCTCTGTGATGGAAAGTGGAACTTTCCGCATCTTACAGTGACGACTGCACTGAGTAGCCCCAGTTTTAGGCATGCAGAGTTAGTACTCAGCCTGTGTGGTGTTACTGGAGGCATGTAAGGAAATCTTTCTGCTCACTCAAGCTGGCTAAAATTGCAGCATTAAACTTTCTTTCCTTTGATTTCAGGCCTTACTGTCATCAGCTGCCTTCTTCTAAAATGCATGTATCCCTGAGACAGTTAATACATGTCTTCACTAACATAGTACCTCAGAGGGGATTAGTTGAACTATTGCCCAGACATCTTCTCTACCCAGACAATTAGCTGAAAGAAGAAGGGATGCCGTAAAGAGAGGAAAAAATGATTTAGGAATATGGCTGGCTGTCTAGAATGGGTGGCCCAGGATGGCGTCACATGCTTGGCAGCAAGAACACCCACTGGGAAGGGTGATAGACCCCTCCCTAAGAGGGGTTTAGCCAAAGGTGGCCTTTATTTGTCACCTCTATTTTCTGGGTCTGGTTACTTCGACAATATTACAAATGGTAATTGTTGTCACAGGTAAGCGTTCCAGACGCTGGAGGTTATGCCCAGCCTGTTTTCTGTCCTACAGATTGACAGTTAGACTGTATAACCTTGAAGAGAATATCTCTCCACTGGTTTCCATAGCAGAGCAGGATTGGGGGCAGGCCAGGCAAACAGCTGTCAGGGACAGCACTCTGTGAGAGGTATTAAAACATCAACGACATCTAAGAAAACAGAATTTCCTTTTTTTCAGTAATAACACCTCTTAGGGACAGCAGTATGTGTGGTTAAAATCCTTTGATAAGCCACTTTGTGGATATTTGCATAGGTAAAACCCCAAGGGAGGTACTCAACTAATAAGCTGCTTTCAAAGAGCGTAGATGTTACGGACTACTCAGCTCTTCCTGATTGGGGGTGTGCAAGTATGGGGTCAGAGCTGAATTGCAGGGTGATGGACGTCTTTTTTGTTACCTTTATTGAGTTATAATTGACATGTAACATAGTGTAAGTTTCAGGTGTACGTGTTGATTTGATACGCTTACATAATGCAAAATAATTACCGTCATACCATTAGGTAACTCTTCTATCATGTCACCTAATTGCCATTCCTTTTTTGTGGTGAGATCATTTACGATTTACTCTCAAAGGAATTTTCAAGTGTATGATACAGTATGAGTAACTCTTACCACTATGATACACATTAGACTCGTAGAACTTACTTTTATAACTGGAAGTTTATATCCATTGACCAACGTCTTCCCATGTCTCTCACTCACCAGTTCTTCCCATGTCTTCCCATGTCTCTCACTCACCAGTTCCTGGTAGCCACCCCTCTGCTCTATTTCTGTGAGTTTGACTCTTTTAGATTCTACACATAAGTGATATCACACAGTATTTATCTTACTCTTATAGACAGTATCCTTACTGTATTCCCCCAGGAAACACCTAGCATCTTTAAACAAACGCTGAATACCTTTTAGATAAAATGTAAATGCTTACCTGTTCTGGTAAGCATTTTAGAGCAGAGTCTAGCCTTTGCTACGGAAGTCTGGAACCTAGAGCAGTCAATTCAATTCTCAGGCAGTTATTAATAGGCTAATTTGGTGTGATTTAAATCGTGCCATCTAATGTGGCTTCGTGAGTAATCGGAGCAGAATTGTGATATCCATCTCTTAGAGTCTGATGTGTATCTCTTGGTTTAGAACAAGGGCAGGAAAAGGGAGTGTTAAATGTTTGGCTCCCTGTATTAGTTTCCTAGGGCTATGGTAACAAATGACCACAAACTGATTGGCTTAAAACAACAGAAATTTATTCTTTCACAGTTCTGGAGGTCAGAAGTCTGAAATCAAAGTGTTGGGAGGACCACAGTCTGTCCAAGGGCTCTAGGGGAGAGTCATTCCTTGCTTCTTCTGGTTTCTTCTGCTGGCTCCCAGGTTCCTTGGTTTGTGGCAGCATAACTCCAGCCTTGGCCTCCATCTCCGCGTGGCTTTCTCCCCAGGTCTCTTTTTCTGTGTCTGTGTGTCTCAAATCTCCCTCTCCTTTTTCTTGTAAGGACATTGGTCATTGGATTTAGGGCGTACTGTAAATCCAAGATGCTCCTTGAGTTAATTACATCTACAAAGGCCCGATTTCCAAATAAGATCACATTCATAGTTATTGGGGTTTAAGACCTGGACATATCATTTTAGGGGACACTATTCAACCCAACATACTCCCCCAAACACTAACGTCTATTAGGGAGCAGAGAACATTGAAAAATAAATAACAACTGTCATTTGTGGAGCATGTGACACGTATGGATGAGGGCTTTGGGCATGGCCGGGAGGCAGGGAGCTAGGTTTTGGCAATTAGGACCCTTGGGGAGGGGGTGTGGTTGACCTTGGCCATTGGGATTACTGCTCACATGAGGTCATGTAGCTGGCTTTGATGGATTTTAAAAAATTAACCTTTTATCGATGTGCACATATTATAGGTGGACAGTTTGATTAAATTTTACTAACTGGACGCTCACGTAACCAGCACCTGGATCAAGACATAGAACATCACCAACGCCCCATAGACCCCCTCATGCCAGGTATGACCTGCCAACTGCCATCCTGACCGCTAACAGCATAAAGATTGTTGGGTTGCCTTTGTAATTTACATACATTTATATACATACAATCATGCATTATGAACTGTGTCCGTCTTCTTTCCCACAACATTATGAGATTTTTATGAGATCATCCGCATTGTTGCGTTTAGTTTCATATCATTCATTGGCTTTTAACAGGGGTGGCCTGGGTAGGAGGCATTAGGCTTTAGGAAGCACTGGCCATGTGGGACCCTCCCCTCAGTGTGTCCCTGCAGCCAAAGGCTACTTGGACGTTTTACACAGGGATGGAGGGAGCCCTGGGACCCTAGCAAGTGCGGTTGCTTTTAGACAGATTTAGGAGGCGGAAGCAGCAAGGATTTGTTTAAGAGGAGACGTTAAGGGGGCTTAAGAAAGAGGCAAGGGTTTCATTAAGGAGAAATGAGAGCATTTCATGGGGGCTTCTGGTGTGAGAGAGTAGGACAGTTTGACTGTGGTCCTCAGCAAGGTCTCGGAGCCAGGAGACCCAGGACTTACTCTGCCTATTTGGGAGAACAGAGTGAGTTTTGAATTTTAGAGTGTTAGTGATCGGTAACTGTAGGCGGCATAAGATAAACTACCCCCCAGTTCTGTACTTTTAAAAATTGCTTTAAATTATCTTCAGGAGCAAAGAGAGAAAACTACAGAGGAACTTGATTTTAATTCCTGTAACTTGACCACAAGTTCAAGAGAAACTCCCATTCTGTGATTTCAAAGTGGTTCCAGATTTGTTACTGATACACTTTGACTATGGTTCTGAATATCAGACACCCAGTCTGTGGCTTCCTGTACAGAAAGGTAGTAGATTCTATTTAAAAAACTAATAAAAGGAACCAAGTCTTCTATCATAAAGAGAATTCTAAGTGTGTGGAAGAGAAATAGATCGCTTTTATTGAAATTGAAAGTCCAAGGTTAATTGTTCTTAAAGGAGGAAATTGAAATGACAGATATATTTTATTTTTTATCTTTCTTTTTTATTGAGGTATAGTTGATTTACAATGTTGACAGGCATATTTTAGATAAGTCTAGAACAGAAACAAAGTTTGAATTCCAGTAAGGTTAAACAGAAGAAGAGAAGCAAAATTTTACAAAAAGCAGACTGGAATGACTTTCCCAGGGGTAGCCAGGATCCAGGAAGATCTGAGAAATGTCTGTCCTTTTCGATCTCCTGGGAGGAGGGCTGCAGATTGAGAGTACATTTTAAGAACAATTGACAATGGCCCCTTGAAGGATGGGACAGCTATCCAAAGGGGTTACGAAAATTTGGACAATGAGAGACCAAAAGATCAGTGTGAAATACTAAAAAGAAAAAAAAAAAAATCATGTAGTGAACTTTACTGTGACCAGAGGAAATGCCACTGTCTAAAGGAGTACCTGAGAAATTCATGGAATATGGTCTCTGAAGAAAAGCACAGGAAGGATGAGATGCATGATAGAGCAGCCAAGCAGGACAAATGCAGATCAAGTCCAGCCCCGAGAAAACGCTGGATTGGCAGGAGACCTCTGAGTGGGATTTTCCAGCTTAGTAAGATTTGTCTGAACAGCGGTTACTTTGACCAGACCCAGAATTAATGATTTCATATCTCCCATTGTGGGAAATCCCGTAAGAAAAGGCCCCGGAGGATTATGTTCAGAAAACGATTCTTGGAAAACATGAGAAAGGACTGGCTCTGTATGAAATAAAGGGCCAGCTTAACAAGCAGGTTAAACTGATACAAAGCTGAGCTTGCCCGGAAGAAGCAGGGGACAGTCAAGAGGAAGACCACACATGTGAAATGTCTCACCTCTGCAGGAAAAGATTTGAGGAAAAGCAATGATATTCAAAGGGCGGATATGTATGTTTTTTTCAAGGGACGGATATTTTTGAAAGGTCTACAAAGAAGAGCGTTTGAGAAGACCATGCCAGGTCTCAGCAAGGATACCCCTGCGTTGGGATGCCCACAGGAGGGGGCGGATGTGCTCAGGCAGCTCCTGGAGCCCGAAAAGAATGCACATTCAGAGGTTCTGACTATTCTGGTTGGGAAAAGAAGGTACCTCAGGTAAGAAGACCCGGTCAGTGGAGCCGCCATCACTGCAAATTGCTAACTTGGTATGAGGACAAGATGGTCCTTAGACCGTGCTGTCTCAGGGGGGGACCCTGTGCACAGTCTCCCTCCCCCCATATGGCACTTGCACAGTGGCAAAAGGACCCTGTCAGGGGAGATTTGACCCGATTTAGTTTAAGTGGATTCCAGACCCCAGTCTACTATTGCCTGACTAGCATCCTGGCAGAACGGAAGTGATTTTCTGAGTCCATGTCTTCTTTTCCTCTCCGCCCCAACCGCCCCCTGCCACCTTGAGTCTCTTTCTTGGTCTTCGCAGCATCACCTACAGAGCCCGGGGAATATACTTCTGCTCAGATACCTGCCCCGAGAGCTGGGGATTTACTGAGCATGCAGCGGGCACAGCATTCATCTGTTGGGTTCAACAGGTTGGCCCTCTGGATGCTTTGTAGATGAAACTCATGAGAGACTTGGCCGCCATCACTTCTGAGGTGCTGAAGGGTCCATGCCCCTTTCCACTAGAGACGGCCCAAGCTGTGGCTGCCGAAGGGACCCCAGGTCCACCCAGACCCTCAGGGCCCTCCCGGCTGTGACTGAGCAGAATCAGAAATTCGCCATGGGAGTGAATTTGTATTAAGTTTGGGCTTCTCTCTGTTGGCATTTTACAGTGCGCTTATTTTTATAGCGTCCTTTACTTTCACAGTAACTCTGACGTGCTCTATCGTGCTACATGGCGCTTCGTAATCTGAGATGGAAAATGGAGTTCATTTTCCAGCTTAGGTACTGAGTGGCCTTGGGGTCAATTTAAATGTCTTGTCCTGTTTTGTTCCTGACCTTCAGGCAACCAAAGCTGCTTTGCCCAGCCATGGTTCTAGGAAGCACCCAAAGGACCAGTAGCTGCTATTGGGCAAATTTCTCCTGATGATGAGGGCAAGACCGCCCAGGCCTGGGGGGACACACCTACCCCTAATTACCATAAGCTCAGTGGGTAAGTTCAGTGAGTTCAGTGCGCCAGGAGTTGGGAAGCTTAGCTGGCAGCATATGGAGGTAACACACTCCTCCTCCTGTCTGTGAGGGGCTGAGCTGATTGGCGGCTCCGGAACAAGGAACTGAGCCTGATACTTGATTTTTCCCTCTCTTCTGTCTTTGCTTGCTGGTGGGCAATGTTTCTTCAGTTCTCCCCCTCCTGTTTTACCTGCACAGATCCTGCAGTTGCAACATTCAGCGACGGTGTGTGGACAAGTCAGGCAAATCGAGGGGGGGATATTAGCAAACGTTCTCGTATAAAACATCTAACACCAGTTCTCCAAGAGCTTTACTAGATGGTATTTTGATCTTCTGCCTTTTAATTGGTACTGAAATGGGGATGAGGGGATATAACATATTGGAGACCCTCAATTCCTCCCTAAGGCAACATGTATAAGCAGTTTCTTGTATATCTTTAGAGGTACCCCATGTGTAAGTTGTGTGTGTCTGTGTGTGATTTTTTTTTTTCTCGCCTAGCTTGATTTGAAGTGGGTCAGAATAGCTCTTTAATTATTTCCAAAGCCATTCTATATGAGAGGCAAAAAAATCATTCTCATTTCTGTTTCCCATTCTAAATTCTGTTTGGAATATGAAGAAAGTAGTATATCTGCCTATACCATTGTTGTAAGGGGTAAACGTAGAATACTTGAGTTGTGCCTGACATGAAGTGAGCGCTCAGTGAGGGTTAATTGCTACTTTAGCTAGCCAGTAGGGGCCCCCCGCCCCCAGATACAAATAGTGGCACACCTTACACAACATTCTGCGCCTTGCTTTTGCCTTAACAGTTATATCTGAGATGTGGGTCTTTATCTGTACAAACAGAGCGACCTCATTCTTTACATCAACCATACGATATTTTACTGGATAAGATATATTGCAGTTAATTTTCCCAGTTTCCTGTGGATGGACATTTAATTTCTAACTTTTTGCTCTTACAGAAATACTGCAATGGATGGTACAGGTGTTCATTTTTATGGGTGTGAATACAGTTGTAGCTCAAATTTCTGGAAGATTCCCTGCTGGGTCAAAGAGTATTGAACAAATATTTGAAGAACTCTGGTTTGAAGGGGCACCGAGTTATTAGGCAGTGCCTATACATCTTGGTTTGGCTGGATTTCAAAGACTTAGGAAGAAAAAAATATAAAATACCAAGTTAATAATTTTTATATTGATTATATGTTAAAACGGCAATATGTTTGAGATATTGGGGTAAAGAAAATGTATATTATTAAAATGAATTTCACATGTTTCTTTCTACTTTTTAAAATGTGGCTACTAAAAAGTTTTAAATTAAAAACGTGGCTTTTGCATTTGTATCTCAAATTATACTTCCATAATTGCCAAAATTGGAATTCAAGCAGTAGATGAAAGAATTATATGAATGTTAAATTTGCTGTAGTTGATAACTGTTTTGTGGTTATATAAGACAGTATCCTTATTTTCAGGCAATACATGAGGGAGTATTTAAGGGCAAAGGACCTCGAGGTATGTAACTTACCCCCAGCTGGTTCAGAAAAAAAGTTACCTATAATATGTAATTACGTATAATAAATGTTGCTAGAGAGAGAGGGCAAATGATGATGCAAATGGGGAAAAATATTTACAGTGAATCTGGATAAACAGCATATGTGCGTTCTTTCTACTATTTTTATTTTCTTTTATTATTTTTTTTTGCGGTACACGGGCCTCTCACTGTTGTGGCCTCTCCCGTTGCGGAGCACAGGCTCCGGACCCGCAGGCTCAGCGGCCATGGCTCACGGGCCCAGCCGCTCCGCGGCACGTGGGATCTTCCCGGACCGGGGCACGAACCCGTGTCCCCTGCATCGGCAGGCGGACTCCCAACCACTGCGCCACCAGGGAAGCCCTATTTTTACTTTTTGTAACTTTTATATACATGTGAAATGATTTCCAAATAAAAAGTTTTAAAAATTGGAATAATCTTATCTATCTCATGGAGCTATTATTCAACATTATTCATTCGACAGGTATATCCTGAGTCCCTGTGATGTGCCTGAACGGGGGTGGAGGGATGGAACCTGCAGCCGTGGCCCTGCCCTCGAGGGACCTGGAATACACTGCGGTGGGAGGGGTAGGGGATGGGAGGGACAGACCTGGCTTGCACTAGGTCCTAGGAAGAGACAGCAAGGCACACAGAGCACTTGGCAGTGGTTTAACCAACCCCGTTTGGAGGATGAAGGAGGATAAAGGAAGAATTATTAACATTAAGTTTCAACCTGAAGGATAAGTGGGAATTAGCCGGACTTGGGGGCGGAATTGGGCACTGGATGGAGGGAAAGTGCATTCTAGGAAGGAGGAAGGGTGTGGACAACACCCTGGGGTGGGTGGGGACACAGTGTGTTTGAGGAACTGGGGGTTGGAGCCCAGGGAGAAAGGGAGAAAGTGGAACCAGAGCGGGTGGGACGCCGGGCTTCCTGACCAGGCAGGGGCTTCCTGATCTCCTGAAGACTTTGACTTTCCTCCGGGGACAGTGGGGAAACACTGGAATGTTTTGGGCTGAGAGTGATGTGATTGGGGGTTGAGGTTTAAAATAACCGCTCTGGCGGCTGAAGGTTACATGGAAGGGGAAAACCCCATCGCGAGACCTTTTCGTTGGTCCAGGGGAGATATGGGTGACTTGGGCGAGACGATGACAGGGGAGAAGGAAGGAGGGAGCAGACTCGAGAGATGCTTAGGAGGGAAAACCCACAGGACTTGGTTGTGGATGGGATGCGCGGCCCAGAGGGAGATGTGTTGAGGAAAACTCCCGGATTTCTGGCTTAAAAAACTTGCCAATCACACAGTTAGGAGGAATTCTAGAGCAAGAGGGAAATGGGATGATCTTTCTGCTTGGTGATGGGGTAAGAGACTCAGAAAAGAATGAGTTCAGTTTTGGAGACATGGGGGCTGAGAGGGAAGCTTCCTCCTGTTCGCTTCCCTCCTTCCTCCGTAGCCGTAGCCGTTCTTCCCCGGGTGGTACCTCCCGTTCCACTCCCCCATGTCCTGCTCTGTCCACTATGACGAGGCTTCAGTCTCATTACTGAAACTGCCCTGGGTCAGGTCCTGCACAGCCTCCCCAAGGCCAAATGCGATAGGCCCGACCTTCCCACTCGACGTCTCTGAGGCATTCAGCTGTCTTTGGCTTCCGGAAACCCCCTGGCTTTCCTTTTCCTGCTCTGGCTCCTTTTTCTATCTCTCCCTCCCTCCCACCCCACTGGGAAGCTAGCTGCTCTCGGGGCTTGTGCCTTGGGCCTCGTGTGTTCCCTGCTCTCCGCCGCTCTTCACCCGAGTGACTCTGCCCACGTTCATGGCTCGAGAACCTCCATCTTCAGCCCAGATGCCTCCTGTGAGTACCAGATTCCAAACTTCCTACTGGATGACTCCATCTGAATGTCCCATTAGCCCCTCAAAGTCAACAGGATGTGCAGAGATGAACAAGGATTGGCCAGCTGGAAGTGGGTGGTGGGTGAGTTCTACAAAGAAGAGAGAGCATATCCACAGCTGAGGTCGCTTTTCCCTTTTCTCATCAAGGACACTTCATGTAGAGAAACGGGTATTGTCCTCGACTCTTCTCTGTTTCCCTCTCTCTGACAGCCCACATTCGGTCATGGAGTTCTCCCGAGTTCACCTCGCCTCATCTCTCAGACCTGCCTCTGCTCTCCAACCCCACGGCTGTCCCTTTGGACTCTCATCCTTTCAACTTGGCTCTGGCACTGATCTTTCTGCCCTGGTTACAGCCTCACAACCCTCCTAGCTCTCTGTCTCTCATGGAGACAGAAAGACTTTTTTTTTTTTTTTTTTTTTGGTGAATGAAATTTTAATATGCCTATAGGTATTCACATAAAAACTGTAAAAGTCAGCATTACAACATTGGTTTTCAAAGATTAACATTTACAACTGTAGTAAAATAAAGCTTCACGAAGTCAAATTTCCTTAACACTTTATTTCAATATTAATCTAGCTCTTAACAGTTTATCTAAATGGTATTATTTCATCTTTTTTTTTTTTAAACCATGGGTGCTCTTCTTAACTTAAATGTTAACATGGGGTCCTAACATGTAAAACAGAAAGTGTAGCTGTTCTAGTTCGGCGGGGGGCGGGGGGGGGGGCCTCACACTTCCCTCGGTATCACCTCTTAAGACTCTAAGCGCCCTAAGCATAGTCTGAGACAGAAAAGGCTTTTTAAAAATCACGAAACCAAGTGGCATCTTCTCACCTACAGTGTAGACGCCAGCCCCAGCCACTCCGGGATTTGGACCCTGTGTCTCTCTCCAGATTTACATCTTGCCCGGCTCTCTCTTGTGCGCAAACCCTTTGCTTCAGCCATTCGGAACACTTTGTACTTCTGTGGTCCCCTTGCTGCTTCACACATGGATGCTTCTGCTGCTGCTACTCCCCTGAGCGGTCATGCCCACTCTTGTTTTGGCTGCAAATAATCTGCTCATCTCTCAAGAATCACTTCTCCTAAATGACCAAGAATGGTAGAAAATTACATAACAGTGGCTTCAAGTGGGTTTCTTTATTTGCTTTCTGGACTATATGTCTTTCAATGGTCGTTGATTAACTATTTTAGCAGTGAGACTATGATGAATTTTAGGAAAGTATCAGCTTTATCCCAGTGGCCCACACTGAGATGACTTGAGTAATAAAATAAATAATGATGGGAAAAGATGGTAACCAGTAGGAGAGAAGAGGATAAATGTCCACGAGTCCATACTGACATAAATAATAGAATAAATAAATACATCAATGGGAAAAAAAAGGAACAGCTCTTTTCACAGTAGAATTCCAATTAATAAATGCAGAAGGAATGAGAGATGGAGAAAACCACAATTTGGCAACAGTCCGTTAATGACTGTGGCAGGTACGTCTCATGAGTGGATGCTGAAAGTGGGATGTGAAAATACGATGGAAAACAGGAGAGCTGCAGTCTCAAAGTATCTCCGCACAAGGCATTTATTAGTGACAAAGGGAAAACAATAACTCAACAGTGGAGAAGCCTAGCGGACACCACCTTAAGCGGTCAAGTTAACATCACCAGGAATGAGAAACAGCGACATCCTGTAGCCCTTGATAGGACGCACAGAGAAGGGCACAGCATCCCATCTGTGGGATTCTTGCCCAAAATACACAGCCTCAATTGAGTCATGAGCAACTATCAGGCAAGTCCAGACAGAGGGACATTCTACAAAATCACCAGCCAAATACTTTTCAAAAGCATCACGTTTGTAAAACTGAAAAAAAAAAAAAAGAAAAGAAAAAGACTAAGGAACCATACCAGATGAAAGGAGATTAAGGTACCTAAATATAACCAAATGGGATGTAGGATCAGGGATTGGACCCTGGACCTGAAAAAAGACACGAGTAAAACAAACTGGCGAAGTTTGAATAAGTCTATAATTAGGTGATAGCATCATATCAACGTGAACTTCCTGGTTATGGTCACTGAATCACGGTTATTTAAGCTGTCAACAGTTGAGAGCACTGCGGGGTAGGGTGGAAGGGAACCCTGTACTATTTTTACAACATTTGTAAGTCTGAAATTATTTCAAAATGAAAAGTTAAAAAATAAAGAAGAAAACAGAGTCTCTCAAGCATCCCTTGAGATGGCAGAACTGATCACATCCTTCTCTGTGCCTGTCTCCACCCTCTCACATCATACTTTCTTATAGCATTTATAACCCTTTATCACACTTATTGCTTTCTTGTTGGTCTCCCCCCAAGTTCTTTTATGCAGGATATTATTTTTCATCTTTGAATCTTCAGTGTGTATAACAAGTGATACTTATAAGACACTGATAAATTCATTCATTCATTCAACAGCTTTTTTTTAAAATTTATTTTATCTATTTATTTTTGGCTGCGTTGGGTCTTCATTGCAGCGTGTGGGCTTAGTTGCTCCGTGGCATGTGGGATCTTCTCGGATGAGGGCTCAAACCCGTGTCCCCTGCATTGGCAGGCGGATTCTTAACCACTGCACCACCAGGGAAGTCCTCATTCAACAGCTTTGATGTGCCAGGTGTTACGCTATGGCCATGAAACCCAGTGATGGATTTTCCCCCAAGTGGCTACCGGTCCAGGATGGAGTCAGACCAACTCAGAGGTAACTCGAAAGAGTGCGGTGGGTCATGGGATGGAGCGAATGAAGGCTGGCGAGAGCTTTCCCAAGGAAGTGACTGTTAAGGGCATAACTAAAAGTTGATCAAGAATTATACAGCCAAAAGGGGTGGAGAAAGAATGTTCCAGGCAGGGCAATAAAAACCACATGCCAAGGTCCACAGGGGAGAGAGAACAGAGAATTTGGGAAACCACACATTGGCTACAGGGTCCAGGGTAAGGAGAGGGTTGGTGAGAAGTGAAGCTGAGTCTGCACTGGGGCTGGGTCATACAGGGGCTGGTGTGTCGGGAGAGAGGGTTTGCTCTGTGAGAGGATGACCCAGGGAGGTTTCTGTTGTAGAAGGAACACACTGGCTGCACGTGGAGAGCAGCTTGGAGTTAGCAGACCGGCCGGGAGGCAGTTTTAGTGACCGATCGGAGACACCTAGCGAGGGGAAAGAATGAAAAGCTTCCGGGGTTGGCAAATGGGGAAGGAATATGGTTTCTGTGTCCACTCCGACCAGCTGTGACCTTGGTGTTTTCACTGGTGTGCCTGGGAGGCTCAGGGTTCTGTGGCACAAATAAGGTTACGTGGATATATCCCTTCCATGGGGGAGGTGGGGTGGAAATGGGGTTTAGGTAGGAAAGGCATCTCACTAGGTCCCTGTGGGACATCTAAGTATGCTGTCCAGGAGGAGCCAGATGGACTCATCTGATTCTCAGAGGAGAGATGTGGCCTTAGATACTCATGTTTGGGAATCTGCAGCATCTGGATAAGTGAAACCAGGGAAGCTGCTGGCATCACCTAGGCAAGAGGGTGTAGGCAGAGGGGTAATCAAGAAAGAAGCTAGAAGCGCAGGAATAGACATACCTGACTGATGGGTCAGGGAAGGGAGAGAGCCAGCGAAGGTCCCGGGGAAGGGGGGTCAAAGGGGACACAGACAGGGAGGGAACACATTCATGCTGAAGACCCTGCGGGCGGTGGCACCAGGGCAGGGATGCAGGAATCCGGCTGCGACAGGTAGGGCCCCGGCTTCCAGTGTGATGAGCAGGGAGGAAGGAGTGGGCAGGGCTGCAGGGGAGGCAGGGGAGGGACCCTCTGAATGTGGCAGGTGGGGAGACAGGCTCCAGGAGGTACAGCACCAGTTTGAAAAAAATCTGTTGTGGAGAAAGGGGTAAAGGAAACTGAGAAACGAAACAGAATTTCTGAGCTGAGGTTGGTGAGCCAAATCTGAAACGACACTGGTCTCTGTGCTGTGTGATCCGCTGCTGGGGAAGGAACAGAAACTCTGGCCGGGGTTGGCTGGGTTCTGGGCTGGGTTTGCCAGGTGGGTGAGCGGGCACAGGCCTCTCCATGGAGCCCCCAGGGGCCTCACAGACCCCGCAGCTCCTGGGGCTGTGACGTTGGCCCAGCTGCCGCCTTTGCGCCAAACCTCTGCCCCTTCCTCCATCTGTCCTGTGTTGACAGAAGGCTCCTGCCTGCTTTTCAGGACTGAGTTCACAGGGCTGCTCCTCTGTGAAAGCCACTCTCCGCCATCAGAGTTCCTCAGCACCCTGTGCGGACTTTGAGGACAGCGCTGAAGCCCTTCTTGCCTCCTGACACATGCAGGGAAGGTGACCCCTTCATCTTCAGCAGCTCAGGGGCCCGGGTTCTCTCTGGTTCAGCCCTGAACATCCCTGTCCTGGAAGCCCATCGGGCCCAGGCATCCGGTCTCCACCACCTGAGTGAGTGTGCAGATGCTGAGCTGCTTTGTAACACTCATGTCTTTGAGAGATTGACAGTGGGTGGTGGGAAATCGTTCTATCTGCCTTTACATATCTCCTCCTCCAGGGACACTTAGAGTTGCCTTGTCAAACTCTCATTTCATAGGTAAGGAAACTGAAATGAAGGTCTTGAAGCTTAAACATTATCCAAGGTGATACAACTGCTTTTTTTAAAAAAATTGAAATACAGTTGATTAACAGTGTTTCAGGCATAAAGCAAAGTGATTCAGTTATACATATATATCTATTCTTTTTCAGATTCTTTCCCATTATAGGTTATTACAAGATATTGAATATAGTTCCCTGTGCTGTACATAGGTCCTTGTTGTTTATCTATTTTATATATAGTAGTGTAATAGAGTGTACTGTTAATCCCAAATCCCTGATTTATCCCTGCCCCCCTTTTCCCCTTTGGTAACCATAAGTTTGTTTTCTATGTCTGTGAGTCTATTTCAGTTTTAACTACATTTAAAAAAAATTCACAGATATTTTTGAGCAATTTAATGTTTACAGAAAAATTGAGGGGAAAGTACAGAAAGTTCTCATATACCCCTCACTCCTGCCTCCCGTTTCCTCAATTATTAACAACGTGCGTTAGTGTGGTGCATTTCTTGTAATTGATAAGCCAATATTGATAACATTCTTAACTAAAGTCCACAGTTTACAGTAAGGTTCACTCTTGCTGTTGTTCATTCGATGGGTTTTGACAAACGTGTAATGACATATATCTAGCACTACACTATCATACAGAATAGCTTCACTGCTCTAACAATCCCCTGTGCCCACCCATTTATCCCTCCCCCAGTCACGGGCAATTACCAATCTTTTAACTGTTTCTGTAGTTTTGCCTTTTCCAGAATATCACATAGGCAGAATCACACAATACGTAGCCTTTTCAGATTGGCTTCTTTCACTTAACAGTATACTTTTAAGGTTCTTCATGTCTTTTCATGGCTTGATAACTCATTTCTTTTTAGCGCTGAATAATATTCTATTGTATGGATGTGCCAGCATTTGTTTACCCATTCATCTATCGAAGGGCATCTTGGTTGATTCCAAGTTTTGGCAATTACGAACAAAGCTTCTAGAAACATTTGGTTGCAGGTTTTTGCATGGAAATAAATTCTCCACTCATTTGGGAGAATACCAAGGAGTGGGATTCCTGGACCATAAGGTATGAGTGTTAAGTTCTGATGCTGCCCTGCTGCCTTCCAGAGTGGCTGCACCATCTTGCATTCTCAGCAGCAATGAATCCTCATCAGCACTGGATGTTGTCAAAAATATCTGTGAGGGCTTCCCTGGTGGCGCAGGGAAGCCCGCCTGCCGATGCAGGGGACGCGGGTTCGTGCCCCGGTCCGGGAAGATCCCACATGCTGCGGAGCGGCTGGGTCCGTGAGCCATGGCCGCTGAGCCTGCGTGTCCGGAGCCTGTGCTCCGCAACGGGAGAGGCCACAACAGTGAGAGGCCCGCGTACCGCCAAAAAAAAAAAAAAAAAATCTGTGAATTTTAAAAAAATGCTTTTGGATGTTAGTTAATCTAATAGGCATGCAGTGGTATCTCGCTGTTGTTTTACTATGTGATTCCCTAATGACATACGATGTGAGCATCTTTCTATACGCTTATTTGCAATCTGTGTATCTTCTTTGATAAAGTTCAGATCCTTTGCCTAGTTTTTAATTGGGTTGTTTGTTTTCTTATTATTGAGTTTTAAGTGTTTTTGTATATTTTTAGATGGCAGTCCTTTATCAGATATGTGTTTCACAAAGATTTTTCTTTTAGTCTGTGGCTTGTCTGTCTCTTCTTTTAACGCAGCTACTATTTGTGGAAGTATAAGATATATATACACAAAAATATTCACACTGTAAGCTCTAAATATAATAAATGTCTTTACATATGTACTTAATTTATATGCACTGAGTCTAATAAGTGTATAGTTTATAAGTGAACTTAATTTTTACAAAGCGCACACCTTCAGGTAACCAGCGCCCAGATCAAGGCAGAATATCGCCAGCAACCCCTTGAAGCCACCTTCATGCCCCCTCCCAGCGGCTATCAGAGGTGCTGGTTATGACTCCACTGACTTCTAACAGCATCGGTTCATTTGGCCTGTTTCGGACTCAGCCTCAGTTGAATCAAATTGAATCTGTTGTCTTTGGTATCCATCTTCACATGTTCAAGCGTTTGTGCGACGCATCTGTATTGTTGGTCGAGCAATCGTTCTTTCATTCTGCTTTTCTTTAAAATTCCGCAAGGCACACAAGAGATGGGTGGTCTTTGTGTGTGCAAGCATGTGCATGTGTGTACGTATGGATGTGTGCGTCTGTGTTGTGTTCTGTGTATTCCTTCCCCTGCTGGCAGACCTACATCTCTCTCTGACTCGGGGACTCACCCTGAATTTCAAGTTCCTCCAAGTCACGGCTGGTTCGCATGGGACAGACAGCAGCTCCCACACACTGAGCTTGGTGATGAGCTCAAGGGCCAGCCCTACCTACGATCCCAGATCCCATTCGCCCTCAGAGACATCAAAGACACCAAGGAAGAGAGCTGTAGACAGAGGACCAGGGGCCACTGAAATGTGGCCAGAGAGGCTGGGGGGCCACGGAAGGCTGCGTCAGCCCGGGGCTGGGAAGCGGGTGGCAATCTCCCCGTCGCCACATCCTCCGGGTGCTGTGGCCTGTGACGGGGAAGCTTGGGAGAGGAAGATGTGGATATAAATCCAGCAGAGGGGGAGGAACTCTGAGTCTTTTGGGTTGTGGATTTGGGGAGTTTTTTTTTTAGGTGTTTGGGCCCCAGGGGCTTTTTGCCTGTGGGACCTAAGGATTTTCTTCCCGGCGCGTCCCCCATTTTCCTAAGCTGGGGTCTCCCCAGGGAGGAACTGATGATTCAGGTAGGGGTTGAGATGCACAGACAGAACCTGGGCACTCAGGAAAGAAAACACGGATCTGTTGAGTACCTGCTATGGGCCAGGGGCTTTATCTACGTTGGCTGTTTTGATTCCTTCTTCAGCTCTCGGAACCAGGTACTATTTCCCTCCATTTGGTACTGAGAAAGCTTAGGAACAGAGAGATGAAGTAATTTGTCTAGATCACACAGCTGATAGGCAGGAGGACGAGAATTTGAAGCCCAACATAGCTGACTCCAAATCCCTGCTCACCCCACCGTGTTTCCCTTTGTAAAATTCCCTCTGCACACCCCAGTCCTTTCCTTGACAGCGGGAATCTGGGGGAGATTGAGGGCAGGGTCTGGTGAGGGACTCAGATGTGCCTATGGGTCATCGGGTGGGCTATAGGAGGGAAAAGCCCCCCGTGGCAACACCCGCCAGCCAGGGCAGCGGCAGGCACCTCCATAGCGTCCAGATTCCTTGGACACCTTGAGCCAAAGTTCATCATCTCCATTGAATGTTTAAAATAAGCAGGATTTGCGTTATGCCTGCCAGGCCGGGAAAAACCAGGCGATCTTAAACCACTTGTGTTAAGAGCATAGTTCCAGCATCACCTTGTCTGGTCACACAGTGCATCGAATAATTGCTTATTAAGGTACCAAGCAATGCAGGCCAAAGGTCTGTAACTCACCCAGTAGACAGTGTCCAGGGGAAGGGGGGTCACAGAGAGACTCTGCTGGCTGCTGGCGGGGGCCGTGGGGTGTGCAGCAGCGCTCACTCCAAACAGCTCTCAGTGTCGAATGGAGCCCCTGCCAGACTGGGTGGCGGGAATGACTCTCAGCGTGTTGTCCAATATCTCTCCTCCAGGATTCCGTTCATCTCCCCCGCCGAGAACCCTCGCCTGCATCCTTCCCGGGGCAGCTGCCTGGCTCCAAACTCCAGAAGCTCTTTCAAAAGAGCATCACCCTGAAATGCCGTCCAGTTCTGCCCGTCCGCAGCCTATATTCACTGCAGTACCCCTGCTCCTCAGCAAGCTCTGGGCTCGTCACCCGCACTGTCTCTGTGGTCCCCCAAACCACCCCTCCTCCACCACTTCCCTTCCCCTCC
>NW_006797390.1:5575243-5577208 GCF_000442215.2 Lipotes vexillifer
CCCCGCTTCCCTTCCCCTCCCCGCTTCCCTTCCCCTCCCCCGCTTCCCTTCCCCTCCCCTGTTTCCCTTCCCCTCCCCCGCTTTCCTTCCGCCTCAACCATCCTTCTTTGTAGCTGTCCCGAAGGCCTGATGGCTTTGCCCAGCCAGGAGTGGGGGTGGGTTTCTGTCTTGGGGGTGATGGGGTCACAGGCCTCTGTGGCTGTGGCTCTTTCCCCAAAGCCCTGAGATTCAGCCGAGGACAGTCTGTGGGCCTCTCACAGCAGAAGCGTTCAGCCTTGGGGATCAACTCTTGTGCCCTAAGACTTGACAGGGCCCTGGGGAGCTCTGAGGGTGTGTGTGTGTGTGTGTGTGTGTGTGTGTGTGTGTGTGTGTGTGAAGTTCAAGGGGGTTTACTTTCCCCTACTGAGTGCTTTGTTTTTTTACATTCCAGTTGCATTAATATTGTCATCTATTTTAAAAATTATTGATTTATTACTAGACAAGCCTCCTGACGTCTAAGGAGTTAGAGTCTGCATCTTGGGGGTGCACACGAAGAACACATATTGGAGAAACAGAAAGAAACACAGATTAAGCATCGTGTAGTGGTCAGCATCCCGGGGCTCGTGGCAAGGATGAGTCCGTGGGTACTCCAGGTCAACTGGAGTGACAAAATAGAGGCAGAGGATAAGAATCGCTCATTCACTTACACATTTCTTTCAAGGCAGTTCTGGAGTTCCTACTATGTGTCCAACATGGTGATGGAACCTGGGGATGGAAAAACAAATAAGATTGTGTCCTCCAAGCCATCACTATAATAGGAGAGATGAAGTGTTAAAAACTGAAATTCACAAGGTGAGCTCTACCAGGCCAAGAATAGAAACCCCTAAGCCAGGCTAGGGAGCCAGGGAAGGCTTCCTGGAGGAGGTGACATCTGGACGGAACTGAGCCACTGGAATGAGCCTTATATTTTCATGGGTCCTTATGGTTCACAAATTGCTTTCACATTCATTATCTTGTATAATTTTCTCCACACCCTTTTGGAGTGAAATGAAACGGAAATATTATCCCAGTTTTACACATTACATGTAGAAGGGGGGCGGCCAGCAATGCCTGGGGGTTAAGTTGATTGTCCAAAGTCACACACACATACACCCCACCCCCCCAGATGGCTGGCCTCTTGCTTCCTTGTTCCGGGCTCTTTCAGCTCATCACCAGGTGGCCTGCCCGCCACCAGTTTTGCCGAATGCAGCTGAAGATGGCAACTTTCTGATAATCCCAGGCAGGCTTCCTGGAACCGGTATGGGGGAACCAGGGGACGCCTCAGAATAGCCCAGGGGCCTCGACCAGGACTCCACCCCCAGGAAATCCCCTGGTCTGTGGCCCCTCCGACAGGCGCTCTGACCGTCTGCCCTGATGTGCCGAGATCCAGGCATGCTCACAGATACATCCTGCACCTTTCTCTCACCCAGCCCTGTGCTGGATGCCAGGCAGCGGGTGGATGCGGGGTAGAAGGTCCACTAACTGCTGCGGCCTTTTCTTCTGGGGAATTCCACCTTCGCCCCCATGGCCCTTTACAGCCATCAAAGTATGCTTGCTTTCTTTAAAATTAGGAAGTCACTGACACCTGTCACTCAGGGTAATCAGAGCTCTGTTCCCCTTACATCTTCATTTTCCCCCCTTCCCCTCCCCACCTAGACCTCAGGAACCCTCATCAAGATTTACCATTAACGACTCTGTTAGTCCAACCTCTGGATAAATAAGGAGTATTTGAATTCTTTTTATTATTATGTTTTAATTAACTGTTAAGTACATAAGCAATGCAAAAATAATTCTCCCCGTAAAACTTGAGGCTTACAGATGAAATCCTGGAGAATCAGGTAGAACCTACCTGTCTTCTGGAGCTCTGGCCCCTCTAACCCTTGTGGGCAGGGTAGGAGTGCCAACTGAGGCCTCTTTTTTTTTTTTTTTTTTTTTTTTTTTTTTTTG
>NW_006797390.1:5577462-5578253 GCF_000442215.2 Lipotes vexillifer
TTTTGCGGTACGCGGGCCTCTCACTGCTGTGGCCTCTCCTGTTGCGGAGCACAGGCTCCGGACGCACAGGCTCAGCAGCCATGGCTCACGGGCCCAGCCGCTCCGCGGCACGTGGGATCTTCCTGGACCGGGGCACGAACCCGTGTCCCCTGCATCGGCAGGCAGACTCTCAACCACTGCGCCACCAGGGAAGTCCCCAACTGAGGCCTCTTGCTTCCCTTCCTTCTCTTCCCACCCTGGCTCCTCGGGCCTGAGGTGTCCAGGAAGGCAGCAGCTGTCAGGAGAATGGATCCAGATAAGGAGCCCACAGAAGTCTGGAAGATGGCTCAGGATTCTTTAGAGGAGAATTCTGGGGTCCCAAGTTCCAGCGTATGGTCTAGAAGGGGGAGCGTGGTAAAACCAAGGATGCTTGGCCTGAGAGAAGGGTCTGCAGGAGGCCACAGGCAGTGTCCTGGTGCCTCTCCCCATCCCACTAAGAGAAAGAGGTTTCCCTTTAACTAACCGACATATGTAATACATGTACTCATAGGAAATAAAAGGTGTTGTTTTGAAGGTTATCTCCCGCCCTGTGAATAGATCATATTGCATATATTGTTCTATAAATTGCTTTTTTCTCATTTACTCTGCAGTGGGGATTTTCCCACATAGCTCTACATTTTTTATTCTAACCCCTGCTTAGTATCCTGTGGATAGGATAATTCTATAGTTTCACATACAAAGATCAGTAGTATTTGTTTAGTACAGGTTTTTTGTGCTGTAACATAATCTGGGCATTCCTAAAGAACCTTGCA
>NW_006797390.1:5578263-5579546 GCF_000442215.2 Lipotes vexillifer
CTGAAAAATTTAAAAATAACAGGCTAAGAACGACCTTCACAATGTATGCAGCTTGGGAATAGAACCCTACATGAAGCGGTGGCAGATGCCTCAGGAGAAAACCTGGGCAGCTAGTTAACATGGTTGCACATCTGAGGTTGCCTCCAGGGATGTTGAAACTCTCGAGTGACACTGTCGCCTGCAGGTGACGAGCTAGTGCAGATGGAGGTGAACTGCCAGCCAGGTGGGCACAGGGGAAGTGCAACCCGCTCCCTGGGATGGGTCTCTCTGGGACCCCAGGTGCAGGCACGCTTTTCAAATTTTCTTAAAATAGGCCTGAAAGTGCTCGTGCCTCAGCAAGAGCCAAGTTAAGGGCCTTTTCCTTCCTGGCTGAGGGTCACCATTCTACCTCTGCTGTTCCAGCTCTCCCAGCCAGGAAAGACTCCATCGGAAGCAACCAGCTTCACTTATAACCTCAAGGGCTCCTCTTCATCAGGTGTGGGGGGAGCTCTTTGGTACTATAGAGACGCTTTTTACAGAGGAAAAGATGGTAGAAAGACGACTAGGGGCTTCCCTGGTGGCGCAGTGGCTGAGAGTCCGCCTGCCGATGCAGGAGACGCGGGTTCGTGCCCCGGTCCGGGAAGATCCCACACGCCGCGGAGCGGCTGGGCCCGTGAGCCATGGCCGCTGAGCCTGCATGTCCGGAGCCCGTGCTCCGCAATGGGAGAGGCCACGACAGCGAGAGGCCCGCGTACCGCAAAAAAAAAAAAAAAAAAAAAAAAAAAAAACTAAAAAAAAGCAAAAAAAAAAAAATGACTAGAACATAGTACCTGCTCAAGAAACTTTTGTAAAGGATGAGAGGGAGGGAAAGAAGGAAGGAAGGAAGGAAGGAAGGAAGGGAGGGAGGGAGGAGGTTAGGATTCAAGAAAAATTTAAGGAAACAGACAGTAAACACCTTTGGTTAAGAAGAGCGGGCCCACGTCACATCAAGTGTGTTAACTCCTAGACGAGGTTCCATGATGGACCTCTGGTGGTCCTTGAAGAAATTCTTGCTGGTATGAGGGAGAATAAAGACTACGTATGTGAGTAGAAAACGTTCCTTGAATAAACAATAAGGACCTACTGTAAAGCACAGGGAACTATATTCAATATAATTATATTCAATGACCTATGACAGAAAAGGATCTGAAAAAAATATATCTGTACGTATAACTGAATCACCGTGCTGTACACCTGAAACGAATGCAACATTGTAAATCAACTCCACTGCAATAAAAAAAAGAAAATCATTCTTTGAAAGAGTG
>NW_006797390.1:5579556-5623183 GCF_000442215.2 Lipotes vexillifer
TGTTTTTATTCTGAGACTGTTTTACTTTTTTTTATTAAAATGTCTTTTCCTTGTGAAAAAACAGTCAGAGCAAATATTCTTTCTACAATATGTCTGTATCTACCTATATCCCCACATTCTTATTTGACAAAATACTGATTCATCAGCTTTTTATTGGTCCTCAAATTTGGGGGTGAAGTTTTACTGGTTTAGCAAGTGCAAAAGTCTGGGACCCACTGAATGTTAGGTCACCCCTGACCTCCAAGTAAAATGATCCCTAAACCATCCTGCAAAAAGCGGTAGCTGGTCTATTCCTCAGGTCCTAGACTCATTCAAAGCTCTGAAAGGCAAATCTTGGACCTTCCAGCTTCGTGGTAAAATCCGTATAATGAGGTCCTTTCATCATCGCTCTCTCTACTCCTACATTAAATCTTGCGTGAACTTCATGCTGTGGAAGTCTCCTTCAAACATAACTTATTTTTCACAATGTAAATGGGGGAAATTTGGGGAATGGAGGCCCAGAGGGTGAAGGGGGCCCTTGATTCCCCACAGATCCCCTTGATCACCCAGCCATCTACCCAGGACTCTCTTCTCGTCCCCCGGGGACTGGTGTTAAGGTCTCTTCACCTGAGTGGAGGTGAGGCCGGGGCAGAGGAAAGAAGCTGAACCAGAGTGCTTCTGAACTCAAAGCGCCGCCCCGATGCCTAGGACAGACCGCACGTACCCAGATTTCTCTCTGGTGAACAGAAATCCAAGTCAGGAAGGGGTTTCCTTCCCCAAGGCGCTGCAGCCCCGGACACTGGTCTGAGGGACTCTAAGCTGATGGTCCTGCCACCACCTCTGGGTCTGGGCCATCCCTGGCAGCAGACAGAGTCCTGTTCTGGAAGGCTCCTGGGCTCGTGCCAGCAGTGGTGGTCTAATCAGGTCGCCTGCTCTGGGTTTTGGGAGACTCAACTGTTGCTGGAGGAGGCTGCCTGCAGAATCTTTCAGTTCCTTCCAGCCTCTATGCCTCACAGCCTCCCGGGTCCACCCTAATCAAAGGCAGCCACGCAGAAACGGGCTCATTACAAAATCCAGTTGCAAAGTCCCATGCATGGAGAGGGAGATGGACAGAGGGAGAGAGAGAGACACACAGCCCTCAAGATATTTATTACGCTTAATCCCAGTCTCCCAATTCATCCCACTCCCCCCTTTCCCCCTTGGTATCCATACGTTTGTTCTCTATGTCTGTGTCTCTATTTCTGCTTTGTAGATAAGATCGCCTATACCAAGTTTTTCAGATGCCACATATACATGTTAATATAAAATATTTGTTTTTCTCTTTCTGACTTACTTCACTCTGTATGACAGTCTCTACATATATACACTATTGATACTATGTTAAAAATAGATAACTAATGAGAACCTACCGTGTAGCTCAGGGAACTCTACTCAGTGCTCTGTGGTGACCTAAATGGGAAGGAAATCTAAAACAGGGGGGATATATGTATACGTACAGCTGATTCACTTTGCAGTACAGTAAAATTTTTTTAAAAAGATATGTATTAAGTTTAAAAGCAAAGTACAGAACAATAGTACATTACCCTTCGGGGTAAGGAGTATACAAAAGAATATTGATACATATTAGAATGTATATGCAGGGACTATCTCGGGGATGATATATAAGAAACTTCTTTCTCCTGGTAGCCCTGACGAAGGGGGCTGTGCTAGGGGTGGGGGCAAGGCTCCTCATTGCATAAACTTTTGTAACACGAATTTTGAACTAATTGGATTTTCAAAATGAACTTAGAGAAACATCCTGGCTCAGCCACTTAGGAACTACCGGTCTTTTGGCAAGTGACCTAACTTCCAGTTTCAGTTCCTTATCTAGACAATGAAGATAATTGCCCCAGAAGGGTTAGTGAGAATTAAAGGGCCGAGCTCCGTGCCTGGCGCATCAGAAGGCTCCGCCAAGAAGTAACCAATCACGCATCAGACGTGAAGGATTTCAGCTCCACGTCTGGAAGCTCACACACGAGTTGGAAAGCCAGTCTCAGCAAGAAGGATGCCCCTCTGGGACTTCTCTGGTGGTCCAGTGATTAAGAAGCCACCTGCCAGTGCAGAGGACACGGGTTCCATCCCTGGTCTGGTAAGATCCCACATGCAGCGTAGCAACTAAGCCCATGAGCCACAACTACTGAGCCCACGAGCCGCAACCACTGAAGCTCACGCACCTACAGCCGGTGCTCCGCAACAAGAGAAGCCACCGCGATGAGAAGCCCGCGCACCGCAAGGAAGAGTAGCCCCCGCTCGCCGCAACTAGAGAAAGCCCGCGTGCTGCAGCGAAGACCCAGTGCAACCAAAAAAAAAAAAAAAAAAAGAAGGCTGCTCCTCTGTACAGGGAATGTGGGGTGACAGGGGGATGTCCCCTACCTTATCACCTCCTCGTGCCAGCCCTGAGCAGAGCAGGGGCGCCGCTGAGAGAGGAGCTGACTTGAAGTTCACACCTCAGGATGGCAGGGCAGGGTCTAGAATTCGGGTCTTACAACCATCTGTCCTGATATCTTTGGGTCACGTTTCCTTTAAGTGAAGGCCGTTCTGCATTGGTCTGTGGGGTCAGGGGAGAAGAGAGGCCCTACTCCTCCAGCCCTGTCCTTCCCAGGCCAGCAGGACTTGTCGGCGGGTTTCTTGGGGGCTGGTGGACTGCAGCCTAGGATGCAGTAGATAAGCAGTTCTGCGTGGCTTCATCATTTGCAAACAGCTCAGGGCTCCCCCCTTACCCCCATCCCTCGCCCCCATGTGCATTTCCCTCCTGCGACCCCTCCTGACTCCTGTCCACTCTGGGTGGAACCGAGTCTGGGAGCTACTTAGGCGGTTTTCTCAAGTGTAGAGAAAGCAGGTTGGATTGAACGGAGTATTTGGGTCCGAGGATGCTGGGCTGCAAGGATGCGAAAGGCCATCTAACCCTGTGGTCCCCAATATTACTGAGAAGGAAGTGGGAGTCTGGAGGGCGGAGTGGTATCATTAGGGTCGCAAACCACTTCGTGCAGTGCTGAGACTCCAGGACGAGTGGCGGTAGAGGTTCCTGAGCTTTTTAGCTGCAGAAGAAAGAGCACCAGGGTGTTTCATGAGGATTGATTTATGTCTCCGCGTGGGTGGGCGTGGGGGGAGGGTTGGGAGAAACAAACACGTGCTGGGAGGGAGCCAAGTACAGGGCATTAAAGGTCCCTGAGATTCAGAGAGGTGAACATCACTCTCCCCATTGTACAGAAGACAAAATCGAGGTTCAGAGAGCTTGCGTCAGCTTCCCGGGGTCTAACGACTAGTCCGAGACAGAACCAGGATTCGAACCCAATCCTTCTTTGAAGCATAAGGTGCTTTCCAAAACAATAGAGTTGGAAGTCAGGAACAGGGCACAAAGTTTTTCATTCCAGTCTCCTTGCAGGCTCTGCGATGACACCAGAGTGTGGTTAGGATCTTGGGTCCGACGTGGCGAGTCAGACTCTGAAAGTCTGGGGATTGCCGGCAAAATCCCCTTAGCGGGAGATGCCTGGGGTTCCTGGATTAGTGAGATGAAGCATGGGTTCCCAGAACTGCATGTGAATCAGTGTGATCAGGACATGGTCAGAACCACTCGCCCTGGTCACACACAGCGCCCTCCGTGGCCGGAGTCCTGCTGTCCTGGTCACAGACACCTGGCTGGTGCATTGGTGGCCGTGTCAAGCCCTGGCTTCTTTCAGGTGGCTTGGAAGAGCCTCTGTCCCATAGGGGTCTTCACATGGGACGGTGACACCGTGACCCAGTTGGACCCTTTCCCTTGGGAAGTGCAGACAGAGCAGCTGCTGTGTCCCAAGCAGGGACGAGTGTGTCATGAGTCCCTGGGCGCCCGACTGCAGAGGACTCTGTTTCAGAGGAACCTCTCATCACAGCTTCCTGGTTCTTCTAGAACTTTTCCACTTCCTTGTAAGTCCTCACACACCCAAGCCTCCCACGTTCTTCAGCCTTCAAGGCGCACTCTTTGCTTTGGGGTTCCGGTCACGCCAGCTGGAGCCCCCTATTCCCTGTGGCTGTAGGAGGTGCTGGGGGTCCAGGCTGGTTGGAGCTGAGGTTCTCGATGGAATAAAGAATGAAAGGGTGGAAGGCAAGAAACTGAGATTATGATGGAATTGATATTATTGGTAAAATGAGGTCTAGTATATGAGCATGGGAGCAAGTGGTTGGGGAAGGTAGAGGACAAGATTGTTGGAAAGGAGGTGCTCAGGGAACCATGTTCACAGCATGTTAAACCTCTGAGATGGAAGAATAGGTGTGATGACTGGAGAAAATGACAGTGAGCCGGGAGCTGCAAACGGGAAGTGAGAGAGCGTGAACCAGTCGGACAGGTGGGTGTTAGCGCACGTCCCTGGGACCCTTGTCTCTTTTCTGACTTCCGATTTTAAGACGGATTGTTGGAAAAGGCGTGAACTTATGAGTTTTATCCCCTGGATGATATAAGGTGACTGTCTCTTTAATAGTTCACACTGATACCCCGCCAGCTTTGTTCTTATGGGGTTCATTTCAGGGCAAGGTTTTTGTTCGTTTGTTCGTTTTTCTTTGACGATTATAAAAGGAAAGAAGAGATGAGGTTTTTAAATAAAAGTTGTCATCATTCCTGCCCCTGCTCTATAATATACTGTAATTGAATGTATTCCATGACAGACAAAAGCACCCCCATTTCTAACATGAATCTTAAAATAAATATGTAAGAGCCTTGAGTGAGAAGGCTTCTGTGGGTGTTTCTACCTGGGACATAATGAGATGCAGGCAGGGTGAGAGTGAAGTGGGAGAAGGGTGTTTGTGAAGGAGAGGCAGGTGGATCCAGGTGGAGATGAACAAGTGGAAGTTGAGCACCAGGAAACTGGTTCTGTTAAACTGGCCAGTCTCACAGATCTCTTGGGAGATTCTTCCTGCACCCCACTTAGCAGACCACTGGTCTAGTTCTCACTGGGTCTCAGTTTCCATATCTACAAACTCAAAAGTTGTGACTCAAAAGTGATCCCTAGATGGCATTCCAGCTTTAAATACTTAATTCCAACCATCAGGCCAGGCTACTGGGTGATCCATGCATTTGCAGAGGCCATTCCTGTCTCTGGAGAAGCACTGAATGGGCAGGGCAGCCTCGCACTCCCAGGAGAGCTGGACCCTGGCTGTCTCCCTCACTGGTTGTTTGCTCTCTCTCTGTCTCTGTCTGTCTTCCCCACACCACCTCCTAGCTGGCTGATCTTCGGCACATTTACTCAACCTCTCAGAGCCTCAGGGAACATTGTGCATTCAGGGGCAATCCTACTGCACAGACTAACTACCATACAGCATTTTTTAAAACACTGAACTATTAAAGGACGTGGTTTTTGGAGGATGGCACTATAGGCACCGTGTCTTTTATGTCTGCAGTGTTAAGAGTTTTTGCTATGAGAATGTATGTTGCTCATGATCATATGCATGCTAACACGTGCAAGAACATGTATACTTATTTTTGTATTTTTAAATGTTCTGTTTCTGTTTTATTTTATTTTATTTTATTTTATTTATTTTTTTGCGGTACGCGGGCCTCTCACTGTTGTGGCCTCTCCCGTCGCGGAGCACGGGCTCCGGACGCGCAGGCTCAGCGGCCATGGCTCACGGGCCCAGCCGCTCCGCGGCATGTGGGATCTTCCCGGACCGGGGCACGAACCCGCGTCCCCTGCATCGGCAGGCGGACTCTCAACCACTGTGCCACCAGGGAAGCCCTCTGTTTCTGTTTTTGACTTAAATGGTACCAACTTGCTGTTGAAATGGCGTAGTAGGAAGCACAATACATAATGGCTATGATGTGTCTGATATGTCTCTTTAAATGGAAGAATTGCTTATTTGGTAAATAGAGTGGAGGCATAGAAAGGGGTCAGGGTTGCTCAGGAGACTGAGCCTCCGCCCTGCAGAGGGGTGTCTCCTCCACCACACCCCTGCCTCTGACTCCTGCGTGGACGGAAGTGGGTGTTGGGGGGTTCGGGCCGGGACGGGAGAGGCGGGAGAGGGCCTCCAAGGCAGGAGCGGCATCGCTGAACTCAGCACGCGCCTGGGGGAAGTGGGTGGTTTGAGTTTTACTTTCAGTTTTCACTCCAAGTCATTTCAGGATGAAACACACTTAACGGTCAGATCTCTCAGCCAGATTTCTCAGCAAACCTGTGCTCCACCCCAGCCTAGGTCGTTCAACTCGAGCTTGCGAGTGGGCTGGGAAGGCAGCAGCAGGCACGCGGCTGCCGGGAGGGCTCCCGGACTCGGAGATGTCCATCTTCTGCAAGTCAGCAGTTCTCACCGAGGGGACCCTGGGTACCAACCCTGCCACCGCCTGTGGGTGATGGTGGGCAGGCATCCCACCTCTGCCCTCTGCACATGCGCGTCACGAAAGGAGCTCTAGACCATCGTTTAGCTGGCACTGTATCTTCAAAGATGATAAGACACAACCTTTGCCCCAGGGAGCTCACAGGGTAGGCGGAGAGGAAGAGGGGAAAAAAAGCAGAGGTACAGCGGGATGACAGCAGCCGCTCCTGGTGGCTGCTCTGTGCCAGGTGCCTTGCTGTGTTATTTTCATAGTCCTTACTGTGACTCAAAGGCAATGCTTCTTAAAAGCTGAGCTATG
This sequence comes from Lipotes vexillifer, assembly GCF_000442215.2. NCBI lineage: Eukaryota > Metazoa > Chordata > Mammalia > Artiodactyla > Lipotidae > Lipotes > Lipotes vexillifer. The sequence goes on from NW_006797390.1 coordinate 5,586,170, forward strand.
GATCACCCATCAGAATGCAGATTCCCAGGCCACACCCTGAGCCAGTGGATAGGAATTTATGGGAGTTGGGTTGGGCGTCTTCATTTTTGACAAACATCTTGAATAACTCTCACGTACTTCAAAGACTGAGATCTGCCCCCCTCGCCCCCCTCCTCCGCACCTATAGGGGGTAGATATTTTACCTTAGTATATTTCACCAACAAGAAACCTAAGCTCAAAACAATTAAATTGCTCAGGGTCCACCAAGGTTCAAGTTGTAGGGACTTGGTTGACCCCAGAGCCAGGGTGATCGGGGCCCCACTTTACCTGGAAAAATTCTGATTTATGCCTGTTATCCTGCGTAATATACAACAGCCCTTTCACTCTCAAAGGCGTCCTGGTTTGGATACTGAATTATCCATGGCTACCCCATGGGGACCCCCTAGCGGTTACTCTGTACCACACTACTGTCTCTTCAAAAGGCCAGCCAGTGAGGTGATGGGGACACAAAAAAGACGGTGGTGGATCAGAGTGGAGGTAGAGTAGGAGGCAGGTCAGGAAAGGCGTCCCAGCAGGGATGCTCACCCTAATTCCCTCTCTGCCACTGGACAGCATGGTAGACAGCAGGTCTTCTAAAGAAGGAAATTGATACACATGGATTTCCTTCTCCACTAAAAGCTGCAGCCACGGCAGCCATGAGAATACACTCAACCACTAGCACAATGCTCACATGCTCTGAGCACCCTGCATGCACCACCTGGATGAGCGGAGAGCCTGAAGGTCAGCCAGAGGGATGAAGCGGGGCAGCAGGCGCTCCCGGGCCGGGAAACTTGGGGGAGGTGGGTCCCAACGCACTCCTGACCCAGGACCCACGAGTCCTGTCATCCAGCTGAGCCACGAGGCAGTTTCTGATGCAGCCTTTCTAAAGTGTGACCTTTCTGGATGATGTGGAAAAAGTCAACACCAAGATCCCGAGCCTCATAGTTGATGAAAGGAAGCTCATTTTCCCCTCTCCGGGGACCTTTAAAAACAGAGCTGCCTGCACATCTTGACTAGTTTAGTTACAGCCCTGCCCGGAAGCAGGAGAATGGAGGAGATGACCTCCGCGGTCCCTAGGCGCCCACGGGGTCTGTGATCATTACAACCACATGTCAGAACCCGGAGACATTCCCGTTTCCTGCTCCTTCACCTGGGCCCCGGGCTGCGGGCCCCCTTCACCTGCGTTGTTAGCAGGTCGTGCCCTTTTCTCTGGGCCTGCCGGCCTCCTCTCCTGCCTTCCCTGCCCCCACCAGCAGGCCCCCCAGCTCTTTCTTTTCCCGGGTCTCCTTTGCATTCTGCCCTCAGAAGGAGCGAGGGCGCGGATGCAGGATGGAGTCCTTGCTTTCCTCTTCTTTAACTCTGCTGTGCATCTGTATCTTCCAAGCCAAGCTTGGGCCTTTCCTGGAACCAAACTCTTTCAGTGACAAGGAGCAGGGTGCCCTCTCCCTAAAAGAGAGCCAAGACCCTCCCCAAACCCACCCCTGCAAACCTGCATCCTCTCTGGGCATCAGAGCCAGTGGCCACCGTGGCTGAGACCGCATGCGGTCAGATGTGGCTATTCTCTGAGGGTGCTTTTTAACCCAGAAGGCCAGTGAAGGGCATCCCCTGAAGACACTGGGCCTACACATGCATTTCTGATTTAGATCATCCTGAATCGGGCAGCTAGAGGCAAGGGATTGGCCCAGGGCCCAGCCAAACAGAGGTTCCTTGGAGGCAGCTGCTCTGCTGACAGCTCAACAGAAGGAAAGAAAGCCTAGTTGCGGGGACAGGGGAGAGAGAGTGGGGGAGAGAGGAGGGGGAAGGGGGAGCACAGGCTGCCACCCCATCAACTTGGGGAAACAGAGGTTTTAGGGCAGAGGCTTCCTGGAAGGGTCGGGGCAGGGGCAGGGGTAGGGAGGGAGAGATGTGCCTCTGCTTCAGCAGTGGGATCTCGACAGCTCCCAGCTCAGCTCTTGGGGAGACTCCAGACAGAGTCTCTGTGTGGTGGGGGTGTAGGGCTTTCGGGAGAAGAGAAAAGCAAGTGCTAGGATCACCCACAGGTGCCGTACGTCCCACTCAGCTCACACTTTCTACTCACCTACATTCTGTATGCCAAGCTCCATGCTAAGCGCCGGGCATGTGGGCAGATGAGGCACCATCTCTGGCAACCCTCTGGGGAGACCCACGGCATGCTCAGGAGGCAGCTGTGGGTGCAGATGTGTGATGGGCGGGGTGCTGAGATTCCTTCCAGAAGGAAAGGAACATGTGTGAGCTAGGGGATCTGAGAGCTAGGAAGCCCCTTGGAAAGGCAGCTTGTGGGTCAGCCCCTAAAACTACCCCAGACAAAAGATTCCTGCCTCTGTGCTCTGCTTATCCTGGGGACCGGGCAGGACAGATGTTAGTTCTGCAGGTCAGAGAGGGAAGCTCCAACAGCATTGAGTTAAAAGTTTTTCTTATTTGGGGTCTTCTGTTGTTTGCTTTTGGTTTTGCCGGCAGAACTTCTCAGAGCCTCTAATATGTAAATTTCCAAAACTTGGACAGTACGGACTTTTTGAGGCTGCAGGATATGCTGCGACTTTTGAGTTCTTCTGCTCCAGTGGTGGAAAGAACTTTGCTATGTTCAAGAGGGGGAGAAAAAGGCCACGGATGGGAGCACCTATCTTCAGGCTTCTCCTGGGAGGTCTGGGCTTCCAGTCAGCCGCTCCACCTGTCCCCAAAAGCTCTTTGAAAACCCTTCAACTAGATTAAAGATTTGTTGAACTCGCCTTTGTTCTCAGTGATGTGACCTTGGGTGAAGGCTCCCTTTCTTTATGGCCCTTCTGTTTTCCTCCTCAATGAATTGGAATAATGGGCCTCAATTCATTCCTGTCTTCAAGGGCTATCTGTCCCCAAAGCATTTCCATGTTGGACTATTCGCTGCCACTTTCCTGAATTGTTCTGTATTATTTTCCTCTATAGGTTCTGACTATAGAGGAAAGCACCCTGAGGGCAGAGCCCCTTCTTAAGACGGTGGCTCAAGGCTCCCCCAACAGTGTGACAGAGGGACGGGGATGGGACCTCAAGGGACTGGGTTTGCTTCCCACCTCTGCCATTCAAGCTCCCAGAGGCTCATTTCCTCCTTCTATTAAAAAAGTGGGATAACTGAGCTGAGGGAAAGTGATTTATAAATTAAGCTTCCTTTGACTCCCAGTTATTTTTATTACTCATTTATCCAGCTCACGCTAACGGTGTTCTTGGCGCCGTTCAAGACGCGGAGAACCCAGAGGTGAGCCTTTGGTTCATCCACCGCATCTCGTTCGGGCTGTGTGTGGGTAAGGGTGATGCTTGTGGAAAGCCATGCCTGCAAAGCTTAAGGAAACCTCAGCGCTCTGAAAAGGGAGATCGAGAGCTTTAAAATGCAGGACTATTGGGTGAGCTTCATGAGCTGGGGTCCCCAAAGCGTACCTCCCCCTCCAGGGCAGCCATATCCATAATAAAGGGTGAACGCATGGACATGGTACTTTGATTCTAAAAGGAGAACTGAGAGGTGTTTTGCACTCAGGTAAACTGGAAGTTGGGGTGTTGGGGGGAAGGGGTGGTGGTGGGGGGAAGCCAGCGGTAGAGCAGACAGACCCCCAACACAGACGTGCACCCGAACAAGCGCATGTCTGGAAGCTGTGCGGCCCACGTGGCTCCGTCCTGGTCCCCTTAAGGACCACCCTGGGAAGCCCTCTAGAAAACCCATCCATCATGGACAACAGTCTGCTTTCTTTCCTCCCCGGTTCAATATCCATAGCACAAAAATGTGCTTCGCTAATGGAAACCTTGTGCTGGCCTCTCGGAGGATGCTGGCAGTGAAAGGCAGAGGAGGAAGTGGGTGTGTGAACCGACACCCACAGGCCAGAGCTCCCATGTCCAGGAATGCAGTGCACTCGGACGGAGATGGGGAGCCGAGCTGGCGTGGGACACTGTGACAGTGACAGCAAGGATGCAAGGCTGCTGAGGGCTCCCCGAGCCACGGGGAGGGATGGGTGCCGCCCTCCCCTGTTTCTCAATGATTCAGAGGCAGCTCAGTGAGTCTGGCTGGGGTTTTCGCTGGCTCTTTCAGACCGGGTTGGAGGGGGGAAAAAAGAAAGAAAGAAAAAGATCAAATTTCAGTTCCCCTCAATTGCCCTGGGTTTGTGAAGCCAACTGTCATTGTGAGACTGTCGCTGCCTCGGTCCTCAAGGGGGCCTGCACGTGGTCAGGGCCTGCACCAACACGACAGCAATTAGCAGCCCACCTGTCAGAAATCCCCATGCTACCAACCTAACTCCTGGCTTAACCCACAGGGCTGTCTGAAGGAAGGGGCGGTCAGTGAACGCTTACAGGCGTGTGACTAAAAACCAAGGGTGGGTGCCGAAGGAGCCTGGACCCAGGTTTTATGAGACCCGCTTTCTAGTCCTGGGTCTGTAGGAACTGGCTGTGTGACCTTCGTTAGGTCACTGAACCTCTCTGATCGTTACAGCCATCCACTGAAAACTGAACAGTCTCTGAGGCTCTCCAGTTCTGTCCTTGGATGGGCATCTTATCCACTGGAGGGTACTGACATGAAGGAAGAGCTGCAGGGGCGTGGATAATATGAAACAGTGGTGACCTAGGTTTAATTTTTTCTTTTTTACTTTCTGTTTGCCTCTGGAATGTAACTGGGGCGCACATTCAGACACCAACTTCCTCTCTGTCCCTGCCCCCTCTCTGTGCGCCTCTGCTCTGCCCTCCAGGCCTGGACGGGGGTGGGGCATGTGCCGCTGACTTGGGGGCAAGGGGTGGGTTGGACGAGAGGAAAGTTTCCGGCTGGGGGGGCTGGAGGTCGTGGGGCAGGAGCTCTCCAGACACTGCAGAACTGATCAGCTATAAAATCATTCTAATCCTTTCCCTGATCCAAAAAGGTAGGAGACTGTGAATAGAACATTCCTCACGTGAAATACTGTATATACTTGCCTAGGAGAAGCCTTGGGAAAAAACAGTCGTCTGTGTTTAAATGATGAGCCTCAAGGAGAATCATCAGAGAAGTGCTAGCTCTCATTCTGCTCAATTAACGTATGTTAGCCTAGCTTCCAGCCAAGACGGGGGCCCTGCAGAAAACTGGGATCGCTAGGGCCATGGTCATGGCTGTGGGAGCGGAGACTGGAAAGGGAGACGGGCCCTCAGTGGGGAAACGAGTGTGCGGTCGCTGCCATATTCACTCCACCGTGGCCTGGCTAATGGGCCACATTCCTTCTGCAGCGGCATCTTCTATGTGAGCATATACGGTAACCGAGGCATTCCAGAGCCCAGCCGCTAGCCAATCAGGACTTGGGGCCTTTCTCCATTTTTTTTCTTTAAGAAGAAATTTTGGGTCCTCTTAGGAGCAGCAAATCAACTGCCTTCTACAGAGTTGTCATCCCCTCCCCCAATCTTCCACCCTCTGGCGTTGTGATGGGTGTGTGTGTGTGTGTGTTAGGTGGACCTTGGTCCCCACCCTGGGGAGAACCCCATGGAAACAGGCAGTCCCAGGTGTGGGGAATGTGGGCGCTGGGGAGAGGAGAGAGAAGCTAGCTGACCAACTGGGACCATTGTCCGCGGTGAGGGCACTTGTAGGGGGAAGGAAGGGAAGGGAAAGGGAAGCCCACCCTGGGGAGAACCCCATGGAAACAGGCAGTCCCAGGGGTAGGGAATGTGGGCGCTGGGGAGAGGAGAGAGAAGCTAGCTGACCAACTGGGACCATTGTCCGCGGTGAGGGCACTTGTAGGGGGAAGGAAGGGAAGGGAAGAGAGAGAGAGAGAGAGAATTCTGTAACTATGTTTTGTGTGTGTGTGTGTGTGTGTGTGTGTGTGTGTCTCACCCCCGGAAGCTCTCCCTACTGGACTGGACAAGTGGCAGGGTGGTGGGAAAGACAAGGAGCTCGATTCAGGATGGGAAAGGAGCAGCTGTCTCTCCAAGAGACGGCTTCTAGAAGCAGCTGCAAGCTGGGGAGGGCCACGGAGCTGCCCGCTGCAGGGATGGACCAGGAGAGGTGGATGGGGTGCTCCAGTCTTGGGGGGCGGTGTGCTATGATAGTCAAGCTCAGAGCTGGCCAACCTCAGATTTCCTTCCTGTTCTTGAAATCTGGGTCCCAACCCTCCTGTCTGTCTCTCCGTCCTTCTTAGGCTTGACTGACTCTGCAGCCGAGCCCCTGGCTCTGTGGCTGTGACCTCTGCTCACCTGCAGGCTGGTTCCCTTTTCTCCCTCTGAGGCTTTGGATGCTGCTGTCTGACCTCTTCCAGATGCTGTCCTGTTCCTCCTTCACTTCTCCACTTAGTTTTCCTTTTGTTCAAGGCTGGACAGGCGGACAGACCCACAGGCAGCGTGACCGGCAACCTAGAAGAGCAGGTTGGCCTTCTGGGCATGTTTCTTGGTCTGAGCACCTGAGCTGCTTTGCTCCCTTAAGTCTTGACTTAACACTCCCTTGACATGGTAGGCTCTTACTCAGATGAGGACTTTGAGATCAACAGAGGTAAAATAAAGCAGTTTCCAACTCAGCAACTCACCCAACATCCCCTGACCACCAGCTGCTACCACCAGCAGCAGCATTACTTAGGAAATTCTTAGAAATGCAAATTCTGAGGTCCCACACCTGACCTGATCAGCCACTCTGGGAGCAGGGCCCAGAGATCTCTGTCCCCTTCACCCCCAGTGCTGGAGAAGGGCAGCCCTGCACAATGATCTCACTAGACCTTCTCAGCTGGAGGATGGGGCCCAGGCCACATAAACATTTGAGGTCAATTTTCCAAGCTTCCTCTTTCGGTGATTTCACTGTGGAAGGAAGTTGGATATTTATCCACAGCAGGCCTGGGTGCAAGTCCCATTTTCAGATGCGGTGGCCTCAGCCCTACTGACCTTCTGAGAGTAAGGATGGTTGACTTCAGTTCATTTTACACCCTGTTCCTTCCTTCCCTTAATGATTTTAAGCTTTTCCTTTCACAGAAGCTTTTTGCGAAAGTGGTAGTTTAAGGATTTCAAGCCTAGGAAGGCATATCACATGGGAGAGAGTTTCTTAAAGACAGAAAACAGCAGGAGACATTGAGGTTGAACAGTTCGGTAGTGTGGCAGTATTGGTCTGAATTTCTGGGGATGGCCTCAGTTTGAAACACAACTCCCTAGAATCCACGCAGATACAGTTATACTTGCAAGATGACATTTTAAAATTTTAATTTCTTAGTTGACTATTGGAAAGTGATTACCACGTATTTGGAAGACAAATTAATGCCTCACGTAGGGAATATGTCTATGGGAATCAGGAAAGATGCACCCGGGAGGTCTTGTTTAGTCCAACAATTTGTATGAAGTGGCAGCACAATTGGGTGATGGGCCTCTTTGGGCAAAGACTTTAAGGTTGGAGCTGGGGGTATAGGTGACTTGGAAGTTTTAATTCTGATTCTTCTCACTAGTAGTATGGTATAAGCAAGTCCCTTAAATTTTCTGTGATTTCATTTCCCATTTTGTTTTCTTTAGATTTTTTTTTTAGCTTTTCATTTTGAAATTGTTAGCAGGCAATTTTCCACAGCCTTTCCTGTTTCTGCACATGTTGTAAAGAAAGCCATGGACAGACTTTTGTTCAGGATTATCTTTCTAAGAATGTTTGTACAGCAAACAGCCTTAGGTAATGGAGAGAAAGTCTTCCTTTGGAGAAAAGGACTGGTTTCTTCTGCGATGTATTAAAGATAACGTCTCTGTCCAGGCCAGAATTTGGGTAGGTTTGCATGCACCTCCTGTAAGAGATTGGGATTTAAGTTGTGTGATACAGACTCACTGCCTGTGAGTTACCTGTGTCACCCTGGTGGGGCTTGGGGGGGAGAGGTGGAGCCATTGTAATTGTGATGCTTATGTGACACGATCTGCCAAAAGAATAAAGTCCTTCGTCTCTGACCCTGGAGTAGGAGTATCATGTCTTCCTCCAGCGTTAATGACATTGTAGCAGGTTAAGTTGTGAGTTTACAAGCAGGGTAAAATCTTAGATCCTTCGCAGTTCTTGGCAGAAATAATTTCAGACTGGCAGAAATGATACAATGAATTTCCATTTCTCCTTCACTCAGTTTCCCCATGTGTTACCTTATATAACCACAGTACAACGATCAAGAATTCCCTGGTGGTCCAGTGGTTAGGACTTGGTGCTTTCACTGTGGCCCAGGTTCAATCCCCGGTCGGGAAACTAATCCTGCAAGCCACGCGACACGGCCAAAAAAACAAAAACAAAAACTGATTTGATTACAATGATCAAAGCCAGGAAATTAGCATCACACACAATTTATACTATTAACTAGTACTATTAATTAATCTAGAGATCTTATTTAAATTTCATCAGTTGTACTACCAATGTCCCCTTTCTGGACCAGGATCTAATCCTGACATTTAGTGCATTTAGTTGTCATGGCTCTTCTCCTGGTGTCCTTTAATCAAGGTTGGTCCTTCATTCTGTTTCTGTCTTTCGCGACCTTGACACTTGGAAGTGTATTGACTAATCTTTTGTTAAAAGACCCTCAGTTTGGATTTGACCAATGTTTCCATGTGATTAATGCATTTTGGGGGAAGACAACACAGTAAGATTGTGCCTTTCTGAGTGCACCATACGCGGAGGCACACGATGTCACATTATTTCATTAGTGGTGATGTCGATTTTGCTCATGTGGTGAAGATGGTGTTTTCCAAGAGTCACCTCTATTGAAGTTACTATTTTTTTCCTTTGTGATGAATAAATATCTTGTGGTGGGACACTTTGAGACTGTGCAAATATCACGTTTCTCATCATATTTTTGCCTACTGATTTTGGAGGCAATAGCTTAACAATACTTTTAAAATATACTACTTAGCAGGTGGGACAACAAAGGAAGATCTCAGAGGCCAGAGATGAAGACCACCTAGAATACAGAATAATGAGCAAGTACTGGGATTTGCATTTGCCACGTCACTGGTGACCTAGCATAGGTTTCAATAGGTCGTGCGTTGAAGACAGAAGACAGAGCATCAGGTCCATCCAAGTGAGGAGGTCCCTGTTGGAGAGTCACTCAGAAAGCTGGGATACTTTCAATGGCTGAACCAAGGGAAAAACTCACCTCCTAGAAGGAGATAGTAGGAAGTCTGTCCTACCACGGCATATAAGGGAATAAAGGAAAAGTCTCCTCTGGGAATCTGCAATTTCATGCTCATTCCCACGTGGGTTGTGACCTGACATTAAAAAAATCTTCCAGCTAAAATGATAGCTCCCCTAATCACCTGGCAAAAACCAACAGAAACTCTCTCTGAAGAACTACACTTTAAACCCTAGCCTCGGAGAATTCCTTCCAAAGAATGAATATGAGCTCACAATGAAAATGTATTTGTTTTTTACAAAACACGGAAATCAGAAATTCATTAGCTGAAAACAAGCAAATTGCAGATTCAGATAGACGAAGACTACAACTATTGTGATAATCAAATACATATGTAGTATAAGTTAATTTCCATGGATAAAAAATAAAGAGGGTGTTTAAAATATAATTGAGGAGCAAGCATCTATCAGCCTGGACCAGACACATTTGAAAAAGAACCAAACAGAATTTTCAGAAAATGGAAAAATGATTGAAATTCAAATTCAATGGATGGATTAAACAGTAGCTTAGGCTTAACTAAGGAGAGAATTAATAAACTGGAAGATATATTTAAGGAAACCACATTGAATATAATAAAGACAAAGTCAAAGAGTATGAAAGAGGTAAAGAAACATTGGAGCCAGACTGAAAAGTTTTAATATGGTTCACAGTTATGGATGGGCAGAAAACAAAGGGAATGAGGAAGAAAGGAGAATTAGAAGACATAATGGTTGAGAGTTTTAGTAAATTGCTGAATGGCATGGCTGTTTAGAGTCAGGAAGCTCTATAAATCCCAAGCATGATAAATATTGACATATTCATAGTAAAACTACAAAACACCAAAGACAAAAAAAAAAAAAGATCTTAATAGCTAGAGGAAAAGACTGTTTATCTATAAAGGATGACTTTTTAGAGGCAACAAAGGAAGCTAAGAAAGTTACGTACTGAGAGAAAATTGTTCTTGATCTAGATATACATACCCAGCAAAGCAATCTTCCTAAAGGGGGGATAAAATAAAGAGGTTTTCAACAAAATCTACCAACAGGGCTTCCCTGGTGGGGCAGCGATTAGGAACCCGCCTGCCAATGCAGGGGACACGGGTTCGAGCCCTGGTCCGGGAAGATCCCACTTGCTGCGGAGCAACTAAGCCCGTGCACCACAACTACTGAGCCTGCGCTCTAGAGCCCGTGCTCCGCAACAAGAGAAGCCACCGCAATGAGAAGCTCACGCACCGCAACAAAGAGTAGCCCCCACTCGCCACAACTTGAGAAAGCCCACGTGCAGCAACGAAGACCCAACGCAGCCAAAAGTAAATAAAAAAAAAAAAAAAAAAAAAACTACCAACAGGTGTTCACTAAAGGAACCCCAAGGAACCTCTAGACTAGGATATAGCTCAGGAAGAAGGAATGATTCCAGAAGAACTGAGATGCAAGAAGAAATGGTGGCTGAAGAAAAGGATAAACATTTGGGCAAATCTGAACATTCAACAAAGCAATAACAATAATGTGTAGTTTGTGGGGCTTAAGGAAAGAAAGAGCTAAAATAGGGCAAAAAAAGATAAAAGTTGGAGGGAAGCACAGCTAGGGTTGAAACATGCTAAAGTCCTTGTATTGATCAGGAGATGAGGAAAAAGTTAACTTTGGATTTTTGCTTAATAACCACATAAAGAATAGAAATGGAAGAGTATAACGTTGAAACGAGTAGAAGGAAAAATTGAATGAATTTTTAAAAAATGAAACAAGACAGAAAAGAAGGGGAAGAAATAAAGAACAATATGGTAGAAATAAATATATCAGTAATCACTAAAATGTAAATGGACTAAACCTCCAATTAAAAGAAATGAGATAATTGTTAGATTAAATTCTTCCACAGAAGGGCAAATACGGTTAGACTGGATTTAAAAATCTGATCTATGCTGTTCTCAGGAGACACAGCTCAAACGTAAAAATGCTAAAAGAGTAAAAGCAAAAGCCTGGGAAAAGATCTACTTGATAAAAAGTAATAAAAGAGGAAGTGATATCAGACAAAATTTACTATAAGGCAAAAAGCTTTATTAGACATAAAGAGACACATTCACAATGATAAAAAGTTCAATTCACGAGAAAGACACAGCAATCTCAAACTTGTATGTAACCAGTAATGTAGCTTCAAAATATATAAAACAAAATTGTAAAAACCACAGGGAGAAACCGACAGATCCATAACACAGTGGAAGCTTTAATTTTTTCTCTCAATACCTGATAGGTCAAAGCAACAGAAAAATAAAAATATATAGAAGATTTGGACAATGCAATGAATGAGCTTGATCTCATGGGTATATATATAGAACTCTAAAAAGAGGCATTGTTTTTAAAGCGTACTGGAAACATTTAAGACAATTGACTACATGTTTTGCCATAAGCCAAGTCTCAAGAAGTTTCAAAGAATCAGTATCTCATAGATTACATACTACAATTACAAAGAAATTAAGTAAGAAATCAAGAGCAAAAAGATAATTTTAAAAAATAATTCTGTTTGGAAGTTTAAAGATACACTTTTATATAACTCTAGAGTCAAAGAAGAAATCATAATAAAAATTAGAAATACTTAGTATTTAGTGATAAGGATAATATTGTATATTAAAATGTAGGCTATAAGGTTAAAACAGTGGTTATAAGTGGTTAGAAAGTGTTAGAGGAAAATATATAGCTTATATGCTTACATGTTAAGAGAGAAGAAAGTTTGACTAGTAGCATGTAAACCTCCAAATTAAGAAATTATAATAAAAGAATAAGCTTTTTAAAAGTAGAAAGATGGGGCTTCCCTGGTGGCGCAGCAGTTGAGAGTCCGCCTGCTGATGCAGAGGACGCGAGTTCGTGCCCCGGTCCGGGAAGATCCCACATGCCGCGGAGCGGCTGGGCCCGTGAGCCATGGCCGCTGAGCCTGCGCGTCCGGAGCCTGTGCTCCGCAACGGGAGAGGCCACAGCAGCGAGAGGCCCGTGTACCGCAATAAAAAAAAAAAACAAAAAAAAAAAAAACGGGGGAAAAAAAAAGTAAAAGGATGAATTAAATAAAGAGCAGGATTAATGAAACGGGGGAAAAAAGAGATAAAAGGATTAACAAAGCTGAAAGATGTTTCTTTAAAAGACTGATGAAATTGAGAACTCCCAGCAAGAATGACTAAGAAAGAGGAAAGGCACAAACAAGAACATTACAAGTGAGAAAGGGATGGGACTTCCCTGGCAGTCCAGTGGTTGGACTCCGTGCTTCCACTGCAGGGGGTGGGTGTTCAATCCCTCGTCGGGGAACTAAGGTCCTTCATGTTTCATGGCATAGTCCCCCGCAAAAAAAAGAAGAAAAAAAGAAAAGGAAAAAAAAGGAAAAATGAGAAAGAGGGTTTAGCTACTTGTTATGAGTTGAACTGGGTCCCCCACAAAAGATGTGCTTAACCCCTAGTACCTGTTAATGTAACCTTAATAGGAAACAGAATATTTGCAGCTATAATCAAGTTAAGATGGGGTCATTAGAACAGTCTATAATCCAATATGACTGGTGTCTTTATAAGAAGGGAAGAGACACATGTATAGACGCAGTTAGTACATCATGGAAAGATGAGGGCTGTGACTGGGCTGACGGGTCTACAAGCCAAGGAACACCAAAGATTGCCAACCATCCTCAGAAGCTAGGAGACAGGCATGGAACAGATTGTCCCTCAGAGCCCTCAAAAGGAACTAACTCTGTTGACACCTTGATTTCAGATTTCTCACCTCTAGAACTGAGACAATAAATTTTTGTTGTTATAAGCCACCCATCTTCTGGTGCCTTGTTATAGCAGCCTGTGGAAACTAGAATTCTGCTGGTGCAGCAGCAGTGAAAATCTGGAAGAACATTTTAAGTCATTTATCGCCAATAAATTTGAAAACTTAAATGAAAAGGACAAATTACCAGCAAAATGCTAATTGCCAAAATGGACCCGAGGGTAAACGGAAAACCATTAAGTTTGGGTAATGAATAGTTAACAATCTCTCTTCTTAGAAAATACCAATCCCAGATGATTTGATAGATGAGTATGCCAAATATTAAAGAAAAAGATAATTCCAATGTTATTTTAGCTCTTCTATAGAATAGAAGAAAAAGGAACATTTCTTAGGACATTCTATGAGGCCAGCATACTCCTAATGCCAAGATCAGACATAGTTGTCAGAGAAAAAAAAAAAATCACAGAACCGTTTCACCAATGAATGTAGATGCAAAAAATTTAAACACAGCAATAACATTGACACTAGCCAAATAGAAAAAAAGATAATAAATGATGACCAAGTTGGATTTTTTCCATGGAGTCCAGCATCAGAAAATTTCTGTATGTAGTTCACTACATAACAGTTCATTAAAAGAAGACAGACTATACGATCATCTCAATCGAGACAGAAAGCGTTTGATAACATTGAATATTTTTCCTTACGATAAAAAGCTCTCGTCGTTGCCCAACAAGGAATCAAAGGTAACTTCCTCAAACTGATAAGGGTTTTGTGGCTCACACTCATGGGTGTGTGAGCTCATATGTGAGCGCAAACACAGTTCTCCTAATCACTTATTCAATAATAAAATATTAAAATTTTCCCTCTTCACATTCTGGAAAAGGCAAAACTACAAAGCCTGGAACACAGATCAGAGGTTGCCAAAACCTAGGAGGTGGTGAGGGAATTGTCCATAAAGAGACACAAGGAATTTTGGGGGTGATGAAAATGTTCTCCATCTGGATTGTGGTGGTGGGTACACCATCCATCGGGTTGTCAAAATTCCTAGAACGTTAAACCCCCAGAGGGTAATTTTACTGCATATAAATTAGACCTCATCTATCCTGATGTTTTAAGAAAGGAACGATATATTACTTAGAGACACATCCACGAATGGCAAAGCTATTTTTAAAAGCAAGTTACTTTTGAGCGTGAGGGTGTTTGGCAGAATTCGGAAGCAGCACATAGGTGACCTCAAGTTTTGACAGAGTTAAGTGTCTTCGGGTAGAAAAGGAACAGAACTGAATTGTTAAAACAGGATTATATTATTTGGGAGAAAGGGGTGAAGTGAAATACTAACCCTGTCCTCTTGGCTTGAGGTCACTCATCCACGAGGGACTTGGGGGAACTGGGGGTGACCGAAGGTGTGGGATGGTGCAAAAAAGGGAATGGCCAACATTTTTCATTGTCCCTGGAGCACCGTCCTCCATCCTTCCTTGCTGAGCAGGTGCAGAGGCAGCTGGACACCTATATCTGCCTTAGTGCCTTCCCCAGTCTGCCCCCTGTACGTACGTTTTGTTTTCTTTTTTTGGCTGCATCACGCGACAAGCAGGATCTTAGTTCCCCAGCCAGGGATCCATCCTGTGTCCCCTGCAATAGAAGTGCAGAGCCCTAACCACTGGACAGCCAGGGAATTCCCCCCAGCCTGCCCTTGGAAGTGAAGTAGGCAACCAGTCCCAGAGGAGAGCCTCAGGCTGGTGCCCATTCTGACCCCTACCTTATCCACCAAACACAATTTCTTACCCAAAGGCAAAGCTGGAGAGAGACATTCTTGAAGGCGGGAATGACATGGTAATAGAAAAAACGTGCACTTTGGAGTCAGAGCAAGTTTGGAATCCAGGCTGGTTTACTAAGTTGAGTGCCCTTGGGCAAGTGAGTGAACCCTTTGAGACCTCTATTTCCTTGCTGATAAAAATGGCCATGATACCTACCCAACCTGTAGGGCTTTGCTATATTCTGATGTCTTTTGAAACAGAGAAGTGTAGTCTGAAAGCCCAAGAGGAAGGGGCAGAGAAGGCGGGGGCTTCCTGGAAGACCAGCTCCGGTGGCGTGATCTTGGTCTGCGTCTGGCCCTCCATCCAGGCCTGGATCTCTGCAGGGTGGACGGGCTCATCTCACCCCCAACAGAGACAGCTCTGGCATCTGAATGGAGCTGCTTGGGGCTGACACTCATTCTCTCCTTGGGGATAAAGTGCTCGGGAAGTCAGGTTACACTCACGTGGCTGTTTGGTGGATACAGAAGGAAATCACAAAAATTGCTTGTAAAACGAAAATGTGTCATGCTATCATGTGATGATAATTTGATGTGTTCATCTCCACAAGAAAGACACAGCTGCCTTTAGCACCAAGATATTCTCTCCAGGCCAGCTCTCTGGATTCTCCCTAGGACTCTTTTTTTCTGGGGCTGACCTGTCGCCCACCTGTTCTGTAGATGGTCCTTCAGATGGAGGCTGTATGCCTAGAGAATCATTCTCTCCTGAAGGTCGTTGCAGGCTCTGCCCTGAGGCAGTGTGTGTTAATTTCACAGTTTTACCCTGTGAGAGCAGTTTTATCCCCCTCACTTCCAGATTCCTGGGGGGCAGGAAGGAAAGGGTGCATCCCCACGTCCAACATGTGTCCCATTCACCCACGGTGTTTTCTTGATAACTGTTCTCTTTCCACGTATGTAAGAGACTCATTCATTCCTCATGGGGCTCCTTGCATTTGTGAGTGTGTGTGTTTGTCCAGCATTGGGCAGGGACAATTATGCTGCCCAGAAACCGTCCCTCCAGATGCTGCAGCCACAAGACAGCCCCTAAGCCTACCCCTCCTCCCTCCAATTCTCTAAATATGACATCAGGACACACTGTGAATCATGACGTCTCTGTGGCCTGCGGGATCAAGGCTCATCCGTCACCAGCTGCTCAGGGCCTTCTCCAGCAAGGCCCCGACATCCCTCTGTAATCTCTCAACACAGCTATAGACCTATAACCACAGCTTCTGCTGCCTACGGTCTGCCCGCCTCAGTGTCTCTTGTGTTTATTGCCCCCCTGCAACGGCACCAAACATTCTTTCCTTTTCTCCTCATGGCTGAAGATGCTCACCTGCCATCCTCCAAAGACCTGCAGAGACTTGCACGGCAACAAGGCCACATGTCACCAAATAGCCCCTGGGACCTGGCCTTTCTCCAAACAAACGCCACCTTGTCACACCACCCTTGGCCCTCACCATGTATTTATTTTTCAAAGCCACAAAAAGAACTAGGAGGCAGGAGGCGAGAACAGGTCTCAGCTCACCAGGGGATCTCCCCTCCCCTAGGGCCTGGGAACATTCACTGTCTGTGCTGCCCCATTGGCCATGCTTCCTAAGGACTGCACATCCCGTAGAATTTAGGAATGATGCTCTTCCTTGGTACGTAGCACATGCTGACTCTATGTAGATGCGAAGTCTCTACTTAGAATATGAATGAATGACTGAAATGAACAAATGAAGAATTCCTGGTAGATAGGGAAGAGGGTGGCTGAAAAACACCAGTTGTCACAGCATGGTGGCTGGTGCCTGAATACGGGAGGGTTTCGTGGGAGGGAAAAGAGGGCTCAAGGTATATTCTGAGTGACAGCTTGGTGTAGATGCTGAAAACATATGCTTTGGCGTCCGACAGGGTTTGAATCTGAGCTCTGCCACTTCACAGCTGTGCGACCTTGGCCAAATTACTGAACCTCTCTGTGCTTTTACTCTGTCACCGGGGATGAATACCTACCTTGCAGGGTCATTATGATGATTAAATAAGAAAATCTGCGTAAGTGCCTGGCCCAGAGGGATGTTCCATAAAGGATGGTTCATTATGATTAGAGAGGGCAAGGGGAGCTAAGAGGCAGACTGGAGGAAGACCACGTTCAGGGAGCTTGGAAGTGTGTCTAGAGCCATCCCACCCCGGCCCTGTGGTCGTCAGTGTCTTTGCTGTCTTGGCACAGACGTCCTGGAGCCCCCATTTTGGTCGTGGCTCTCTCTGGTTTCTGGAAGTGGCAGCAACAGGTGCCCGCTGGGTGGTGGCAGGGGCGGGGGTCGGTGTGAGTGGTGGTTTTGGGGAGGATGGAGAGTATTCAGGTGGGGCAGGAGGAAGGGACAGCAGTGGGGAAGCACCGCAGCTGAACCGTTGGTTTATTTCAAGGTTGCGAGACCTCCAACCAGCTCTTCCTATAAGCGCTGCTGACATGAGGGCGGGGCAGCTGAGCCGGGACCAGATGTTTCCTCTCTCTCACCATCGATGGATGGCTTGGTGACACAGGGTGAGGGAGAGGGAAGGAAATAAGGCAGTGAGACAGATTCCTTCGTTGGGAACCCATCCTCCTCCACGTGGGTCTGCAGCTTGGAGCGTCTGCCCCCTGAAGTTCTAGGAAACGCTGAGATTAGTTGCATGGCTAAACTGAGGGCCATATGGCCCGTTTCCTGGAGGAGCCCCTTGGGAGGGAACTTGGAGGGTGGTTAGAAGCTTCTGCCCGATTCAGTGAAGAATAACTCAGGACAGGAGAGGCTAAGAATAGCTCTTTGTCAGAAATAGACTCACAGACATAGAAGACAAACTGTGGTTACCATAGGGCATAGTGGGTGGTGGGGGGAGAGATCAGTTAAGAGCTTGGGATTAAGAGATACACAGCACTGTACATAAAACAGATAACCAACAAGGACCTGCTGTACAGCACAGGGAACTCTACTCAGTATTTTGTAATAACCTATAAGGGAAAAGAATCTGAAAAGGAATATATGTATACATGTACACACATGTATATGTGTGTAACTGAATCACCTTGCTCTACACCTGAGAGTAACACAACATTGTAAATTAGCTATATTTCAATTAAAAGATAGTTAAAAAAAGAACAGCCCTTTGTGTCATCTGGGTCACTTGGAGAAAACCTGAGAGGCAGGGATAGACTCTCAGAGAGTCTAGCACCTCCAAACTCCACCACCAGGACCTCCCTGGCATCAGTTTTTCCATCTGTAAAATGGGGAGAATACTCACACCTGTCCAGATGACTTTACTCCCTCACTGGGAGGACTTCATGGGCAAGAATTGTCATGACAGTGCTTTACAAATGTGCAAGATCAGCGGGAGGGAGGTTTCATGGGGCAGCAGCACAGGGAACCTCTTTGCACGTGGGGGAAACACTGCAGGGCCCACCACCTGCTGTACCGCAGAGGGGCCTCAGGTTGGGGGCAGGTGCACCGCCCCCCGCATTACCCTGAAATCAGTGTGGGTGCCCAGGAAGCACTTCTTGGCTAGAGAACAACTGAAAACTGTTTCGGGCTTAAAACCTCCAGCACTGATTAATCATTTTGGGGCCTTTGGTCTAATCTCCTTTCCTGAGATACATCTTTTTTTCTCACGCGAGTGGCTGTGAGGCCCCCGTGAATCAGCGAGTGTACCAAGCTGAGCTGGGCACACGGTTTTTCTTGGTGGTCCTCCCAGTTTCTACCTTTAAAGGCAAAGAAGGTACCTTCATCCCTCCCGAGGGTCTTTGTGGTGCTACTGGGAATGGAGGGGATGGCCTCCAGGTGTGGTGGGTTCCCCAGCCCGGAGGTGGTCGACAACCAACGGGGCGCATTTCCCAGCACTGACACTGTGCGAAGGAGGCCCTTCTCGTGTGCTATCTACACAATTGCCACAGCCCTCTGAAGAGGGAATGATCATCATCACCCCCGTTTTACAGGTAAGGAGACTGAGGCTCCAGGAGGGTAAGTGACCCTGGTTTCACAGCTGCATGGCGGCCTTCTGAGAGCTCGGAGATCAGGCTGCTAGGGATAGGCACAGCCCGCCAGGGGACCACACGGCCCACTGAGTGGGGCCCAACGGGGCAGCGGTGAATTCCTCCCCAGAGGGAAGGCCTTTAGCTGAACCTCAGAAAATCTACCCTGGGGTCAGCCTTGGCCACCCTCACACTCTACCTACAACAGGGTGCACCCTCCACCAGGGCTCACCTTCCTCCACCTTGAGCCAGAGGGGATGGGAGGGAAAACTGAGAGGTGGGTGCAGCATGACCTGGGAACGATGCTTTTATCCTTTCATAAGCATGATACTGAATATGCTGTGTGTGTGCGTGTGGGGGGGGGCGGGGGGCGCGGTATATATGGAAGAAGAGAGTGTTGCTTTTGTATGACTCTGTGTCTCTTTTTCTTTCTTTCCTTTATTCCTTCCTCCCCTCCGTCCCTCTCTCTCCTTCCTTCCTTCTTTCCTTTCTTTTTCTTTCTTTCTTCCTTTTTCTTTCTTTCTTTCTTCCTTTTTCTTTCTTTCTTTCTTTCTTCCTTTTTCTTTCTTTCTTTCTTTCTCCCTTCCTTCTTTCCTTCCTTCTCTCTCTCCCTCCTTCTCTCTCTCTCTCTCTCTTTCTCTCTTTTGCTAACCACAGACCAGCTACACATTCTTTGGCAGTTTCCCAAAGATGAACTTTAGATTTTGTGGAGAGAGAGAAAAAAAAAAAAGAAAGAAAGAAAAGAGCAGGGGGAGGGACGAAGTGGGGCAGAAAGCTATGGAGCACGTGCGCACACACGCACACAACGCCTGGCAATCGGGAAGTGAGACTAGATCTTTTTCATGAATGGGCTTAGCTCAGTCTGGCTGCACTTCCGCTCTCCCATTCACCAGCATTCAGATTTCACCTCTGACCATCCAAGGCAGCTGGCTGCTGGCCCAGGAATGAGGAGCAGTTTCAGATCATCCCCCGACCACAGGCAACTGTGTGCTCACAAGAATCTTCCTTTGTGAGCTGGCAAAAGCAAATGATCAGCGTATTTGTAGGACATGAGGTTTGGGGCGGGGGACACTGACCCCTGGGTCCCCTGCAACGACAGCTACCCCCAGGGCTGTTGCTTATATCCTGGGAAGCTCAGAAAGGACTGCAGGAAGTGCCTAGGGAGGACGTGCTCCCTCCAGGGGCTGCACTCTGCGAGGTGTTCGCCTGCTTTAAGTGATGCTGGGACGTGAGCCTCACCGTTTGGAGGGGACACTTAGACTTCTCCCTCTGGGGGCCAGGGGGCAGGGGGCTGTGGCTCGTGGCCTGAGAGGGTGGCATTCTTTCATTCTGGATGGGAGCTGGCTGAGGACCAGGGTGCCACTGAAGCTGCTGTCCCTTGAAAATTGGTTTGGAGTTTCCAGAGGGTTCGCCCCGGTTGTGGGACGTCCAGCTGCAAGATCTTGATCAGGTCGTTGAATTTTGCAGCGGCTGGGAAATCTGGGGTGTTAACACCTTCTGCAGAGCTGCTGTAACACCTCAGTGAGCTGAGGCCGGAGGGTGGCTCCCCAGCACCTGCCCCGGCCGAGGGTGCTCAGTCACTGTTCACAGAGGATGGACCACCCTGCAGCCCTGAAGCTCCAGGAACGGGGGCTGAGACAGGCTTTTGATTCATGGCCTGGAAGGAGAGGGAAGCAGGGGTGGCCTGGCCCGGACACCAAGCAAGAAGAGGAAGGAGAAAGGTGAGGGTGTAGAGACCCCCCTGTCCCAGGCTGTGCTCTTCTTTCTTTGTGCTCCTTCCCCTCTCCTGCAGCCCTTCTAGTGGAAGGTCAAGGAGACAACAGTGAAAGGGGCATCATTCTCCTGTCCCCACCCTGTTGCCCCTGGTCCCCACACTCGGATGGGTCAGGGGGGCTCCCCAAACACCCACGTCTTCAGATATTTTGGCCCAGAGGCAGGGGCATGGATGAGATGACCTCCAGAGTGCCTCCCCTCTTCTGGGGCCACGAGCCTTTCCTGAAAACGAAATCCAGGGCAAAGTGCTGGGGAGCCGCATTCCACTCCCTGCAGCTGCCGAGCTGCCGGGCCCAGCTCTGGGCACTGGGAATGGACTCGGAAATACCAGTGGGCTTTGTTGGGGCTTATGACTCACGGCAAAGGAATGACATCCATTCCATCAGACTTTCTAGGAACTTGCCTGCAGCTGGAGCGTCAATGTCCCTAGGTCCTCCCTCCAGCACAGAGAGGATGCTAGCAGAGGCCTGGTGCCGCTCACGCCGGAGCGTGGACCGATGCCAGCGGACCCCAGGAGGGGCCGGTGTGATTCTCCTTTGATCAAGTTAGGCTCTGAGGCTCCTCCCCTGTGATAAGTGAAGGCATCTTTCTTGACCCATTCTCCTGTCTCCTCTCCCCCCTCTGCCTGCCCCTCACCACCACCCCCCCTTTACACACATGCAGAGCAAAAGAAAGCTGGATCTGAGGAATGTGCACTAGGACAGCAGTGATGTGAGGAAATGCCCGCTGATCTTGGGGGCTCTGATCATGAAAGCCGCTCTATCTCCCCTAATCCTCACAGCCTGCCTTCGAGCAGCCCTATCACTGTGCACTTTTTACAGATGCTTATGAGGAGCCTCAGAGAGATCAAGAAATTCTTCCCAGATTACACAGTTAGCAAATGGCAGAGCTGGGAATTAAGCCCATCTCCGCTCAGTTGCGAAGCCTGTGGGTTTAGCTCCTCTCTCTTGGGTGCACCCTATCAGCTCCACTTTTACGAGGAAGAGAGATGAAGCACCCCTGGAGGGAAAGGCCACATTTTACTTTTTCTCCATTTATCTCTACAAGATACCCGCAACTCCTCTGAAAAAGCAGCGGCCAGAATTGGCTGGGATGCTGGAGGATGTGCAGGATATGCTGCCTTGGCGGGGGGTGGGGGTGGTCTGGAGGCCACAGGGGCTGAAGGGGCGCTAGAGCAAGTCTGCACCTTGTCCCTCCTGCAGGGGCGCCCCTTTCATGGCCGCTGATCCACTCCTACTGCTGCTGTTCACGGCTTTGTCTCCCTCCTTTCCCATCTTCCACCAGGTCCACCTGCTGGGGTTTCCCCGCCTCCTGGTCCATGCCTGCCTTCTCTCTGCACCTCCTGACCGTCTATCTGGAGCCCGGCGGCCCAGTGACCACTTTTCTCTCCGCTCTCCTTCCTTGAGCCACGATGGTTTCCATGGCTCCCTCTCCCTCTGTCTCTGAGCTCCTGGACCACGCCCCCTCTCCCTGTCCTCTCAGTATCTCACATTCAGAAGTCCTGCCGGAGGCTCTAATTGGTTAGTGACTGTCCCATCTAGAGCCATTGTAGCCAGCCTGGCTTTCAGGCAGCTGGCCTTCTAGAGGGGACCCCAGGACCCCACCCCCTGTCCAAGTTGTTGGGGCCATTGTGGCAGGGTCATGTGGTCCAAAGCATATGGTTTCAGTTGTGTTATCCCCAGTTTAAAGATGGGGACCTGACACAGAGAGGTTAAGCAGCCTTTCTGAAGTCAAGTATTTAGAAGACAGTAGAATCTAGGATCCAGATTAGGACACCAGTCTTCCGTGTCCAGTAGCCTGAGAATTTTCTACCCTATGGTGCTTCCTCCCAAGAAAAATGAATTGTGTTTGGCTTTTGTGTTTTAGAGTAATTAATTACATTTTAAATCATAGAAAAATTATCATTTCTATCAGGTCTTCCCCTCAGCCAACCTGAAACTTCCGTCATTCTGAATAAATGAAAATATATTATCATAAGGGTGTTAATGTTAAGTAAAAACCTTAGCACTAAGTCTGACATAGAATTGCTCGAATGATGATAATATTATCAATAGCATTATTCGTGAATTACATACCAGTCACTGCTGTTTGCTAAAAATAAAAACAATAGAATTGGTGGTAATAATGTTGCAAAAACCTATTCAGAACAAAACGGACACAAGAGAAGTGGTCGTGGATTAAGAGGCTCGACTCAGCTACCACGAGCTGGCTCTGTGGCGGAGCAAAATGATGTCCCTCTGGGACCCCTCAAACGAGGGGCTTGGACTTCCCTGGCGGTGCAGTGGTTAAGACTCCATGCTCCCACTGCAGGGGGCGCGGGTTCTTTCCCTGGTCTGCATGCCATAGGGTGCGGCCAAAAACAAATGAGGGGCTTGGTCTAAATAATCTCTATGGCTCCTTCTAGCTCCAACATTCTAAAGAGCTAAGTATCTGTCTCTGCAGCCTCACAAGAGGCTGAAGAAAGTATGTAAACTGAGGGTATATTGCAGCTAAGCCGTGAGACCTCCTCCGCCCCGCAGCTGGGTGGTCTCACGGGACTTGAAGGCAGGGACGGTACACACAGAAGAGGTTCTTGCTACAACCTGTACACTTCCTGTCTGAGCCACATGCTAACTGGCTGCCCTTCAGGGACTGAAAAAATTCCTCCACACTCCACTGGACACACACAGGTCATCCCAGTGGCCGTGTCCCCTCCCTCGGTTCTCATCTGCTGGTCTCTACGGGCAGCAGAATTTCCATCCGCTCAAGCAGCTGCCGATAGCTGCAGGGTCTGGGGTGGTCTCTGTTAACCCGCCAGCTCCTTCAACAGCAGGCGGGAGGAGCTTCCTCTGGCTTGACTGCAGCTGCTCAGAGCCTCCCTGGAACAATGGTTGACTTCCACGACAAGAATGTGTCAAAACCGATTTTTTTTAACACAGAAAATGATTTCAGATTGACTTGCAAACTAGTCCAAATATGTTCTCTGGAATATACAACATGGTGATAAAGTGCCCCCAATAATGCCTCACACGTAGCAAGTGTTCAGTAAACTTTAGCTCATTATTATGAATATCAGAGCTCCCAGAATCACGAGATTGAAACGATGATGATATCCAAACTCTACTCGTCCTCCCCAGACCGGCTCATATTCCCGTTCCTCCAGGAATTTTTCCTGCACTCCCTAGCCTATATTCATATTCATTCATTCAGCAAATACTTTTCAAGTGCTTGGGGTTCTAGGTGTTGAGGATATCATGGAGAATAAGAGTCAAGGTCCCTGCCCTGATCGAGTTTGTATTCTGGTGGGCAGAGACAGATAATAGTTAACACGTCAAAAAAAAAAAAAAAATTCATTCATTCAATTAAATACTTACTCAGCACCTACTCTGTGCCGGACACATTTTTAGGTGTCTGGCGATACAGTGTTGAGACAAACACAATCTCCCAACTTAAAGAGCTTTCCTTTTAGTGCAGAGACAAAGAACAAATGGATTAAAATGTTTAGACTTGGTAAATGTTTGAAGAAAATGAAACACGGGTGTGTGCCTGGGGTGAAGGGGGAGGGGAGGTGTGCTGCTCTAACCAAGGAGGTCAGGTTTCAATCATTTCTGGAGAATACAAATCACAATGCTAACTCCTACTGCACTCACTGTCCAGCTCATTCATTTCCTACACTATATCATTAAACACTTCTCCTGTTTAAACATCTCTGGAACACTGGCTTAAATATAGTAGCCACCTGCTGTATTTGAGGAGTTTCTTAGCTGAGTTTAGCAGAGAATAGGGAAAGCTGCTCTTTAACCCGAAGTGTTTCAGTTACAAAGGTCTTAAGAATCTGGGGGCTTGTGAGGGGAGCGTGGTGGAAAAGAACTTTTGGGGGGCACGGGAGGATGAGATTCTATAAAGAACTACTAGAACACGCAGGCTTGACTTCCAGTGAGAAGCCCTGAATGACATCACACGTTGCTGAAAGCAAAGCCTGGCTCTTCCCCAGCCCAGCCAGGATGTCATTACACATCCTGACACCACCACTACTGCCCCTCTGTATCAAGATTTGAACTTTCAGAGCACTTTTCTTTCCAGCTTGAGATTTACGGCATTCTTGCGAGATAAAAGTGACAAATACTGTTATCTCTGTTGAGAGTGAGGGGGTGGAGAGAAAAGGGTCAAAAGTCTTATCCAAGGCCACCCAGTTAGTTGTAAGTTGGGTGAGGAACCAGGAACGGACGCACCCTCCTAATTCAGAGTCCTCTGTTCTGCCCACCACATGGCCCGTCAGTACCATAACTCGCTAGATCCGCGTGAAATATGCATTCATTCTGAGCTCTTCCGTGCGTTTTGAATAATGATCTGATCTGATTCTTTTCTTGAAGAATGAACTCTCTGTCTTCTCTTTGACTTCCCAGATGCTGCCTGGCTTTCCTTGTGGGTGGTGGGGAAGGAACCACACAGCTATGGGCAGTGTAGGAGGTGGGCACTTGTGGCTGAGCTCAGGACAGCTGTCCCTGACTAGGGAAGGGTGCACTTGAGTCCCCAGCACACCCTGCTCCACACTGTTCCTGAATTGCTGAATGCAGTGTGGAAACCCTCAGCCAGACTGTTGACCAGACAGGACAGCACTGGTGGGTCAGGCTGGTGGAGGCCGACACCAGGTCTCACACTTAGCTGCGACCTCCCAGGTTTCCCTCCGTCTCAAGAAGATGCACACTGGCCTGTGTGAGGGATAGTGCCTTGTGAAGCCCTTGGAAAGAGGGCAATTTTCTGTTCCGACACTGACCTCTCTTCATCCCCTGCATCCCAATGCCCACGCAGCCGTCAGCGTGGCCTTTGAAAACAGAGCTCATCATTACTCTCTCCTGCTTGAAACCCTTCAAGAACCCCCTTCCTGCTCCAAGGATAAAGCCTCACATGGCTCATAACTGCTTGCAGGATGTGGTACCTCCCGCTTACTCGCCAGCATTGTTTCAGGTCGGCTGCCTCTCCCTCTCTCCTCTGACTCCAGCCACAAAGGTCTTTCTGAGCCTTGAAAGTGCCAAGGTCTTTCTGCCTCAGGGCTTTTGCATAGACCCTTCCCTCTGCCTGGAACCCTCCCTTCCTTTCCCGTACTTCTTTGCTTGAGCACCTCTTACTCACTTTCAGATCTCGGCTTAAATGCCACTTCCCTTGACTCCTCAGACTCGATTATACTCTAGTTGTGTTTTCTCATAGCACTTTCCCACTTCTCTAACATAGTACCTATCATAACTGTGCTTTAAAAAAAACTCCAGTTGCTTACTAATTCACCTCCCCCTCCTCCTTCTGGAATCAGAAGCTCCCTAGTTCCTAGGACACTGCCTGGCACTCCATTATTTGTTGAATGATTGAAGGAACCCACACGCCCTAAGGGTTGGGAGGACATTTAAGATCATCAAATCTAATGAGTCTCCTTTACAGCATCCCTGCCGGCCATCCCCTACCTGTGCTTTGGAGCCTCCGTGGAGGGGAACGTGCTGGCTCTCAGGGCGGCCGGTCCGTGTAAGGACACAGCCCCAGCAGGGACTAAATTCTCAGGGCCCTGAGTATGTTATTTAGCTCCTCTGGTTCCTCTCCTGTAAATGTGATTAGAATAATACCCACTCCACAGGAACGTTGTAATTATTCAATGAGATCAGGCACACGAAACGCAGTGACTGACACCATGCGATGGTTCCATAAATGTGAGTTAATAATATTATTATTTCCATCATTGTCGTCACAGAAGAGGAAATTTTCCTTACGTTGCATTATAACGGATTTTGCTCTATAAATCTGCTCCTACCTTTGGGTCTGCATAGCATGTCTCTGGCATGTTCCACATGACAGCCATTGGAATCTTCGAAGACAGAGTCATGTTGACAGTGTCTTCTCCAGTTTACCCTGGGACAGATACTGGACAGGTTTCGAGCTTCTCACCATCTTGGCCCCTCTCTGAATAATTCCTCTTTGTCTCTGTCCCCTGACGTCTTGGGCCGTCCTAGGGATGAAGAAGGTGCTGGTCCTAACAGATCCAGGGCTACGGGCATCAGATAGAGAGTGACAAGGAATTATTAATATTTAGGCTTTGGACCCAGTTAAGGTATAAGGAGATTTACGGGTTCTTTAGCAAACCTTGGGGATTTCAGTTCTCCATCTTGACATGGGAGCTGAAGGATACAACGTGAGGAGTTCAGGTCTGACCGTAGGCAAACTTGACCTGTTCGAATCCACCATTTCTTTTCTTCCTACCTCTTCTTTTTTTAAAGGCTATAACTCAGGCACCCAGCGCTTACACGCCACTCCAGCTCACACACAGACTGTCCCACGTAAACAACCATGAAAGTTGCACAGATCTTCTCTTTAGAACTTACCAATCTTTCGTTACACTTTTCCAAGGTCCTTTTTCTCCTGAGTTAATATACCAGATTAGTTCCTGCTAAAGTGTTAATGACTAACCTTGGTCCCCTTCCTGCCTGCCATCTGCCCCCCCCCTCCCCAAAGGGCTGGATAAATTTGAACTTTAGACGTGGATGGCGGGGTCTGTGAGGGAGTTCATTTTGAGCAGGTGGAGATCTCACCTAGGGCTCCTCCCATTCGCCCTGTGCATGAAGCCAGCCAACCCTACAAGTTGCACAATCCGGTGGAAAAGAGGGTTGTTCCAGTTAGGAGTCAGTTAATATGAAGACCGCCATCTACTGGTAGATGGTATCTATCGGCCCCATTGGTGTGCTTAGTAAGTTACTGCTACTGCCCCGACTTTCCTGATTGGATTGCCTGAGCGAGGACGACCGCTCATCTCCCCCATTTCTTTTCTCTAATTTTACTTTAAAAAAAAATTCCTTTTTAAACGGTGATTCCTTATTGTACACAATGTTTCACAGAGCCTTTGAGCTGAAAGGGATCTTTGGAGTGCATAACCACTGTAAGCCATTAACACTTTAGTATAAATTAACCCACTGGACTACCACCGTTCTAGAAATTGAGCTGGAATTCTAAGGAGATGACAAGTTGGTTGTCTTCCTTCTTTCCTTCCTCCCTTCCTCCATCTCTTCTTTTTTCTTTTCTTTCTCTCTCCGTTCCTCTGTCCCTCTCTCTTTTCTGTCTCTCTCCCTCCCTGTGTCCCTCATTCCCTTCTCCCTCCCTCTGTCCCTTCCCGCCCCCCTCACTTTCTCTATCCTCTCCCTCTTCTATCATTGAATACAAAACTTTAGCTCAAAAGCAAAATTTTACCTGTGGATAGGAAAGGATGGCAAAACGTTTTCATTTACCAAGAGGTAGCTGTGGACATTTTTAAAAAGGTGTTGTTCCACTTACTTACTCCATCAAAGCTCATTTGTACCCACTTCTGAGTCTCTGAAACAAATGTAAGTCCTCCTGAAATCTCCCGTCTTCTCCTATATTTCCAGTTCCTCCACCCCCTCTAACAGTCTCCAACCTCCCTTCCAATTAAAAGTGTAAATATATTTGCCATCTTCTTAACCACGTTTCATGTGTGGTGTGTTCGTTTTATGTGTGTCCATCTGGCCTCTTCTCATGGGCTATTACTTCTGAAGACTTTTGGCTTCTCTTTGTTTTGGGGCTTTTTTTGGGACAGAGAGTAAATCTACTCTGGGTGATTTGTTTTACAATGATGACTGCCTTCAATGATTAGGCTAAATTGTGGATGTTATTCATAAAATGATGTGTTAAATCTGCAGCTTTTAAAAGCTTGATAACAATAAAAAATAAAGCTTATGATAATACAAAATAATTTTACATAAAAGTTCTGGCAAATACGTATTGAATTAACAATATTTCAATTTATCTAACTCTAGGTATATCAAATTAGAAGTTACCTTTAAGAAAAAGAATAACACAGGGCTTCCCTGGTGGCGCAGTGGTTGAGAGTCCGCCTGCCGATGCAGGGGACACGGGTTCGTGCCCCAGTCCGGGAAGATCCCACATGCCGCAGGGCGGCTGGGCCCGTGAGCCATGGCCGCTGAGCCTGAGCGTCCGGAGCCTGTGCTCCGCAACGGGAGAGGCCACAACAGTGAGAGGCCCACGTACCGCAAAAAAAAAAGAAAAAAATAAGAAAAAGAATAACACAGATAATTAATAATCATTTGATGAGTCTTAGTCAAGTATTTTAAATGACTTCTCAGAAACAGAGAAGGTTAATGACTGCAAAGACTGAAAAATAGATATTTGTAAGTCAGATGTTTTCTGATTCTTTGCTTTCAGTAATATCAGAAGAGGACCTAATGGAGATGTCAGCTGATAGATTATTAAAAATAATTCTTGATGATAGAGGAGTATGTTATTTTTGGCATAGAACTTGGAAAGGGTTCAGAGAGTTAAATCATATCGCTATAATAAAACTCCTTCCAAATGATTTATGTGAACAAAGTTTCCCAGCATTACTTCTATAAAAATGAGAAGCAGTAATGGAATGGAATGGATACTGCTCTCTGTCTAATTCTAATAACAAGTAATGTCACTCATGGATACATAAAGTAATTAAAAATAAAAGCCTTAATCTTTTTATCAAGGGATACTTTTCTAATAAAAATTCTTAACTGAACTTCTTAATTTGAGAAAATAGATTCACATGCAGTTGTAAGAAATTTTACACAGATATCCTGTGTACGGGCTACCCAATGGTAACATCTTGCATACAATACTGTAACCAGAACATTGATACAGTCAAGAGATAGAATATTTCCATCACCGTGAGGGGTCATCACGTTGCACTCTTATACCACACCTCCTTCCATTCTGTCTGGCCCCTTCCGAACCACTGTTCTGCTCTTCATTCCTATGATTTTGTCATTTCAAGAATGTTATATGATAGAATCGTACACTATGTAACCCTTTGGGGGTTGGCTTTTTTCACTCAGTAATATTCTCTGGAGATTCATTCAGATGTTATATGTATCAATAGTTCGTTCCTTTCTGTTGCTGCGTGATATTCCATGGTATCAATGGACCATAGTTATTTAACCATCCACACCATCCTTTTGCAGAATGTTATATACTTATAATTGTTCGGTGTGTGGCCTCTTCTGATTGGTTTCTTAAAATTAGCAACATGCTTTTAAGGTTCCTCCACTTCTTTTCATGGCTTGGTAACTCATTTCTTTTTAGTGCTAAATAATATTTCATTGTATGGATGTGCCGCTATTTGTTTATCCATTTACCCTTTGAAGGACATTCATTATCTGGCAATTATGAATAATGCTGATATAGACATTTGTGCACAGCGTTTTGTGTGGACATAAGTTTTCAACTCATTTGGGTAATACCAAGGAGCACAATTGTGGATTGTATGATAAGATTACATTTAGCTTTGTAAGAAGCTGCTGGACTGTCTTACAAAGTGGCTGCACCATTTTGCATTCCTACCAGTAATGAATGAGAGTTCCTGTTGCTCTCTCCTCACCAGCATTTGGTGTTATCAGTGTTTTGGGTTCTAACCATTCTAATAGGTATGTAGTACCTGTTTGATTAATTTACAGTTCCCTAATGATCTATGATGTGGAGCATCTTTTTTATGCTTACTTGTAATTTGTGTACCTTCTTTGGTGAGGTTTCTGTCAGATCTTTTGCCCACTTTTTAATTGAATGGTTTGCTTTCTGGTTGTCTTATTGCTGAGTTTTAAGAGTTCTTTGTATATTTTAGATAACAGATTTTTTAAAAAATCAGATGTGTGTTTGGCAAAGATTTTTTTTCCAGCCTCTGACTTGTCTTTTCATTCTCTTAACAGTGTCTTTCACAGAATAGAAGTTTTTAATTTTAATGAAGTCCAACTTACCAAATATTTCTTTCATGGATCGTGTTTTGGTGTTGTATTTAACTGTCATGGCCAAATCTGATGTTACATAGATTTTCTCCATGTTATCTTCTAGAAGTTTTATAGTTTTGCACAAGGTCTGTGTCTAGATTAACTTTTTTTTCTTTTTGCATGTGAATGTCCAATCATTCTTAGCACGATTTGTTGAAAATACTATCCTTTCGCCCTTAAATTGCCATTGGTCGTTTGTCAAAGATCAGTTGACTGTATTAGCGTGGGTCTAGTTCTGAATTCTCTATTCTGTTCCATTCATCTATTTGTCTATACTTTCATCAATACTGTACTGTCTTGTTTACTGTAGCTTTATAGTAAGTCTTGAAGTCAAGTAGTGTCTATCTTCTGATTTCGTTCTTTTTCAATATTGTGTTGGCTATTCTGGGTCTTTTGACCCATATAAACTTTAGAATTCGTTTGCTGCGATTTACACTGGGATTGTGTTGAATCTATAGCTCATTTTGGGAAGAACTTTGCCATCTGAACAATATCGAGTCTTCCTATCAGTGAACATGGAATATTTTTCCACTTATTTGGATATTCTTTGACTTCTTCCAGCAGAGTTCCGTAGTTTTCCTCATATAGTTTTCTCACACATTTTATAAGATTTATACTTAAGTATTTCATTTTTGAGGGGTGCTAATGTAAATGGTGGTGGGTTTTTAATTTTTAAATTCCAAACATTATTGGTATATAGGAAAGTAATTAAATTTTTGTTGTATTTTTTGCATTCTGCAACCTTGCTATAATTGTTTATTAGTTCCTGAAGCATTTTTCGTTGTTGCTGTTAATTCTTTGGGGTTTTCTACATGGACAATTGTATCATCTGCAAATGAAGAAAATTTTAATTCTTTCTTATCAATTTACTTCCTTTCTTGTCTTTTTGCATTAGCCAGGACTTCCAGGATAATGCTGAATTAGAGTGGTGAGAGAGGATATCTTTGCCTCATTGATTCAATTATATTTTATTTTAACCAGTCTGATGAGGGTGTAATGATATCTCGTGACTTTATTTGCATTTCCCTGATGGCTACTGATATTGAACCTTTTTTCATGCACTTATTTGCTATCCTTATATTCTCTTTGGTGAAATGTCTTTTCACGTCTTTTGCCCATTTTTTAGTTGGATTTTTTAGTTTTCCACTGTTAAGTTAAAAAGTTTTACTTTTTTCTAAAGGAGTTTTTAAAAAAATACATTCTGGCTACTGGTATTAGTCTGCAGATATTTCCCTCCTATCTGTAGCTTGAATTTTTATCTTCCTGATGGGATCTTTTGCAGAGCAAAAGTTTTAAATTTTGATAAAGTCTAATTTATCAGTTTTTTCTTGTACAGATTATACTCTTTGTGCCAGATCTAAAAACTCGTTTGCTTAGCCTAGATCCCGATGATTTTCTCTTATTTTTTCTACCAAATTTATAGTTTTATAACTTACATTTAAGCCTGTGATCCATTTTGAATTAATTTTTGTATGAAGTGTAAGACTTAAGTTGAGAAACTTTTATTGTTATTTTTTTAAATTTATTTTTATGTCCATGGCTATCCAATTGCTCCAGCACCACTTGTTGATAAAGCTATCTTTCCTCCATTGTGTTGCTTTTGCATATGTGTCAAAAAGAAGTTGGACACCTTTGTGTGTGTCTGTTTCTGTGTTCTGTATTCAGTTCCATTCGTCTTTATGTCTGTTCTTTCACCAGTAGCACACGGTCCTGATTATTGATTTACTGAAGCTATAAGTAAGCCTTGAAAATCAGGTAGACTGCTATTTCTCTATTTTTCTTTTTCAAAATTATTCTGGCATTTCTAGTTCCTTTGTCTTTCCATTAAAATTTTAGAATCATCTTGTGAATATTTACCAAAATCTGGCTGGGATTTTGATAAGAAGTGTGCTGTACATGTATATCAATTTGGGAAGAATTGACATATTTACTGTGTTAAGTCTTATGACACATAAACACAGCATGTCTCTCCATTTAGATCTTACACGTTTCATTAGAGTTATACGTAAATATTTCAGTTTTTCAAGCAATTGTTAACGTGATATTACATTTTTAATTTTGGTGTCCATTTGTTTGTTGCCAGAATATGGGAATACAACCGACTGATTTTTGTATGGTTATCTAATATTCTGTGAACTTGCCAAACTCACTTATTGGTTCTAATAATCTTTTGTAGATTCCTTGGGATTTTCTTCACAGACAATCATATCATCTGCAAATAGTTTTATTTCTTTGTTCTGATCTATATGCTTTTTATTTCCTTTTCTTGCTTTATTGCTCTGGCAAGAACTTCCGACCACTATATTGAATAAAGTGGTAAAAGCAGACATTGTGGACTTGCTCCCAGTTTTAGGGAGAAAACATTTAGTTTTTAACCTTTAAGGATAATGTCAGTTATGCTCTTCATCCAGCTGAGGAAGCTCCTCTCTATTCTGTATTTTTTTCCTGAGAGTTTTTATAATGAATGGATGCTGAATTTTGTCAAATGTTTTTTCTGCCTTGGTTGATATAATCATATAATTTTTCTTCTTTAATTTGTTAATATGGCTGATTATATGGCTGGATTTTTTTAAAGTTTAATAAAATGAAGTTTATTCACATGTTTATTATAAAAATTATTATAAAAATATCAGCAAAGCTATCCACATTGTAAATCTTTCCAACCTTCCTGAATAAGGAAGTAAAGTACACTAGAGAAGGAATCTTTTTCTTCTAAAATAATAAATAGCCATCAATCAAGCCCTCAATTCTCAAATCTTGACTATGTTCTGTTCCCTTTGATTGATGGATTTTAAAATATTGAACTATCCTTGCATCTGTGGAATAAACCCCACTTGGTTATGGTGTATAACTCTTTTTATAATTGTTGAATTCTATTTGCCAATATTTTATTAAGAATTATTATCTATACTTATGAGATTTATCGGTCTGTAGGTTTTTGTTCTTTTTTTGTACTGGTTTTGGTATCATGATAATACCAGCTTCATAAAATGAATGGAAATGTCTTTCCTTCTCTTGTGTTTTCTGGAAGAAATTGTGTAGAATTGGTGTTAATTCTTCTTTAAATGCTTGGAAAATTCTCCAGTGAAACCATCTGGGCCTGGAGAATTTTTTTTTTTTTTTGAGTTTTAAAGTTACAAATTCAATTT
Organism: Lipotes vexillifer; assembly: GCF_000442215.2. Classification (NCBI taxonomy): domain Eukaryota; kingdom Metazoa; phylum Chordata; class Mammalia; order Artiodactyla; family Lipotidae; genus Lipotes; species Lipotes vexillifer. The sequence goes on from NW_006797390.1 coordinate 5,619,489, forward strand.
TCTTAATGGTTATAGGATGATTTAGATTATCTATTTCATATTGGGTGAGTTGTAATTATTTATAAGTTGGTGTCTTTTGAGGCATTGGTCCATTTCATCCAAATTGTCAAGTTTATGAGAGCAGAGTTGTTTGTAGAATTCCTTTACTATCATGTTGATGTCTTCATCTAGCGCTCTGTAGTGATAGTCCCAGTTTCATTCCTGACATTGGTCATTTGTGATCTCTCGCTCTCTTTTCTGTAAGTCTTGTTGGAGATTTCTCAATTTTGTTGATCTTTCCAAAGAACCAGCTTTTTGTTTCACAGATTTTCTCTATTGCTTTAAATTTCACTGATTTTTACTCTTATCTTTATTATTTCCTTCCCTCTGCCTCACCCTTTGGTTTATTTGCTCTTCATTTTCTAGGCTCTTAAGATGGGAGATTTGGTCATTGATATGAGACTTTCTCTCTTTTCTAATATAAGCATTTAGTGCTACATGTTTTCCCCTCTGCCTAGCTGTGTCCCATAACTTTCGCTATGATGTATTTTCATTTTCTTTCAGTTCAATGTATTTTTGGACTTCCCTTGAGACTTCCTTGCTTCCCATGGATTATGGACAAGTGTTTTGGTATTTTCCTGTTTTCCTTCTGTTATTGATTTCTAGTTTGATTCCACAGTGGATGGAGAACACACTCTGTATTATCTCAATTATTTTAAATGTGTTGAGGTTTGTTCTCCCAGCCAGGATATGGTCTATATTGGTATATTCTACATTAAAAATTTTCTTATCAAAATGTGCAATATTTTATACTTTTTTTGTCAACTGTATACTACTAATAATTGTCATTATAACCTAATACAGAATAATAATTTTGACAATTAGAACATAAGTTATAGGAACTTTGAAAACTATGTTTCTGCACATATTTTTGTTGATTACAACAAGTGAAACGAAGCAGAAATACAACTTCAGACAGAAAAGGGAACAATATAACTCAAAAACATAAAGAATTTGCTTATACATTTTTAAATATATGATGTGTATCAAATAATTATTGTAAACGTGTAGAAGAGTCATTTAGGGATTTTGTCTTAAAATATGCCAATTTCTATAATACTCTGAAATTACATCCATTTTAACTACGTGTTTAACTTTTGATGTAAACTTGTGGATGTTAACTTACAAATGAAAGAGAATACGTAATTTTTTAAAACTTTTGTGTGTGTGTAGGGGGTGGTGAGTAAGCTAGGAACGTCTGAAGACCACTGTTCTGAGACGAGTGAGGGGGATGGATTAAACAAAGTATCTGATGAAGATGATGTGCCATGTTGGGTGTTTATTCATTCATTGAACTAGCTGCATTATTCAGTACCATGTGTTGTTATGTGCTACTTGCTCTGCAAAGTGCTAGGAGAGACACAGGTGACTGATTCAAGGTCCCAGCCCTCAAGTAAAGCATCAGTTACCAAGACACAAGCGGCAACACCACCATTCATCGGGGTATCTGGGTCTATGCTTGTCCTCCAGCCTTAATTGCTGTAATGAGACAATGGATGGGGAGGGTGTACAAGAGCCTCATTTTTTAAACCTGGACCATGGAACTACATAGCCCCACCCTGCTCTCATCCTTCTATAGTTACTCTCATCCATAGCACATCATCCTCTGTACTAATCAGTTCACACAGAGAGAGGAAGAGCAGAACACACACTACAATGACTGAAGCAAATCACAGGCGTACGACTTAGTCATAGAAATTCTGCTTGAACTGGTTGACCATAAATGAAGTCTGGCTTCTCAGTTCAGACCTCCTCCGCCTCTGGCCAGCCAGACGTCCCCCATCCACCCAGCCATGGCTCCTTGAGGAAGGAAGACAGTGCAGTAGAGTGGGGAGAGCTTGGAGAGAACTTGATGGAAACGAGATTCTTGTCCCAGGGGTGACCCTGTGTCACCTTGAATAAGGGAGCCCAGCATCTTCATCTGCAAAAGGCAGAGGCTGGACTAGATGATTTACAAGGGTCCGTCGACTGAAAAGAAGATGCGCAAGCTAAACGTTGAGAATTATGTTTTATTCGACGGACACACTGAGGAATTAAGGGAGACAGCCTCTCAGCTCTGGAGGACTGCTCTGAAGAGGTGAGGGAGGAGCCAGGATATACAGGAGTTTTTGTTAAAACAAAGAAACCAAAAACATGTAGTCGGAACATCAAAGGATTACTGTTCAAGAAAGCCCAGATGCCTCAAGTTAATGGATCCAGCGCTTTTCTACACACAGGGAGATGCAGGAGTCTGGGCTCACTGAAATCATTCCTGTGAGGTGCTCCTCAGCTCTCTGGGGTCCCTATCCTGCTTCTCTCCATCCTGAACCCCCTCAGGGTGCACGGTGGGGCCTGCAGTGGCTGCTGGCTTGATGGCCCCAGCATCCTTTGTTTACTGATATGGTGGGCTAGTCCACAGGCCCTTTAGTCTGAGGACTCCATGATTCTAAGTCTCTTCGGGTCAGGTTTCACAAATAATCCCCAAGTCCCAAGCGCCCTCCTCCTGATTAGCTGTCGTCCCTCACTCTGTGTGAGGTTCCTCGCATAGTCTTTTCAATTCCTTAATTCAGGTTCTGCCGTCTTACTGTGCCCTGCTTACCCTCCCCAAGAGCACCCGTGTTTCTCCTCCAGCTGCTTCCTGCACAGCCTCCCTCGGCATCCAGGGTCCGTGCCTGCCTCTCTCTTGACTTGGTTCATCCTTCCCGTCTGTGGTGCCAGCGTCAGCCGGGCACCTTCTAATTCCCGAATCATTAGCTTATGAGCGTGGACCACTCCCACTTCTCCCTGGAGTGCTGTCCACCTCCACAGCACTCCAGGGAGAACTTGCCTCCGTCTGTCAACGGGCAGGAACTCGTCCTCGACACCTAAGAGTGACTCTTCTTTCCTCTGGAAAGGAGGCGCTCAGATTCCCCCAAAGCTGCAGCCCTCTTGAGGCCAAAAAAAGTTTGGTTTTCCCAGGTAACTAGGCTTCGTTCTTCAAACGTGGCATGCAAGAGAAGCCAGAAGGTAGTCCAGACAATCTAAGACAACGTGAAATTTAAATATTTTATCTCTTGGATAAACAACAGGATCCTACTGTATAGCACGGGAACTATATTCAATATCCTGTGATAAACCATAATGGAAAAGAATATGAAAAAGAATAAATATATATATATATATATATGTATGTATGTGTATAACTGAATCACTTTGCTGTACAGCAGAAATGAACACTACATTGTAAACAACTATGCTTCAATAAAATTAAAAAAAAAATTTATCTCAGGGGGGAAGGGATAGTTAGGGGGTTTGGGATTGACGTGTACACACTGCTATATTTAAAATGGGTAACAAACAAGGACCAACTGTATAGTGCAGGGAACTCTGCTCAATATTATGTAACAACCTAAATGGGAAAATAATTCGAAAAAGAATAGATACATGTATCTGTGCAACTGAATCACCTTGCTGTACACCTGACACTATCGCAACATTGTTAATCAGCTATAGTCCAATATAAACTAAAAAGGTAAAAATATATTCTATCTCTTGTCTCTATAAGCCATCAAAATATCTGGGAAGCGTCTAAACACATGAAAGGTTCTCAGCCCTCAAATTGGGACAACCAGGTACCATGTGTCTGCTGGGGTGATGCAGCAGGAAGTACCCGGCATCACCTATGTGCGCTCCTGCTG
>NW_006797390.1:5623193-5624279 GCF_000442215.2 Lipotes vexillifer
CCTCGTCAAGCCTTTGGGTCTCGATTTTACAGGGAGTACAGGAGACAAAAGATCAAGTTAAATACACCTCAAGGAAAAGCAAAATCCCATAAACCCAGGGAAGGGAAACATTCACGACAGTGGGCACCGTTCCTTTAACAAACGACGATGCTGGAAAGAAAAAAGAGGATACAGTTCTAAATGGAGAGACTTAGGGGACATAAAACAAAACACTGTATGTGGATCTTGCTTGGATCCTTCTTGAAACAAGCCCAATGTAAAAAGGCATCTTCTGAGACACGAGGAGAAATTAGAGTTGAACTGAGTATTTGGCGATATTAAGAAATTTTGATCTGCTTTAGGTGTTTGGTTTTGTGATTCTGTCAGAAATCCCTTCTTGCCTCTCTTTCCCCCCTGTTTAGAGCTACATATGGAAGTATTTAGGCTCAAAACAACAAACTGTCAGGAATTTTCTTTAACGTACTAGAGAAAAAAGAGGAAAAGAAGAAAGGGGGAGATGTAAGTGCGGCAAAATATTGGTCACTGTTGAACCCGGGGGATGGGAGTTTATTTCCTACTCTGTGACTTTTCTGTACAACTTAACACTGTTAGTGTAAAGCAAACAAACAAACAAGAAGGTCTGAGAAATGCCAGTGTCTTGGTGTCAAAATGATACGTGACGCTCTGAGAAGCCTGTAATTACACCTCTGAGTTGAGTGTTGTAGTGGTGAGTACAGGACCAGATGGCAATCCCCGCTCTGCCACTTGCTAACGGGGTGATCTCGGATGCCTTGCTCAATGAGCTCTCAGAACCTCACTGCTTACATGGCTGCTGTGAGAGGAAACGAAATCATGCACATTAAGGGCTCAGCAAAATAGATATTTTGGAAAGCGTTGAAATAGAATTTATTATCATCTTTAAGCCCAGAAGCATCGGAGGAAGCCTCTGCCTGGCCATGTGTCCTAGGTGGGGTTCAAGAAATAGAGATTCGGAGAAGAGAGAATCGGGGAAAAAAAATATGGCCCACACTCTCCGAGCTGATGAGACTCTGAAGTCCCCCAGGGAAAGAGGCAGTGGCCTTCTTAACACACCGCGCCTACGCCACT
>NW_006797390.1:5624343-5627172 GCF_000442215.2 Lipotes vexillifer
GGGAAAGAGGCAGTGGCCTCATTAACCCCCAGCGCCCAGGCCAGGCGGGAGGGGCAGAGCTTTTGGCCCAAAGTCTGCGGAAGAGGAGGCCCTTGTGTCAGGCAGGGAAGTGAACCAATTTAGAGCCCTGGGAGGGGGCCGGGCCCAGAAAGAGGATTCAGGTTCACCTCCCAGTTGCTTCTGCACCTGCTAAGAGCGTATGAGTCGCTAGGAAGAGTCTACAGCTATAGCGTGTTGCTGTTGAAACGTTTCCTTCTGACACAGCGCGCTGAGCGTTTTCTCTCATGGAGCTCACATTCCCCATCCTGGAAAGTGAAATCCTTTACAGGCTCCCAAGGGAAGCCGGAGCCCCGGATTCATTTTTCCCCAGAGAAGAGGCATGTTTGCTGGAAACCAGAGAAGGTAATTGGAGAAGCCTAGGGAAGAAAATGGACCTGCAGGGGTCATGGAGTCCATCCTCCAGCCTCCAGGCAGGAGGGAAACTAACTGGTTCCAGATGGTGACTGTCCCCAGCTGCTGAAGACCGCCAAGAGAGACCCCCGGATGGAGCCTGACTCAGCGGCTCATTCCAGGGGAGGCCCGAGCACGTGGCCTTCGGGTCACCGACTCGCGAATCGGAATCAGTCGCCTTGGGTCCCAGTTTTCCCACCTATAAAATGAGGGAGGTTGGTTCTGCCTTGCTGCCCTGAGATTAAATCCTAACGCAAAACGGAAACGAGCTTTGTGCCCAGGAAGAGGCCAAGGTGTAAAAGGCCCAGTTGCTTCTCTTGTCAGCATTTTAAAGAGGTTTAAAAACTCTTAAATCTTATGGAAATAAGGCCTTGTCGCCACTGCTTCTTCCATCCTTATGGAAGACAGTGGGAGGCGGCAATATTCCCTCCGGGAAGAAAATTCCCACTGGTGCCACAAAAATAATGTACTGGTGTCATTCGCTCAGAACAAAACGGAGTCCTTGGCAGTGATGATGTATCCAGAGGCATTGACATCAGGGCAACGCTAACAACCTTAGGGAAGAACTCAGCCACGTGCGAGCCAGGGTTACGGTCCGCAGTGTGTCTGCCGGGCTGAGGGAGACGACTTAGCACAGGGCTCGAGCATGGGGATGGAGGCCCAGAGAGATTAAAAAGCACAGCCGAGAGACGAGAACCAGAGCTGTTTGGTCCCTGCTCCGTACCAGGCACTGTGGTGATGGGTGCTGAGAAGGTCCAGCCCTCATGAAGCTTAACAGTGAATGGGGAAGATAGACATCCAACAGCTAGTCAGTGTCACAGAGGAGTCGTCCAGGGGGTCATGGGAAACTGGGAAGAGGCAACCTGGACCACCCGATCTAGGTCCTCAGTCACAGGGGGGAACCGGTTATCCCAGCAAAGTCACTGTGACATGCACAGACACAGCCTTGGACCTGGCCCTTGGCCTCGATCCAACCTGGACTCCTGTCACCTCTTCCACAGCATCCTTGACATCCTTTTGTAACTGAAGTGAAATTCACATAAGATACACTTAACCATTTTTAAGTGAACAATGCAGTGGCATTTAGGGCGTCCATCATGTTGTGCCACCACCAGCTCTATCTAGCTCCAGAACAGTTTCATCACCCCAAGTAAAGCCCCGTACCATCGAGCAGTTCCTCCCCACTCCTCCCGGGCCCCAGCCTTTGGCAGCCTCCAATCTGCTCTCTGTTTCTATGGAATTGCCCGTTAGGATATTTTGCACACACAGCATCACCCAACATGTGACCTTCGATGTCTGGTTTCTTTCACTCGGCATCATGTTGCTGTCCTTGCATGTTGTAGCAGGTATCGATCCTTCATTCTTTTTATGGCTGAATAACGACACTGGTATTTTTATAAAGGTTAATTCATGGTTGTTCTAGAAATAGCACGGGAGTCAAGGAGGAGACACCTGCCTCTTCCCGATACAAGTGAATTACTCTGAACCTCCGTTTTCCCATCTATAAGTCAAATGGTAATAATATGAACCCGACTCACCTTGCAGAATGACTGGGAGATAAAAAGAGATACTTATAAATAATAATACATTTTCCAAGTGTAACTATTTGCAACAACTAAAAGTAACAATTAATCAACGGCTCATGTGTGTATCTTGTCTCTTCAACTACATTTTGAGTTCCATGGAGATAACGACTATGTTATGCCCATTTCTACCCTCACGTCACTGAGAATGATTACTAGCCCCTTACTGGCTGTTCAATATGTGTCTCTTGAGTGGGTAACGACTTGGCTACTTGAATGGATGAAGGATGAAATGCTACCTGACTGAGGGAAGCTGCTTCCTGCCAGGTCACTCAACCAATATTCATTGAATAAACGAGTGGACAAGTGAACGAATGACTGAATAAAGTGGTGGAGAGGAAGCATTACCCTCTGGCCTAGAATTTCAAGGCTCTGCCTTCCCTCCCTCTACCTGTGCAGCAGTAGTCCTAGACCGGCCTAATGGCCCAAAGGGGATGACTACTGAAAATAGCAATGGTACCAAGGGAACACAGACTTTCAGCCTGGAAATGATGTTCTGGGCAAAGAGAAGTATGGGCTCCGAGACCATCTGCTCCAGCAGAGAGTCTATCCCAAGTGCTGGGGCTCCAAAGAGGAGTAAGTGTGGACATGGACGTCAGTACAAGCTCAGACGGCTCACTTCAAAAACAATCCGAGGGCTTCCCTGGTGGCGCAGTGGTTGGGAGTCCGCCTGCCGATGCAGGGGACGCGGGTTCGTGCCCCGGTCCGGGAGGATCCCACGTGCCGCGGAGCGGCTGGGCCCGTGAGCCGTGGCCGCTGAGCCTGCGCGTCCGGAGCCTGTGCTCCGCAATGGGGG
>NW_006797390.1:5627678-5645394 GCF_000442215.2 Lipotes vexillifer
GGGGGTGGGGGTGGGGAGTCATCCCAGCACAAAAGTACTCATGAACGAACTGATCTCTTTTCAAATTAATCCACCTTCAAACAGCCCTTATTTTTTCAACCTTTTTAGCTTATTCTATTTTTAAAATTGAACTAGAGCTGATTTCCAGTATGATATTAGTTCCCGGTGCACTGAACATCCCTTCTTAGTACAAGTATATCTTCACAAACCAAAATGACACACCTCGCAAAAGACTCTGAATCCTATCAGGTTGACTAAAGTGATGCTGGAGAACCACTCAACTGCGGCTCAGTTATCTAGTAAGGGGGAGGGGGCGGGGGGGGCACTGAGGGGCCACCCCCAAAGAGGGGGCTGGGCTTCCAAAGAGAATGGTTTGAGTATCAGAGGATTAAGGAAGAGCCCTTGAGATAAGCGATGAAGTCTCTGTACAATTTCATTTTGAAAGGCAAAAATTAATTGAAAGATGGCTTATGGTACCATTATAAAATTGTGCAAGAAAAACGATGCCCAAACAAGTCAATTTTTCAATCACTATTTATTCTGTGATTTTACGGGTAGCGGCAACTACAACGCACACTTCATTTTTTTTTCATTGCATGCTTTTATAATCTGTAGTATAATTTTTCTTTTTTTTTTTTTTACTATTTACCGTAAAATCCCAGGATCTATTTTTAGGGGCCCTTTTCCTGTTCTAATTATGCTTTGTGACAAGCAGCTCCTGTAACCTTTTCAGACATGGGCACTGTTATAATTCTGAGCTCACTGTAATTGATGCACGTGACTCTCTATCAGGGGTCAAGAGACCTGAACTGTATTTCGGTTCCACGTTTGGTTTCCTGTGTGACTTTGGCAAAGCCGCTTACTGTCTTTGTGTCCCCGGTTTCTAAGTCTGGGAAAATTAGGATAATGATCCCTGCCTGCCTTCTAACTCCACAGGGCTCTTGGTGGGACAATATATGATCCTTATGAAGGGTGGTCCTCAGGGAGAGGATGATGCTGTGACCTGATCAGGTCCCCATTCCTGGTGCTAAAGGAATGGAAGACCCCTAAACATGATTTCTATTTACTTTGGGTATCATTACGATAAATGAATTTCAGGTTTCTTTCAGCCCTGATATTCGATGATATATGTCTTCAGAGCAGATTTGTCTTCCTAATTAGAGTTTCCTCAGGGTAACTTTATAACTCTGTTTCCTAAGCGCCCTCCCACTGATGGATGGGGAAGCAACCCAGGGCTGTTATGCCTGACTTACGGGCTGATTCTCAAGGGCTCACAGGAAATTCAAGGAAGGATCATCATCACCCTACCCTTCACTTTGCCCCATGACATGCTGTGAGGTCGAGACCTGGGCTTTCCCCCTATTTGACAGATATGGAAATTGAGGCAGGCTCTGAAACCAGCAAAACAGTTCACTCAGCCGGGCTTAAATCTGCACCTCTCCATCCCCATTTTTTTTATTCTATTACCTCCTTTGTAAGATTGCAGAAACGAAACCAAAACCAGCCAGGGTCCCCACCACTGCCACACAGTGTTTTGGCACCATACTGGGAAGCAGGGGGAGGGGCCCTGACATCTAGGTCAGGGGACACAGCGGGGCAGAGGGAGGAGGTCGCCCAGGGTCTTGGGCAGCTTCTCCAGAGCTGAGCCGAGCTCCACCCCAGCGCCACGGTGCCAAGCCCTTTCCTCCTAATTGTTGTAGTTTACGAGCATTGGGAGAAAAATGTCATCCAGCTGGTCTGGATTTCTCAGCACGTAAGGGATCCAGAGAGTGTTTTGTAAGCTCTTTTGGATGACCATTCTGGGTCTCTGTTAGGAATCAACTGGAGCCCTTTTCATTAATGGAGGGAAGTTGCATTTCACCAGCTGTCCCAGCCCAGAGGTGGAAGGGCTGCCTGGAGAACGACGACGTAGGGCCCTGGTGCAGAGCAAGGACAGGGCTCCTTACAAGTCCCCTGCTGGCTGGGCAGTCTGCTCACAGCAAGGTTTACAGACTGCAGGAGTCACGCTGGCCCCTGCACGGCCCCCTACGGCGGGAGGACCAGCCCAGGTTTGGGAAGCAGAAGGGGGTCACTGAAATAGTGGGGATGCCTCAGCAGCAGCACGGTAGGACCAGCTGGTCCCAGGGCTTGTTGCCCACAAAGCTTCCCTCACCGACTTGGGTCCAAATCTTGGTCTGTGTGACGCTGGGAAATCACCAAATGATCATGAACCTTAACTTTGCTCATCTTTGAAGTGGGGATGATAAAATCTCCTTCTTGGAATGTTGGGAATATTAAAATAAAAGCATATATACCGAATACCCAGCATGTTGCCAGGCAAATGGTGGTTTATTGAATTATGAAAATACACATCAACCAGCAAATGTCCCCAGGCCTCATGTATGAGTGACATAGGCAACAAGCATTCCAAATTTAAAGAGGGAAGTTCTCTGTGAATTGGGCAGATCAAGGAGGGCTTCTTGGAAGAAGCAGAAATAGATCTTGTCCTATTTGCCACAGAAAACTCAAGTTGGTTATTTAGTGACCCTGCTAGAGCTCTTCTAGAAGCTGGTTGTTTACCTTCTGACGTTTGCCCACGTCTTTGCAGGGGGAAAGGGCAGGACAGACGGAGCCTCAGCTCCAGTCCTTGCTGGGTGAGCTCACTCCACCAGGGCCAGGACGAGGCTGACCACCAGACCTGCTGCCATTGGCACTGGTGGCAACTGGGCCAGAAGTTAAGGATTGTTCCCAAGTTCTCAGCATCTGGGTTGCTATTCCCAAGAAGTCTCCAAAGCCAGCTTGTCTCAAGAGCTGTATTTCCCTGGGATACTTGTGAGCAACGTTAGGGGCTTTTGTCCATTTGGAGGGGCAGCGGGACCTGGGGGTGTCGAACCCAGAAGGTAACCAGGATGGTGGTCCCAGAGAGGGATGCTTTCCAGAAAGCAAATCCCCTGGGAGGGAGTTTTCCAGTGTGGTATCTTCAGACGCATGAGTGTGTGTGAGAGAAAGGGCAGAGAGGGGAGGCGCAGGCAGTGATAGCAAGCACAGCATTGGGAAGTTTGTTTTCCACACGGCCCTTTATCTGCTGTCAAATATATTTCCTGGGAAAAGAAAACATTTCTCAGGGCAGGTCCCACGGGAACCTCTCTCCTTCTTGTGATTTACGTCGGGGCTGCTGTGGGCGTCTGTGGTCCCATGGGGAGCGGGAGGGGCTCCAGGGCTCCGGTGGGCCCTGCAGGTGGAGGGGACAGTAGAGCAACAAGGGGTACCCACCCTCCCAGCCTGGCAGCCGGAGCTGGCCTGGGTCTCATCTACACGGAGCGCTCGGGAGCTGGATTGCAGTGTGAACATGTGATGGGGCATCGTTACAGCCCAATATAAAGGCCTCATCACGGTCTGCCCGCTGGCCTCTAGGCCTGTCCCCCACCTCAGTCACAGTGTCCACAGCTATACAATGGCAGTGACAGGACCACGCGAGGCTGCAGAGGCAAATGTGTGCTCGTTACCTTAGGAAACACACAAGGACGTAAGTCGAGGAAGGAGCCTGGGGTTGGGGTCAGAAGATCTGGGCTCCCAGCCCCCGACAGTGCGGCCACAGCCAGGTGTGTTCCAGCTGTGTCTTCTCTGCTTCACCTGAAAAGTGGAGGGAAAGCCCTTCACCCCATCTCACTGGGGCTCACGGAGGAGTCGGCGGGTCATGACTCTGGAAGCACTTTGTATGGTGAACTGCTGTATACAGTCCTGGGTTCATATTATTAGAAATTATATTTAGGGCTGAACCAGCTCAGAGGACAAACGGGAGCTTGTAGAGAAGGACCAGCCAATATTTTCTGCCCTTTACTTCAGCCACTGGAATCCCTGGACTTTCCCGGTGGCCTGGCCACTTGAGAATATTCTTGCTTGGAATTAAATCATTTTTTAAAATTGACATACAGCTGATTTACAGTGTTGTGTTAATTTGTGCTGTACAGTGAAGTGATCCCATTATATATATATATATATATATATATATATATATATATACACATACTTTATATACTTATTCTTTTCCATTATGGTTTATCGCAGGATATTGAATATAGTTCTGTGTGCTTTACAGTAGGACCTTGGTGTTTATCTAAGGAATGAAATCAAGGCACCAGGAATGAAACACGTCCTACAAACATCAACAGGATAATAAAGGAGTACTACAAACCACTCTACATATGTGAATTTGAAAGCTTAGATGAGATGGACAACTTCCTTAAAAATACAAGCCACAACTCACCCAGTATGAAATCCAAATTTTAAGTAGCCCTGCAACTATTAAGATAATTGAATTCATAATTATTAAACTCCCCCAGAAGAAATCTCCAGAGCCATCACTGGAGAATTCTACAAAACATTTTTTAAAAATTACCACTAATTCTATACAATATCTTCCAGAAAGTAAAAGAGAAAGAAACTTCCCAATCCGTTTTGTGAAGCTAGTATTACTGATCAGAAAACCAGACAAAACACGACAAAACAAAAAAGAACTACAGACCAATATCCCAACATATAATCCTTAAAATATATTAGCAAAAAGAGTTCAACAATACGTAACAGGAAATATACACCATAACGAAGTGGGGTTTATTCTAGGGATGCAATGCTGACTTGATATTTGAAAATCAGTCAATCCACCATACCAACAGGCAAAAGAAGAAACAAAATTACATAATCATATCAAAAAATGTACAAAAGTATTTGACGAAGTTCAATACTCATTCGTGTTAAAAACTCCCAGGGGAAAAAAAAGGAAGACAATGAAACTTCCTTAACTTCATAAAAAGCATCTTCAAAAATCTTACAGCTAACGCTATAACTAATGATGAAAAACTGAATGCTTTCTCCCTGAGATCAGGAACAAGGCAAGGATGTTCACTCAACATAGTGCTGAAGTTGTAGCCAGTGCAATGAGGCAAGAAAAGGAAATACAGGGCATATGAATTACAAAGAAAGAAAGAAAACTGCCCGAATTTGCAGATGACATGATTATCTGTCTACAAAGAAAATCCAAAGCAATCTACAAAAAAATTCCTAAACTAATAAGTGAGTTTAACAAAGGTGCAGGACACAAGATAAGCACAGGGAAATCAACTGTATTTCTATATAATAGCAATGAACATGTGGACATCAAAATTAATAACACAATACTATTTATACTTACTAAAAAAATTAAATACTTAGGTGTAAGTCTAACAAGACATGTATAGGGTTCTATGCTGAAAACTATAAAGTGCTGATGAAAGGAATCAAAGAATATCTAAATAAATGGAGAGATGTACTATATTTATGGATTAGAAGATTCCACATAGTAAAGATGTCAATTCTTCCCAAATTAATATACAGATTTAAAATAATTCCTATCAAAATCCCAGCAAGGCTTTTGTTGGATATACACAGTATTATACTAAAACTTATGGGAAAGCAAAGGAACTAGAATAGCTGAAATAATTCTGTAAAAGAACGATAAATTGGGAGGATCAGTCTTCTCAATTTTAAGACTTACTATATAGCTAGGGTAATCAAAATGATGTGTTATTGTCAGAAAGATAGACACAGAGATCAATGGAATGGAACAGAATGGAACAGAATGGAAAACCAAGAAATAGACCCACAAAAGTATGTCCAACTTTTGTTTGACAAAAGGTGCAGAAGCAATTCAACTGGTGGAAAGAGAGTCTTTTCAACAGAAGGTGGTAAAGCAATTAGTTATCCACAGACATAAAAACGAACCTCAACGTTAAGTCTTAACTCAGAATGGATCACATACTTAAGTGTAAGTCTTTTACAGAACTTGTAGAAAAAAAAAAAAAAATAGCAGAAAATCTTCACAACCCAGGGCTCGGCAAAGAGTTCTTAGACTTGACACCGAGAAAGTATGATGCATAAAAGGAAAAAGTGATAAATTAGACTTCATCAAAATGAAACAAATATTTTTTTTTGCTCTGTGAAAAACCCTGTTCAAAGAATGAAAAGGCAGACTGGGAGAAAATATTTGCAAACTTCATACCTGAATATAGTCTTGTATCTAAAATGTATAAAAATAACCTCCCTGGGCTTCCCTGGTGGCGCAGTGGTTGAGAGTCCATCCGCCTGCCGATGCAGGGGACGCGGGTTCGTGCCCCGGTCCGGGAAGATCCCGCATGCCGCGGAGCGGCTGGGCCCGTGAGCCATGGCCGCTGAGCCTGTGCGTCCGGAGCCTGTGCTCCTCGATGGGAGAGGCCACAACAGGGAGAGGCCCACATACCGAGAAAAACACACACACACACAAAAAAAACCTCCCTGAACTCAGCAGTAAAAAACAAACCAAAAACAACCCAATTAGAAAATGGGCAAGAGACATAAAGAGACATTTCATTGAAGAGGGTTATGGATGGTAACTAAACACATGAGAATATGTTCAATATCATTAGCTATTAGGGAAATGCAGATTAAAACCACAATGAGATAATTAGAAACGCTGAATTTTACTGTAGTTGGATTTATCATTTTCCTTAATATATAGAAATTTTTGTCTAAGATATCTTTCTCTATCTCCAAGTTAATAAAGATATTCTTCTGTATTACCTTCCAAAAGCCTGTCGTTTGTATTTCTCATTTAGGTCTATATGCACTCACTGGTTTTGTGTAGTCCAACATCATTTTTTTCCATATAGTTATCTAATTGCCCTGGCATCATTTATTAAAGTCGCTTGTATTTATTAAAGAAAAAAATCACAATGAGATATCATTACATACTGATCAGAATGGCCAAAATAAAAAGTAGTACAGGAGAATCCCGAATAATTTATGTAGATACTCCCTCCCCAAAGTGGTGGAACTAAGCTCCCAACCCTATGAGTGTGGGCTGTGCTGAGGATTTGCTTTCAGAGGGAGGAGGAGGGGGCAGGTAACTTGACAGTGGAGACCCCAGGCAAACACTCCCTTACCCGGATGGTCAAGGTTAACCTCATCCATCACACTGATTGCATGTACCTTCCATGTGATGTGGCAGGAATGGCATTTCACCTTTGTAGTTATCCTCCCCCGAATCCATTACCCTGGTCTAACCATGAGAAAAACAAAACAAACCTCAATTGAAGGATATGCTATAAAATACTTGGCCAACATACCTCAAAACTGTTCAGGTCATCAAAAAACAAGGAAAGTCTGAGAAACTGTCAGAGACCAGAAAAGGCTAAGGAGACGTGACAAAGGAAAGTGATGTGGTACCCTAGATGGGATCCTCCAACAGAAAAAGGACGCTGGGGACAAACGAGTGAAACCCGAGTAAGCTGTGGAGTTTAGTAAAAAGTTATGTTTCGGTGTGGTTTCCTCAGCTGTGACAAGGGTACCCCACAAATGTAAGACGTTAACCATAGAGAAAGTGAGGGAGGGGTACATGGAACTCTCTACCATCTTTGCAACTTTTCTATCTGAATCGATTCTAAAATTAAAAGTGTTTTTAAAAGAATAATATTTTTAAAAAAAAGCGAGGCCACCAAATGCTGGAGAAGATACAGAGAAACTGGATCCCTCATAATTGCGGGTGGGAATGTAAAATGGCACAGCTACTCTGAAAGACAGTTTGGCAGTTTCTTGAAACATTAAACATGCAACTATTGAATGACACTCAGAAGTTCCACTGCAACACATTTTTGCCAGAGAAATGAAAGTTTATGTTCACACAAACACCTGTGTGTGAATATTTATAAAGGCTTTCTTTGTAACAGCCTCTGACTGGAAACAACCCAGGTGTCCTCCATTGTATGGATGGTTAAACAAACCATGGTCCATCCATGGACTATGACTCAGCAGCAAAAAGGAACAAATTGCTGATATGATACTTACAAGGCCTGAATGAATATTGCTGAGTGGAAAAAGCCAATCCCAAAGTGTTATATAATGTATGATTCTATTATATAACATTGTGGAAGTGACAAAATCATCGACATGGAGAAGACGTGAGTGGTTGCCAGGGATTGGGAATGGGTGGGTGAGGGAGGGAAGTGGGTGTGGCTGAAAAAGGGCACGAAGAATCCTCGTGGGAGTGGAGATGGCTGTATCTTGACAGCATCACTGTCACTATCCTGACTGGGATATTGTACTATAATGTTGAAGGATGACACCACGAGGGGAAACCGTGTAAGAGGTACATCGGATTTCCCTGGATTAGGTGAATCTACAATTATCTCAAAATAAAAAGCCAAAAAAAAAAGTGAAAGTCCCAAACTGAGGCAATTTCAAAATCGGGCAGCAGACTACATAGAATGTCTCAGTGTCAGCAGGGATCACAGAGATCCTAGTATCTGTAGCAGCTCAAGCCCTCTCCCTGCAAAAAGAGAATCAAAAACACGGGATTAGAAATACCAGGAAACATTCGCAGGAGTCAAAATTGACATGTAATAGAACAGGAAGGAAGAGGAAAAGCGGGTATGGAAATAATAAGGTGGTGACCCTGAGAAACACTTGCTCCTGGCCCCTCTCAAGCAGTCACTCTGGGAGACTGGTCACTTCTTCTGGGAGCTACTAATGCTGAGAAGAGTTTTGAAATCTCTTCCAAACATGCCTTGGAGTCCACGGTGTGTAACGAGTTATACCTCACCAACCTTCTGCCATCTAAAGTGGATTTCATTTTTCTGAAACCAGTAAAAGAGCTGGGAGGCATGGTATACTGTGATGAGTACAGCCTTGGGGGCACTAAGAACCAGGTTTGGTTGCATCACTCTCTGCCGCCCCCGGTGACTGCGTGGCCTTAGGCATGTAACTTCATCTTTACCCATGTCTGTTTCATAACCTGTAGAATAGAGCTAATTACGCCCATCTCCCAGGATTTGTGTAAGATTAAG
Source organism: Lipotes vexillifer (assembly GCF_000442215.2). Taxonomy (NCBI): domain Eukaryota; kingdom Metazoa; phylum Chordata; class Mammalia; order Artiodactyla; family Lipotidae; genus Lipotes; species Lipotes vexillifer. The sequence continues at coordinate 5,636,513 of NW_006797390.1, forward strand.
TGTGATAATGGATAAGAAGGCTCTAGTCCTGAGCTTGGCCCAGAGTCAAGTCTCGTATTTAAGGAGTTTTAATTAAGGTTGAAGGGCACAAGTTGATTTTCTTGTGAGACGCCCAAATGGAATCTGAAGGCCGTCCAAAGAAGGGTTCAAAATTGTGCTGAGTTGCATCAATCCCCTTCTTTGGAATAGGCTGATCGTCTCTCAGGTTGTATGCCGAACAAGTCACATTTTGTTTGGGAAGTTCTGGCATGTTTGTTATAAACCAACTTTATTTCATTAGAGCTATATCCCATGGTGATGTGGCAAAAACATCTATTAAAGAGGCGGTCAGCATCTTCTCCCTCATCAGACCCAAAGGGAATCATGAGTATTTATAAGACGACACTCATGATTTATCAAAATCTGTGGGCTCAGGAGATTTTGTTTAAAACCGCAGGGATGTGTTTCACATACTCCTGTACAAAATGGTTCAAATACACGTTCTTTTTTAAAAAGCTTTGCCTTAAGAATAGGACCATTTGACCATTAAAAAGAATAATGACTGCAGTGGACAGAAATACATCAAATATATAAAAACCTATGAATTCAGGGAACATATCTGCAATCAATGTATCAAACAAAGGACTTATATCCAGAATATCCAACACTATAATAAGACAAGTAGCCCAATAAAAAAGGAACAAAAGATTTGAACAGACACTTCACAAGAGAAGACATATGAATGGCCAATAAGTCCATGAAAGAACGCTCAAAATTTCATTTGTCATCAGGAAGTTCAAATTAAAACTTTATGAGATATCATAAAGATATCATAAAGCCCCTAGAATGGCTAACATTAAAAAAACTGACAAAACCAAGTGCTGAAAAGGATGTGGAACAACTAAGACTCTCATATGTTGCTGGTGGGAGTGCAAACGTACAACCACTCTGAAAAACAGTTTGGCAGTTTCTTATAAAGTTAAATATTCACCTACCATACAACTCGGCAATTCTACTCCAAGAGAAAATGAAAGCATTTTTCCACAAAGAGACTCATACATGAATGTTCACATCAGCACTATTCACAATAGTCAAAAGGTGGAAACACCCCAAATGTCCAACACAGATGAATAGGTTAAAAGAAAATGTAGTAGATTCATAAGGCAGAATGCTAGTAATGAAAAAAGAAACAAACTGTTGATACATGTAACAACACAGATGAATCTCAAAAACATTATGCAATGAGAAAGAAGCCACACACAAAGAATATATATGGGAGAGGCCACAACAGTGAGAGGCCCGCATACCGCAAAAAAAAAAAAAAGAGTATATACTGTATAATTCCTTTTATATTGCAGTCTAGAACAGGCAAAACCAATTAATAGTGAAATAAAGCAGATCTGTGGGTGCCTGGAGATGGAAGTGGAGGGATAATTACTGCAAAGGGTCACGAGAAAAACTTTGGGGGGGGGTCATAGAATATTCTGTATCTCGATTGTAGTGATTACGTAGTAGGTTATACATTTGTCAAAATGAGTGCAGTATACTTTATGTAAATTATGCTTTGATAAAGTTGATTTTATTAATAGAAAACTGTCCATAATGATTCCTCAAAGCAAAGCAACAAACATGTCTTATTGGATGTCTTTGGAAGTTGTTAGGGCACCTATTATTATTCTGAAAATAAAGAGATTAAATAAATAAAATATTAAATAAACAAAGTATTAAGAATTTATAGTGATTTTCCCAGGATGTCCAAAGAGTTGAAAGTTCTATTTTATATAAGAATACCAACGAACACATCTAGAAGAAATGGCATTTTGTGATGTCTGATAAACCAATGTGATATCACTGGATGGTGAAACCATTAAGTTTCTGGTAGGAAACATCGTAATGGATGAGTCAGGTCGCCAATCCCTAAACCCACTGATCAAAATTCACGTCACTAAGAATGGGATATGATCCCTGATGCTATGAAATATGAACTCGAATCTACGTGGGATCCCAACTTGACACATTTACAGCAAATAAAGAGGAAAACTGTAAATAACAGCACAAGAAAAGAATCGGACAAAGTCAGAGAAATTTTATAAGATGAGTAATCTAATTGTTCTTATTTGTTAAGATATAATATGAAGTATTCTGGCGAGAAATTGTAAGATGTCTGGAATTTGTTTTAAAATTCTCTAGTAAAATAAGTAAAATAGATAAAAATAAATGAAACCATATTGGAAACTTAAAAAAAAAAAAACCTAGATGATGGGTACATCAGGATTCTCTATACTGTTCTCTTTACTTTCAAGTACATTTAAATAGTTCCATAATAAAAAGTTAAAAAAAAAAAAGAAGTTATGGCTTTCAGAGTAAAACTTTAATTATTTGGGAAATCAACTTAATTGTTTGATGATGCCAAACAGAATAATAGGCATCCCCAGGATGTTTCTTCTTTCAGTCTGATTTTATTTAAGTCAAGCTAATATGTGTTTGAAAAGTCAGACAGTACTGTAAAACTTAGAATAATTATCCTGCTAGTTCTTGATTTTTTCACTTTTAGACACTGCTTATTGATCTTCAAATGTCAATGTCTGTCAGTCTTTATCTTAGGTCAGTTAATTTCTCTCTAGAGTGACCTTCCTCTCTGATCCTCCGCTCCTGTGGGAGAAAAGGGTGGGAAAGGAGCAGTTGCCTGGCTGCCTGGATGGGGGGAGAATTCTCATCTCATCTGTGAAGAAGCCCTGGTCTCTGGCCCCACCTTCAGAGGTACTTGGTGCCTCCGCTCCTGGGTTTGCTGGACAGGTTTCCTGTCCATGGCTCCACCATAGGTATCCATGTATTGCTCAGCTCAGCTAAGTCAGTATCCATTCACCCATTGACCACCATCAACATTTATCCATTTGACAAATACTGTACTGAGGGCCTGCGATGTGATAAATACAGTTTTAGGTGCTTGGGATATAACAGTGAACAAAACAGGTGGTGGGTATAATAAGTAGGTATGTTATGTATGATATTAGAGCAGGAAAAGATAATCAGAAGTGGGGGGAGGAGGGTGTTGGGTTGTAATCTTAAATAGGGTAGACTGAGTGTGGGTGGCATTGACAAGATGACCTTTGATCAAAGACCTGAAGGAGGGAGGGGAGCCATGTGGATGGATTGGGGGACAGTCCCGTTTAGTTGAAGTCTTTTGCCTGTGTGGATCCCTCTTTTTGTCCTTGTAGGGTGTATCTTTTTATTCTGTTCCACCGTGTCGATGGGGTTTGGGAAGGGAAAGGACATAAATGTTGATACACTCAATCCAAATCACTTGACCAGCGGGGCCTCCTACTAGCCCCCACTTCTCATCCTAGTAAGTCTCCTGTCTTTCTCAAATTGTCCCGAAACAGATGAGTACATGACATCAATAATTAATATCTGTTTATTTTTACATTACATTAATAAATCATTAATGGCTAAACCATTAGTTTCAGAAAGCTCTATTTGACTTAAAATTTTGTTCAGCCTCCTACAAGTTCATTTCTTTTCTACATCCCCTTGAAGAGCCACTCCACACCTTGTACTGTCAGCAATGAAATGGTTGTGCACCTCATAGCAGTCAGGGTCCTCAGTAGTGAGTGGGAAAGTGCTCTTCGTGAGGGTTACCTATTCAGAGTAGGATCTTGAAGAAACAATGCATCTCATTGACTAAAATAAGGAAAGTAGGGAACTGTGTGTGTGTGTGATGGAACTGTGTCGTATAGTATTGGGGTGGTGGTTATCTGACTGCAAGCATTTGTCAAAACCCCCAGATCTGTACGCCACAAAGAGTAAACTTTACCATACACCATTTTTCTTTTTTTAAATTAGGATTTCCAGTTTCTGATCCAGGATGAAAGAAGCTTGGAAGTCACCACTCTGTCCTAACAAGAATAAAACACTGAAAAAACTGAAAACTCAGCAACTCTTCTTAGATCCATAAATAAAATAAAATGTAGAAGAAATTATGTCAATTCTCTATAATCTCTTTCAGAAGACAGAAGCAGAGGGAATACTTCCTAACTCATTCTGTGAGGTCAACATTACCCTAATGCCCAATCCAAACAAAGATATTACAAGAAAAGGAAACTACAGACCAATATCTCTCATAAACATAGGTGCAAAAGTCCTCAACAAAATATCAGCAAATCAAATCCTACAAGGTATACAAAGATTTATAAAACTATGACCAAGTGGAATTTATGGCAGGTATGTAAGCCTGGTTCAACATTTGATAATCAGTAATGTAATCCATTATATCAATAGGCTACAGGAGGAAATTCACATGATCACATTAGCAGATGTGAAAAAACATTTGATAAAATCCAACACTCAAATTCATGATAAAAAGTCTCAGTAAACTAGGAAAACAGGGGAACTTCCCTAACCCAGTACAGAATATCTACAAAAAACCTACAGCTAACAGCATACTTAATGGTGAGAAGCTTGAAGGCTTCCCGCAAAGAACAGGAACAAGGCAAGGATGTCCCGTCTCACCACTGCTGTTCAACATCATACCAGAAGTCCTAGCTAATACAATAAAACAATAAAAGGTATACAGATTGGGAAGGAAGTAATAAAACAACCTTTGTTTGTAGATAACATGATCATCTATGTAAAAAAGGTAGAAAGGAATCTACAAAAAATCCTGGAACTAATAAGCTATTAATGCAAAGTTGCAGGTTACAGATTAATACACAAAAGTCAATCACTTTCCTATATAGCAGCAATGAACAAGTGGAATTTGAAATTAAAAACAACATAAACATCCTCCTAAAAATGAAATACTTAGGTATAATCTAGCAAAATGTGTACAAGATCTGTACAAGGAAAACTACAAAACTCTGATGAAAGATACCAAAGAACTAAATAAATGGGGAGATATTCCATCTTCATGGATAGGAAGATTCAATATTGCAAGGTGTTCAATCTTCCCAATTTGATCTATAGATTCAAAGCAATTTCAATCAAAATCCCCAAATTATTCTGTGGATATCAACAAAGTGATTCTAAAGTTTATATTGAGAGGCAAAAGATCCAGAATAGCCACCACAATTTTGAAGCAGAAGAACAAAGTTGAGAATATATGCTACCAGACTTCAAGTCTATCAGGCTAAAGTAATCAAGACAGAATAGATCAATGGAACAGAATAGACAGCCCAGAAACAGACCCACATAAATATAGTGAACAGTCTTTGACAAAGGAGCAAAGGCAATACAAAGGAGAAAGGACAGGTTTTTCAACATTTCAACAAATGGTGCTGGAAAACTTGGACATCCACATGCAAAAAATGAATCCAGGCACAGATCTTACACCTTCACAAAAATTAACTCAAAATGGATCACAGAACTAAGTGTAATATGCAAAACTATAAAACTCCTAGAAGATAGTATAGAAAAGAATCTAGATGACCTTGGGTTTGGTAATTACTGCTTAGATACAACACCCCAGGCATGTTTCACAAAAGAAATAACTGATAAGCTGGAGTTCCTTAAAATGAAAAATTTCTGTTCTGTGAGACACACTGGCAAGAGAATGAAAAGACAGCCACCCATAGAGGGAGAGAATATTTGCAAAAGTCAATCTGATAAAGGACTATTACCTAAAATATCCAAAGAACACTTAAAACTCAATAATAGGAAATCAAACATCCTGATTCAAAAATGGGCTGAAGACCTTAACAGATACCTCACCAAAGAGGGCATTCAGATGGCAAATAAGCACATGAAAAGATGCTCCACATCATATGTCATCAAGGGTAATCCAGACTTGAACAACAATGAGATACCACTGCACAGCAGTTAGAATGGCCAAAACACAGACAACATCAAATGCTGACAAGGTTGTGGAGCAACAGGAACTCTCTCATTCACTACGATGGGAATACAAAATGGCACAGCCACTTTGGAAGGCAGCTTGGTACTTTCCTCACAAAACTAAACATACGCTACCGTAGGATCCAGCCATCACACTATTTAGCATTTATCCAAAGGAGATACAAACTTATGTCCACACAAAACTCTGCACAGATGTTCACAGCAGCTTTATTCCTAATTGCCAAAACTTGGAAGCAACCAAGATGTCCTTCAGTAGGTGAATGGATAACTGTGGCCCATCCAGACAATGGACTATCATTCAGCACTAAGAAGAAATGAGCTATCAAGCTACGTAAAGGCTACATACTGTGTGATTCCAACTATATGACGTAATGGAAAAGGCAAAACTTGGGGAGAGGAAAAAGATCAGTGGCCACTAGGGGCTGGAGGAGGGAGAGAAGGGATGAAAAGGCTAAGCACAGAGGGTTTTTAGGGCAGTGAAAATACTCTGTATGATACTATAATGATGGATACATGTCACTGTACATGAGTCCAAACCCCAAAGTGAGCCCTAAGCTAAACTATGGACTTGGGGTGATTATGACTTGTCAGTGTAGGTTCATCAATCATAAAATATGTACTACACTAGTGAGGGACGTTGATAATGTGGAGGCTGTGCATGTGTGGCGTGGGGCTGTTTGAGAAATCTCTGTATCTTCTGCTCAGTTTTTTCTGTGAACCTAAGACTGCTCTCAACAATAAAGGCTACTTTTAAAAACCAACCAGGAGGTTGGGGGATCCTACAATGTCATGGAGACTTTGACAAATGGATCTAATAACTGTATCGCAAATGTATGACTTAACCACACTGAAAGGGAGTGGGGGGGGGGGACGGGAAGGGGGGAAGGAGCTGACCTAAGTAACTGTGGGAAATGGTGTTTTAACTGGAAATGGTAAGGCTACAGACAGAAAGCACTGTACAAAACACTGTCTTCTCATTGGAAAATGTGTTTCTCACAGAGGTACAGTTTAGCAATTCTGAAACTACTTTATGTGTAAACCAGGGCTGAACACATAAGTAAATAAACTGTGGATAAAAGAGCCAAATTTCTCACCACCAGAAAAAGAAGTTACATTTTCGCTGGAGGGAAGGCTAGAGTCCAGCGTGCAGTTGGAGAGAGCGGTAAGAACTTATTTAATACGTATATAGATCTAGAGATACAGAAATGAATATAGATATGTGTGTGTACACGACTTAGCACATATACATATATTTCCTAACTCTGTCTGTAGAGAGGACCCAGAAGCAGCCACACCCTCTTGGCAACAAACATACCCAACACTTGGATCCTTATTTCTAAATAACATTCTCCAATAAAAGGAATCGGAGCTGTCTGGAGAAATGGCTGATTCTAGGGCTAGGACAGGGAAAATATAAGATGAGCCTGGAGCATCTTTTGGTGTCAGGAAGTAAAGAAGACACACAGAGGCGGAGAGACAGAGACAGAGAAAAGGAAGGAAAATAGAAGAAAAGAGAAGGAAAGACGGGGACGTGCGAAAAAGGTGCAAACGCTAACCTGGAAGAGCTCCCCAGGGCCAAAGCTGGAACCATTTGAGGAAACAAACAAACAGATTTGAATCTAAAGAATACAATAAATCTTCCTGAGTCCATATTGACCGTATTGGATTGAATCGTGTCCCCTCAAAATTCATGTCCACTGGAATACCACAATGTGACTTGGTTTGGAAACAGTGTCTGTGCAGATATAATTAGTTAAGGAACTCGAGCTGAAATCATCCTGAATTTAGAGTGTCCTTATAGGAAGAGGAGAAGGTGATACAGAGATGGAGGTAGAGACCAGAGGGATGCCTATAAGGCCAAGGAGCAGCAAGCATTGCCAGCAACCGCCAGAAGCCAGGAGAGAGGAGTGAAACGGGATGGTCCTCCCTTGGACCCTCTAATAGGAACCAACCCTGCCAACACCTTGATTTCAGACCTCCACCCTCCTGAATTGTGGAAGAACGCATTTTTATTCTTTTAAGCCACCCCGTTTGTGGTAGTTTGTTATGGTGGCGCTGAGAAACTGATACACTAATATAAGTAAATCATTAAACAAACAAAGGAGAGAGAAGGAACAAATTTCCCCTACAGGGGAATTTCAAATAGTATGTCTAGATAATCCCCTCTCCCAGAAGTGAAGCTTAATTTTTCTCCCCTTGAGTGTGGGCTAGACTTAGTGACTTGCTTCCAAAGAATAGAATAAAGAAAGAGAAAAAAGAACAACTCTACAGAAAAATAGGAACTCCATAGAAACATACCCCTTTAAAGAAGTGATCAAGTTAGTATCACCAGTAATAGGTCACGTTGACGGTGTGTGTTCCCCATTATGATGCAGTGAGAAGGGCACTTCGCTTTCATGGTATTCCTTCCCCAGACTCATAACCTCGGTCTAATCATGGGGCAACATAAGATAAACCCAAATTGAGAGACATTCTACAGAATACCTGACCATCACCCTTTAAAGCTGTCGAGGTCATAAAAGAACAAGAAAAAGACTGAGAAACTGACATACATCAAAAGATACTTAAGGAGCTATGACGATTACATGCAATGTGGGATCCTGGATTGGATCCTGCAACAGAAAAAGGGCAAAAAGGCGGGAACTGGTGACCCTGAGTAAACTGTGGCATTTAGTTAATAGTGTGGCACCAATGTCACTGTCTTAGTTTTGGCACACGCACCACACTTAAGTAAGATGCTAACAGCGGGAGAAGCTGGCTGAGAGCTATACAGGAACTCTCTTTACTGTCTTTGTAACATTTTGGTAAACCTAAAATAATTCCAAATTAAAGTTTTGTGTTTTTTTTTTTTTTAAATACAACTGTGAGTAAATGATCTAGAAGCCAGTCAGCACTTTCTCTACCTTGACTTTCCATCTGTGGTTTTTTGTTTTGTTGCGGTACGCGGGCCTCTCACTGTTGTGGCCTCTCCCGTTGCGGAGCACAGGCTCCGGACGCGCAGGCTCAGCGGCCATGGCTCACGGGCCCAGCCGCTCCGCGGCACGTGGGATCTT
>NW_006797390.1:5645781-5659611 GCF_000442215.2 Lipotes vexillifer
GTCCCCTGCATCGGCAGGCGGACTCTCAACCACTGCGCCACCAGGGAAGCCCCCATCTGTGGTTTTATTTCCTTTTCTCTGAGATGGAAGAGAATCTCGACCCAACTTCTGTTTGACACCTCCCCCTCCCAACCTCTTTCCCAAACTAACAAACACATTTTAAAAATAAGATAGTAAGTAAATGAAAGAATGAATGAACAAACAAATAGATAACTTACAGTAGAGTGAGGGCATCCAGCAGTTTGGTGGGAACCATTAGAAAGTGTAAATATTTAGCCCTCACGGCTTGCCCATCACAAGGGCGACAGCCGCACCAGCACAGGGCTTCAAAATGAAAGTTCAATATTTATTCTGGTTCCCCAGTCTCTCGTCCACCAGGGCTCCCTGCACAGCTGGCTTTCGGTTGGAGACAAGGTCCCTCCTATGGGCCTCCCGATTTCCCACTGCACATGTGTTGTAGGTAAACAACCCGCTGGCGTCCACTCCATCTTATTGGCAGTCAAGAAAGAAAGGCCCGGTCAGAAGAAGGGGAGTGCTTCTCACCCACTCTTGGATATATTCAGCAGGTGTCTGTGCAGATCAGATGCACTGGATAAGTTACTGAGTGTCCCCTGTGAACCGGAAAGCACTCCGGAATCTCGGGACCTTGTAAGGCAGTGATGTTGCTAGTATATTTATTGGCCCTGTGCTTTGGTTCTCTCTGGAGTATGAAGCTCTCCTTGCCACAAGACCAGATGACCTGCACAGGCATCTAACACACAGCAAGCCAGCCTGACTTGCTTTCTCAGCCCTTGCAGCCCTTGATTCTGTGGCCGAGACACTTGATACTTATGACTCTGGGCTCAGCTCTATAGTCATCCCTTGATTAAAAACAAAATTAATTCGGGACTTCCCTGGCAGCCCAGTGGTTAAGACCTTAGTGGTTAATGCCTTAGAATTCTGGGGTACAGCTGGCGGGGAGGAGAGAAGGATGCACTAGACCAGCTGCAGAGAGGTCCAGGAGCCACTCATAGGACAGAATGTCTCTCAGTTAACAATCTCAGAGATGCTGAAGATAAAAAAGAGCTAAGCTTTGGACCATAAGACCAAGGAGTCTAGATCTATCATTGACTCAAGGGAACTGGGGGAGTTTCTGGCCCAAATGTGAAGGACCAGGAAGTGAGAGCATCGGGGAGCTGCTGAGGACCAAAGGAAGGGAGGACCAGGACCAGGAAGTGAGAGCATCGGGGAGCTGATGAGAGGACCAAAGGAAGGGAGTCTGAAAGATGTTGCATCCTTGTTGGACTTTCACCTGGGACCCTTGAGAACTAGATGCATTTCAAAGGCCAGAGTGGATCAGAGAAATTCATCACTGGCAAGCCCTACACTACCAGTGCTTGCAACTGGAAGTATTCTTTTCCCTCACTTCCACCTCTTCAAATCCTACTCCTCCTTTGAGGTCCAGCTCAAGACTGACCGCCCTCTGTAACTCGCCATGTCCTCTGAACTCCCACCACCATCTTGATCTCCATCATTCACTTTGGCATGTGACTGCTGATGCATTGCATTCTAAAGGCTCACAGGTACCACCTTAGCCTAGTCTCTCTCCTGGAAACAAGGCATCCTGTCTTAGGTCCTTTCATAACCCTCCCTGCATCTAGCATTCTGTTGGGCTTCCTAAATTCTCATGAAATGGACACAGTCATCAAGTGATATTGACATTCTCAACGGCCCAGATGCTTCACCAAACTTGGGTGTTGCCTGTCTGGCTCCATGCAAATAAACAAATGTCTGTAAATGGAAAGATTTTCCTAACACGTGTCAACTGGTAGAGGCTAAACTTAGTGCCAGTAGGAGAGGCACACCATGGGGCTTAGCAAATTAGGCTAAATCAGTAGTTCTCAACCTTGGATTCCCATTTTCAAAAGCTCCATTCTGATTTAATTGGTCCAGGATGGAGCCCAACCAAGAGTGTGTTTTAAAAGCTCTCTGGATGATTCTAACAGACAACCGGGATTGAGAACTTCATTTCATATTCTGAATCTTTTCAATGTGCTTTTCATACTCTGGTGTCCAATCCTATCTGATCCAGTTTACCCATCCCAATGTCTAACCAGTGTTTTCTACTTTTTTTGTATAATTTGATTTATTTATCAAGTAATTAGTACATGATGTGCCAGGCAGAAACAAAGAGAAATCTGGTGGTCTGCCCTCAAGAAACCCACTGTCAAGTGAGAGACACTTTTATGGAAATAAATAAAGGTACAAGCAAACTTTGCTGCCTAAACTCAAGAACTTAAGAGATTCAGATACATTTTTGGATCACACCACGCTGTCTGGATTCTCACAGCTTGCTACCTGAAATTCAGAAACCAAACAGATTAAGATAATGTGGGACTCCTCTCTACACAAATTCACTGTCCAACCTCTTGCTAAGACTCAAGACCTAAACAGACTGGGAAAGTACACTCTTGTAAGAGCTGCAGAGGAGAATGAGTTGAGAATGGGCAGGAAGGAATGGCCACCCAGAGGAGTAGGGCTCCCTGGTCTTGGGATCTGACAGCTCTCAATAGCCAAGCTAGGTAAAAAAGGAAGCTTTGTGGGCTAAGTGTGTCAATGCTGTGCTCAGTCTCAGCTGGAGATATTTTCTTTTTTCATTTTTGAGACTTTGGTGTCTCCAGTAGCACCTGAATGTAGTTTCAAAGAAAAGGCTGAGAATCTCCCCTGTCTGGTTTAGTTGAGTCCTGCAGATGGCCAGTGACTAGTCAGAAAAATTGGGGGTATTTGGGAGGAGAAATACGTATAAAGGAGAGGGCAATCAAGGGATGTTGCTTAGCAGGGGCCAAAAGATTGAAGAGAAACCTCGAATTAAGAAGCCAGCAGTGGTCCTGTTGAGTCCAGAAGTACACGCTCCGGGTACCACGCTCCACGCTCTCAGCTGACTGTCATGCCTCCTTCCTGGGGCACTTGGATGCTTTCTACAACTGCTCATCTGCATCCCATCCCCTGTCTTAACCTTGACTTTGATATATCTTCAGATACATCTGCCGGTACTGGTAACGTGAACCTGTCCATCACTCACTTACCTCATGGTCTTAGGATAAACGTGAAGGGGCTTCAGAAGTCACCTCTTTTGTGTCCCACCCAACAATGAGCAGAGGAGAGACGCACTCTTCCTCTGTGGGATCCGTGGGTGGAGATTCTCCACCAGGACTGGTATCTCACCTCCTCTGATGCTACCGCTGAAGCCCAGCCCCCAGTTCTGGACTCCTAATACGCCTGCATTTCCCAAGGCATGGCTGACTCTGCCCATCCCCATCTTTGTCTCCTCTTTCCTCTGGCCTCCCTCCTTCTGCAAATTTTTTCTGCACTTGACTCCAACCATAAATTTTATTAATACTTTGTTAAACTAATAACAAAGACAACAATAATAATGAATGGCAGGGTAGCTATATTGGAGACTTTCAGTTTTTTAATAACCAACCTTTGGGAGATTTAGCAACTATTAAAGCATCTACCAAGAGAATCCTCCAGGGACTTCCCTGGTGGCGCAGTGGTTAAGAATCCGCCTGCCAATGCAGGGGACACGGGTTCGAGCCCTGGTCCGGTAAGATCCCACATGCCACGGAGCAACTAAGCCCGTGCGCCGCAACTACTGAGACTGCGCTCTAGAGCCTGCGAGCCACAACTACTGAAGCCCGCGTGCCTAGAGCCCGTGCTCCGCAACAAGAGACGCCACCGCAATGAGAAGTCCACTCACGGCAACAAAGAGTAGTCCCTGCCCACCGCATCCAGAGAAAGCCGGCGCCCAGCAACGAAGACCCAACGCAGCCAAAATTAAATAAAGTTCTAAGAAAAGAAAAGAAAATCCTCCAGAGAGACTTATAAGAGACTCACTGGCTATTTGGGACTTCCATCTGATGGAGTTCACTGCACCAGAAAAGGGCCTCGTGTTGCAATTTAAGAATGCTCTCTCTGAGTAATGTCCCTCAAAACGATTTCCCAGGCCCTTCATCTGTTGGCCCACAAAGGAGGATTGATAAGAGAGTTCAAGGAAGCCGAAAGCCAGGAGCATTCCCCATGCTGGGTCGAGGAAAGGTTGAAGCAGGCCAGGCACCAACGCTTCAACTCCTTGTCAGCAGCCTTTGATCTGCGTGGCAGCTGACACGAAAGTAGAATTTGGCCCTCCAACTGTACAGGACGAGACTTGACAAGGAAATCAGTTTCTCTGACAATTTCAAAAGCCCTGACACTTTCGTCACTTGGCACTTGGCCCTGGGGAATGGTGCTGTGGACACACAGGCACCCACCAGAGAAGCCATTTCCCTGGAAGGACTGACAGGCAAGTGAGGGCAAGTCTGTGAGGAATGAAGGAAGCGCTCTTCCCTGCCCTTCCTGGAGGACAGGTGTTGCGGAAACCAGGAGAATTTTGATCGGAGAACTGAAGGAACTTCTTACCTGTCTGTCTGGGTGGAAAGGCACCAGGAGGGGTGGCCAGGGAGTCTGGAGAAACTCTTTCAGTCTAAAGAATAAGTGTAACTGCTGCTGGGCCTGTAGGTTTAAGCAGAAGGTGCTGTAGCTGTGGCTCCAGGAAGGATCATTCCACACTGGCGGGGCTACGTGGGATTGAGATGTGCATTTTCAGCGTGCGTCACTGAGCAAAACCAAAATACATTGTGTTTGGCCTTTTATTTTAATTCCATCTTACAGTTTGGCTGCCTGAGTGCTGTTGTCAGTGGACTCAGCCCTTCTAGGCTGCTCTGTTTGGGATTCATGACAGATGCTAAGGTGCCAGGCTTGGTTCAGGACCCCTGCTTGGCAGTGAGTCGAGCTGACACCTTGAGTGTTCTTGATTAAAAAGCCAGCTAAAGTACAATTACCTTTCAGGGATGCCTAGGACGACTCCTGTTCCAGTGAGAAGTGGACGAAATGTCCTCAGAAACTGACAGCCAGAGTCTCTGACATTCTGCTTTGGTGATGGGCTCAGGGCAGCATTAAATCCCAGAGGCTTCTGGAAATCAGGCTTGACAGGCAGCACTAATTATTCCCCCAAAGAGGAATGAGTCTGAAACTGAGTTTGGTGGGGAGGTACGATGAGCATAGGAGACGCAGTTCTCTCCCTCCGGGGGGTCCCAGCTGACACGGAGTGAGAGACCTTGGGAGATGCCAGCAGTGCATGCTTATCTGTTAAGACGCAGACTGAACTCAAAGTTAGTGTGTGGAGCTGCAGACGTGATGTCAGAACTACTCACACAGGCAGCCAAGAGCAAGAGAAGGGGCAGATTCTGAAAGCTTCTGCAGTGGATGGGTAGTAAGGGTGTTGGAGGCCGACACGGTCACCTGGTTGCCGAGAGGGGGGCCACCTGTTGTAGGTCAGACTTCCCAGGAAGCAGATCCTGAAATGAAGATGAGTGTGAAGGACATTTATTGAGAAATGCTCTTTGGATCACCACCTACGGGGGAAGAGAAGAAAGCAGGTAGGAGCAGAGGGTGGGCTGGGCCGCAATGCAGTCCCAAAGGCCTCAGCTGGTCCATCAGTTACAGGGCACGTGCCCACAGAGGTGTCTCAGGCTGAGTCACGGGGCCATGTCTTTGTACCCTTACTGCCCAGGCTGCCTTGGGAAGGGGATCTGTCCATGGAGGAGGCATCTCTGTTCAGCAAGGGCAGTTCCAGAGACAGCTGAGAGCTGAGTGCTGTGAGCCAACTGCATCCCTGCCGGGAAGGGGAGTAAATCCTTTGGTCCAGAAGGGAGATCTGAGCAGTACAGCGCAGCATCTCCTACACCTGTCAGTCAGACACTTCATAGCTCACCTAGATTCTACTCTCGGACTGGCCTTGGGAAAACTTGGCAGAATTTTCCCACGGTGCCCCTCACGGTCCTCCCCAGCATCTTTTACATCCCCCTCTCCTTCTAGCATCGCGGAGCTTCAATATCTCCGTATGATTCCATACTAAGGGCTCAGAACTCACTATGTTGCCATCTCCTAAATGTCAAGGAGCATTTTAAGGGTGTTCCCAAAGGATGTCATGTTTAATTCAAAAGAAAAGGCCGTTAGTGGTGCAATTTCCATATCAGTCCAGATTGTTAGAGAGAAATCAAAGCCAGAATCCTTTCCCTCAAAGGTATGCTGTTTGGGGGGATTTTATTTCCCCGGAAGACATGTTCCCTGAACTTTGAGCGAGATCCAAAGCTCGTGAAAGTTTCCCCTCCTGGGTAAGCTCCCAGGAAGGGTAGTGACAGACTTGCGATGCTTGGCAGACATGAAGATGGAGCTGCGGGAGGGTGGTGAGCATTGGTGCTCCTGAACTCCCTTCAACACCACGTCAGTAATCATCGCTCTCAGTAACCCCTCTCCACCACCACCAGAACCATAGAAGTAGACAAGGGAGGGCTTCCTTAATTAAAGCAACCATCTTGCCTACCCATCAGCGCAATTCGAATTTAATGAACCCACAGCCACTTCCTTCAAGCCTTCAAATTCAAATACAGCTCATCTTAATAGTCACATGCTGAAAAAAAAAAGCCACCGGCCATTCTGAAAGCCTAAGAAGTGGCAGGGCAATTGGAATGAAAGAGATGGGGTTGTTCCGTGCTGGAGAAAATAACCAAGAGAGATGGCTTGAGAATGACCAGAGGAAAGGCGATCACTTCCTTTTAAGCACTGCCAACTTCCTGGCGTGGGGGCAGGGCAGGCATATTAATCAACTAGTCCATTAATAAGCATTTATGCAACACCGCTTTGACCAGGTTCACGGGAGACTTGACAGGAAGGGAAATACAAAGATAAAAACATAGGACCTGATTTCAAGGGACTCACGGACCGCTTCAAATGCTATTTCAGGCATGTGCACTGAAATCGTCAGCTAATAAGGCAAGAAAGTCAAGGACCATCTAAAGTCCCAGGAGTTCCAAGAAACCATGCTGTTCTGGAAGACGCAGATCCCGAAGAGGTGGAGGGGAAGTGGAACGCCTTCCAAGAGAGGAAATTTAAGTCATTAAATGCTCACAATAACCTTAGGAGGTCGGTCTTATTCTTATCCCCATTTCCCAGATGGGGAAATGGAAGCCCACGGGGATTCAGGAACTTGCCCAAGGTCACACTGGGAGGATGTGGCAGAGCGGAGTCTCAAACGCTGGTGGTTTCATTCCAGACCCTCATGTGAGCTACAGATGTCAGTCACGTACGTAACTTTAAATAGTCTAGTTGCCACGTGAAACGTGAAAAGGAATAAGAGGTGAAATTGATTTTCATAATATTTTATTTAACCCAAATTTCTAAAATATAATCATTTCAACATGTCATCAACCTACAAATTATGAATGTGCTATTAGACCTTTTCTTAATACTGTCTTTAAAATCTGGTGCGTGCTTTACACTTATATAGCACACTCTCAGTTCGAACAAACCCCGGTGGTCGCAGGGTGCCGAGACGGGGGAGGTTAGCTGCGGCAGTTTGGGGAAGGTTCCTCGGGGCAGGTGAAGGGGTAAATGGTTTCTAGAGACCCCTTTGGACCCGAGGTAACAAATGCTCTGCCTTATATGGGAAGCGAGCTGCACCCTCTTGTGTGATCCGCTCATTGGCACAGAGAAATTACTGTGACTTGTTTCCTAGAGGTCCCGTGGTCCGACAGAGGAAAGCCTTGATGTTGGAGCCCGGGAGACTGAGGTGTGGCCCTGCTTGCACCACATACGGGTTCTCTGATCTTGGATAAATTATTTAATCTCTTTAAGCCTTAGAGTCCACATCTACAGCTATAAAATGGGAAGAACATCACCCTGCTATTGTGTGAGGATTACACCATACAATAGAGTTAAAGCTCTTAGGACAGTGCTTGGCACATTGTAAACGCTCAATAAGTGGGAGCCATTACTGTTATCAGGAGCCCCAAGTTACACAATTACCGAGTTCCAAGTCGCTCAGAGAGGCGGTCACTGGATTGTCACCCAGGTCCCCGCACACTGCCTTCCTATGTGGCCTCTTTCCGTGGTACCACGTAGAGGCCCATCAGACTGGGAATGAACTAGCAGAATCCATGCAGTGACCTAGGAGGGGTGTGGTGGGAAGAGCCAGAGGGCTCACTGGGAGCCCATCAGCTTGAGAAAAGTATTTAAGAGATGAACTGGAGGGAAGAATAATACCTCCCGGACGTGGATTCTCACCCAGCCAAGAGAAGTCATTTAAGATCCTTGAAGGGGAGAGCTGGGAGGAGACTCAGAGATGTTTTGTTTTACAAAGGAAGGAACTGGAATCCAATGAGGTGTCCTTGCCAGTGCCAGGCAGCTCCTTAGGGGCAGAAGCCAGGAACCTCAGTTCCCTGTCTAAGGGTCCACAATTAATGAATCCTCTGGGACTGTTTTGTTCTCCTGTCGGCCCTGGCGTGGTGTCAGGATCACCTGGGAAGCTTTTAAAACCTACAGCTGGGCTTCCCTTGGTGCGCAGTGGTTGAGAGTCCGCCTGCCGATGCAGGGGACGCGGGTTCGTGCCCCGGTCCGGGAAGATCCCACGTGCCGCAGAGCGGCTGGGCCCGTGAGCCGTGGCCGCTGAGCCTGCGTGTCCGGAGCCTGTGCTCTGCAACAGGATAGGCCACAACAGTGAGAGGCCCGCGTACAGAAAAAAAAAAAAAACAAACCTACAGCTGTTGGGTTCCTCCAAGGACAGTCACACGAACCTGCCACGTGACAATGACCGTTTCCCTGATCCCTCCCTACTGAAGTCTCCGTCCCCCCTTCAAAACCCAGTTCTTTGCATGTCTCTTCTGTGATGCTCTTCCAGTTCACTACGATAACAATAGCAATATTAATCATTGTAATAGTTAACACTGTGAGGGCATATCATAGTGATATGCCAGCCACCGTGTCGGCACCTTACGTGGATCCTCTCACTATCCTCCTAAGAACGATTCCACTTTTAAAAGCCTCACTATATAGAAAGGGAAACCAGGACTCAGTCAATGGTGAGGGAGTCTCTGCCCAGTTGCTGTAAGTGACAGAGCCAGGATTTGAACCCATCACCCGGACTGACCTCAGAGCCCTTGCTCTTCATCCTGATTCTATATAATCGCCACCTTAATTTAAACTGATGGGATTTGCTCAGAGCTTCTGTCTTTTTTCTTGCATCTCTAGCTGTCTGTCTTCAATACACTGTAGGTCACCATGCGCAGGAAGACTTCTTCCAGGGAGTCTCTGCTCTTTGTGTAAAAGCCAGTGTTAGGTCAGTGAGTTAATGGGCTAAGAGGAGGTGGGCAGACGGTCACCAAGGAATAGGGGCTTCTGTAGGCTATCCTGGGAACAGCTCTGGAAATGCAATTCTCTATTTAATAGGCATTTTTGAAACAGAAAACTCATAAAAATAGAAAGTTCATGTAATCACAGTGTTGGAATGGAGAAAGAGCTCTAGCTCTACCCCTATTTTATAGATAGGGAAACGAAGGTCTTTGAAAACTCCGTAACATCTTATAGATCGCATACATGGCTGGTGGCAGGGAGAACACCAAAGTCTTAGGAAATAAACATAAAAATTATCATCACCATGTATTATCTGCCTGATATGGCTCACACGCTTTATACAAATTATCTAATTTAGCCCACGTAATGAGGTAGATATTTTTACTCACATTTTATGGATGAGGAGACCAACGCATTGACAGGTTAATTAACTTGTCCTGGCTCACAGAGCTAGAAAGTGACAGAGCCAGCTTTGGACTCATGTGTATTTCAACACCGGATTTCCCATCTCCTGGTCCATCATGTAATATTCCTAGAATTTATTGAGAACTTATTGCAAGGTAGGTACTTAGCGTGCATTTTTACAATC
This sequence comes from Lipotes vexillifer, assembly GCF_000442215.2. Lineage (NCBI taxonomy): Eukaryota > Metazoa > Chordata > Mammalia > Artiodactyla > Lipotidae > Lipotes > Lipotes vexillifer. The sequence continues at coordinate 5,655,578 of NW_006797390.1, forward strand.
CTCCCAGCCATTCTCTGTAGCAAATAATGTATCCCCATTTTTAAACTGAAGCCAGTTAGAGAAGGCAGTAACTTAATCAAGTTTGCTTAGCCAGTAGGTGATAGAGCTGAAGTTCATACACAGGTCTGTTTGACTCAAGGTCTTAAACTCTTCAGTACTCGACCCTAAGAGAGGCTTAGGGCTATTGCGAGATCCCACAGACACCTCCCACAACTTGCTTTGGGTGGTGATCATGACCAGAGGGGGTCATCCCCCCAAGTCACTTCCTAACTGCTGGCGGCTTCCTCCCGACGTGGACTGTGGTACCGACACTTCCCTGTAAAATACACACCCCTGTATCTCTTTCAAGTTTGAAAATGGACAATAGATCACACTTTCCAAGGACAACCTCCTTGGGGCTGAGAGCCAGCTGGAGATATTTCAGTCCCAATTAGGCGATTTTGAAGGGTGAGAGGTATAAGCATATAAAAAGCAAGGTTTCGCGTGTGGTATTTTAAAAAGGATCCCAAGAATCATCATTGTGAACATGGTTTACACTTTCTCCGGAGCCTTCGCTCTGCTGGTCTCAGATTACTTCTCCCAACATCCCAACAATGTCAGAGGAAAGAAGCCAACTGAGCAGAAGGAAGTGTGCTCGAGATCAAGGGGGAAACTTAGGAAACAAGAATCCAGATCCCGTCCCAAAGCAAGGATGGCTAGATCAACCCTAACTCTGCTGCGTTAAGCCACTCAAAGGCAAGAAGCCGCCTCTCTTTTGGGGCTGAAGGCCAGACAATTTCATTTCCCTCTATTAGAAAAGGATATGTTACAAGAAGCATTCATTGAAAAAAAAAAAAACAGAGAAAGGAAATAAGCAAATTTCCATCTCTATTTTTTCATTTCTCAAAACACCAGCCTCTTCTGTCCCATTGTCCTGAAAAAAAGAAAATTTTTTGGTATTTTTCTACATGTTTTTTTTTTCCATTTATTTCCCATAGGTAGTTGTAGTCACCTTTTCCCGCTCGTATCATTTAATTCAGGTTCCTGAGTCTTTGGCATGGTTTTGCCTACTCCCTCCAAATATCTCATTTCATCTCTTCTCTGTCTTTTTTATTGGAAGAGTTTCTTCAAGCTGTAAGAAAACTCACCCCTTGTCTTTTCCCCATCCCCACCCTTTCCCTTTCAGCTGCTTTCTTGAATGGCTGCTGCACCAATTCTGTTTTCTTGACCACAATTGGTGCAGCTGGGATAGAGAAGGACCAACTGAAAAGGAAATGCTAATCAGACCATTTTGCAGAGTACAGTGAACACACACACACACACACACGCATGCACACACGCACGCACATGCACATAAATTAAAAAGGGCTCTGATTTAAGGAGAAAAATATCTTTTCTCAGTATCCCACATTACTAGGGTGCTGCGGTTTCTGACATTCTCCTGATACGCTTTTCCTCCAGTGATCCAAGGAGGCCAGGGGACAGCCACGCATGGCTTGTCCTCTCCACAGTCCCCTCTTTCACTGAGCGGTTTCAGACTGAGCTGGAACATTCGGAGGGGGAAAAGCGCACGTACACTCGAAGGCACATTCATCAGCTCCATGTCTGGCTAGGGGCTGCCGCGGGAACTAGAAAGGGCGCCAGAGGAGGTGTCCAGGTAGCAACGGGGCCGTGAGCTTCTGCTTCAGTTGGGAAACACAGAGAAAGCTCAGGTGGACCTTTGCCCTGAGACCAGCGGCACGAACCGTATTACGTAGAGGGTTTGGGGGTTGTTGTTGGTCTTTTGTTTTGTTTTTTAACATGGGGGCGAGGAAGAGTAAGTGGCAAAAGGCCACAGCTGATGCTCCAAATCCCTTGTGGCCTGATATCCAAGGTGCTTTACTGGATTTCTTGGAGGATATTCTCAAACCCCTAACTGGGAAGGAGGGAGGAAAATTGAAAGAGAAGATGAGTAAACAGGAGGAAGCTTGTCGGAAAGGAAAGAACCCCAGGTTTGCAAACAACTCACGTGCAGCTCTCGTAAGGGACGGGACACATCACTTACTCTCTCTGGGCTCTGGTGTCCTCAACTGCAGAAACAGGTTTAAATGGATGAATCTCACAATGACTTTCCAGCCCTGGTATTTACATTACCGAATAGTAGAAATAAAAGCATTCCACCAACAAGGACCTACTGCAGAGCACAGGGAACAATACTTAATACTTTGTAATAACCTACAAGGGAAAAGGGCCTGAAAACGACTAGATAGATACATCTATGTATAACTGAACCATTTTGCGGTACACCTGAAACGAACACGATATTGTAAATCAACCAAACTTCAGTAAAACACATAAAACAAAACGCAAAACCAAAACCAAAGAATTCTCCTTAAATTAAAATCCGCTTTTGCTGTGGACAAGCACATTGGGCTGTTACTTACTGAAGCTTATTTCTCCACAGAGAAACTAAACACAAAGGGGATGTTACGTACAGTGTGGTGACTAGAGAAATCATACTGTATTGTGAATTTGAAAGTTGCTAGAGGCAGTAAATATTACAAGTTCTTGGGACTTCCCTGATGGTCCAGTGGTTAGGACTCCGGGCTTCCACTGCGGGGGGCGTGGGTTTGATCCCTGGTCAGGGAACTAAAATCACGCATGTGGTGTGGCAAAAAAAAAAAAAAAAAAAAAAAAAAAAAAAAAAAAAAAAAGTTCTCATCACAAGGAAAGAAAATAGAAACGCATGCCTCCGGTCTGTTTTGTTACGGCGGGGGATAGAGAATAGTCATGAAGTGGGGCTTAATTTATCTTGGGCAGTGTCTCCACCAAGCCAGAAAGCACCACCTTTGGGTGTGAGCCTTGCTTTCTCCCTGCCTCTCTCTCTTCCCCTCCCCCTCCGTGGCTGACGTGGCAAGTGGCGGGAGTTGGGGGGACGCAGGGGAGAGGGGAGCGGGAGGTGGGAGCTTCCTAATGACCTTCTTTAGTTAATAGGCGCAAGTTGTTAGCCGGATCCGAGAAGGCTTCTTTCCCCGTGTGCCAATACTCCCCCCTCCTTTCTGTAATGGGTTTAGTTCCCACAGCTAATGGACTGCGTAATGAGGCAGAGGGGAGCCAGTGCTCTGGAGTAATGATACGGAGCCTCCCGGGCCTGACAAAGGACAGAGAGCCCGGCTGGACAGTCTTAATGACGGGTGCAGGCTCCTTTCACTCACGGCGCGTTGGAGCCTCCTGCCAGGGCTGGTGTAAGCAGAGTGGCGCAGTCCAGGCCCTGGTGTAAAACCCCCAAGCGGTCCTGGGACAGGACAGACGCCTGCCAGGCCAAGTTCATTTCTCTCTCCAAGCCCTGATCCGACCTCCCCGCCCCTCCCGTCTGGTCTTCCATCCACTGGCTCAGGGGCTCTTGCTCTCAGGATGGGGCACCCTTTCCCCATAGAACCCTCTCCCCGTAGGGTAAGAAAGGCCCCTGCCCTGTTCCGTCAGCCTTTATCAGGCTGCAAATGAGTACAGAAGAGACACAGGCAATGGCCCAGCAAGAGAAGTGGCCACCTTGAGGAGGGGACCCTAATCCCCTCGGCCGCTTTTGATGGCTCAGGCCTCCAGGTCCCCCAGCACTTTGCTCCGGTGGAGCTTCACCTGCTTTACTGTGCAAGGTCTCCCCGTGACGTGTGCATCCATCACTCCCGTTTGACCCGTGCTCTGTGATGTCCCCTTATTCATCTTCAACTCCTCACGGCCTCCAGTTATAACACACCACGCAGACTGGAAGCTCACGCCACGTGTACTGAGTTGAAATTATTTGAATGACCGGGAAATGAGCTCTGAATATTTATGTCCTTGGGGAAAACCTAGGGATCATTATAGATTATTCCCTGAAGCCATCGACCCAGTGGGCTCCAGGGATTCCCACAGGGAGGGGTGGAGAGGTAAGGCCAGAATCAAGGGGGACAATATTTATCCTTTGGACAAATCCAGTGTTCACTTGTCCATTAAAAAAATTAAAATTCCGCAGCCAGGGGCTTCCCTGGTGGCGCAGTGGTTGGGAGTCCGCCTGCCGATGCAGGGGGCGCGGGGTC
>NW_006797390.1:5659722-5660325 GCF_000442215.2 Lipotes vexillifer
CCCCCGGAACCAAAAAAAAAAAAAAAAAAAAAAAAGTTAAAATTCCACAGCCGGGAAGTTCAGGAAGGGGCAGTTCCAACGATTGGGAGGAGGGTGGTGGGAGGACGTCGCTGGTATGACTGCAGCCTCAGTGTACACTTTAGGGTTTACAGAATGGGTATAATACTGGCTGGGTCTTGCTAACATCTAGGACAGCACCCTATAAAATGCAGGCATGAAACCTGGGCTCCCAGAGGTTGGGTTACAAGGGTGCACGGCGAGTAAAGGCTAGAAACAGTGCCCCCGGCCCCTGTGCTCTCGTCACTGTGCCATGGATCTGGAAGAATTCATCAGTGGTAGAGAGAAGGCTGCGAATAGAGACAAGTTTGCAAAGTCCCAAAGGACCAGGACTGGTGAAAATATTCTGCCTTCACAAACCTATAGGTTACCTTCCAGAGTAACTGCTGAAGCTTGAATGAGATAAAATGGGGAACAAACAAGAAGACGGGGCTTTTACGAGGTGAGCAGGAAGCAAGCTTGTGGAACTTAATTAGATAAGAAATAGCGGGGCTTCCCTGGTGGCGCAGTGGTTGAGAGTCCGCCTGCCGATGCAGGGGACGCGGG
>NW_006797390.1:5660466-5665141 GCF_000442215.2 Lipotes vexillifer
CCTGCCAATGCAGGGGACACGGGTTGGAGCCCTGACCCGGGAAGATCCCACTTGCTGCGGAGAAACTAAGCCCGTGCGCAACAACTACTGAGCCTGTGCTCTAGAGCCCGTGAGCCACAACTACTGAGCCCATGTGCCACAACTACTGAAGCCTGCACGCCTAGAGCCCGTGCTCCGCAACGAGAGAAGCTACCACAGTGAGAAGCCCGTGCACCACCACAAAGAGTAGCCCCCGCCCACTGCAACTAGAGAAAAGCCCGCGCACAGCAATGAACACCCAACGCAGCCAAAACTAACTTAATTAATTCTTTTAAAAAAGACTCCCCACTCCCAATGCAGGGGGCCCAGGTTCGATCCTTGGTCAGAGAACTAGATTCCGCATGCCACAACTAAGAGCCTGCATGCCGCAACGAAGACCTGGCGCAGCCAAATAAATAAACAAATAAATATTTTTAGGAAACCAAAACCAGGGCTTCCCTGGTGGTGCGGTGGTTGAGAGTCCGCCTGCCGATGCAGGGGACACGGGTTCGTGACCCGGTCCGGGAGGATCCCACATGCCGTGGAGCGGCTGGGCCCGTGGGCCATGGCCGCTGAGCCTGCGCGTCCGGAGCCTGTGCTCCGCAACGGGAGAGGTCACGACAGTGAGAGGCCCGCGTACCGCAAAAAAACAAAACAAAACAAAAAACTGGAGCCAACTCGAGGGCTAGGTCCCCAAAGCACTTCTTCTTCCTGGCCTCATTTCATGTGCAATATCTAGAGCAGTCATTGTCACCACTGCTACCACCACGGCTGTTATTATTTGTTTATCTGCACGATGGCTAATGGTTTCACAAAGATTCATTAGACTAATATGATCTTAGTAATTAATGAAATGCCTATAATAGAACAGCAGTGCGCCTGGCAGACAGCAGCAGCTCGGTTACCCTTTGTTCACTGACTCTCGAGATAGTACAGTGGTGGGGTCTGTTAGGCACACACCAAGTTTTTGGAGCTTTCAAGTACATTCTTATTCAGTTCTCTCAAGAGCCCCAAGACGTAGGCATTCTCATCCTCCAAGGTCACAGTTAGTATCTGAGGTTGCTGGTATTCCCACTCAAGTCTGTACTAAACGTGCCCTGTCCTAGAAAAAGTCCTCTCAGTTACTCCTGGAATAAGCCCTGGTTTCTTCACCTGTAAAATGAAAGCACTGGCCCGAGAGAACTTTTTTTAAAAAAATGCAAGAAATATTTTTTTATTGAAGTTGATTGACAATATTATATTAGTTTTAGGTGTGCAACACAGTGATTCAATATTTTATAGATGATACTCTAAAGTTATTACAAAATAAAGGCTATATTTCCCTGTGGTGTACAATATATCCTTGTTGCTTTTTAAAATTTTATACAGAGTAGTTTGTAGTAGATACAAGCTACTATGGATAAAATAAAGTACCTGGAGACCTCTAAGAGACCTTGCAGTTTTAAGTTCTAGATATTCTCTCCCCTCTGCCTTGGTGTGAGGAGAATCATCTCATGCTCACATAATGAGCTTTACCACCTGCCTCTCTCTCGGCAAGATCTGATGACTTCAAAAGACCCTCAGATAATGTCTCCTCGCTTTACACCTCTTTTTACTTCTCAGAGCATTTTCCTCCTCTGAAGAGGTCGTGGGATCCCCCTTTGGATCTCATTTGCCTCTCCAGGAAAAGGCTTCCCCCAGGTTCTGCTCCCCTGACACGCACCCCCTCATCAGAAACCTGCGACGCCCTCTCTCAATTGGCCCCATCACGTCCTCCTGGTTTCGCCCAGAGCTGCTCCCACGACTTCCCACCTCGCCTGTCTGGCAAACATAACTCCTGTGTGCTAGGGCTCGGGTATCAGAAAGGAAACAGGACACGTTTCCACCGACAACCCATAAGTCCATCAAGCCCAGGACGTCGGGCCAGCCTCTTCATCAGTTATCAAAGTGAGGGAATTAGGACCCAAGCCCTCCTCCTAGAACCAAAGTCTATTTACCCCAAACACCAGCAGTCACTAGCAGAGTGATGCACCAGCTTGATCTGGGGAAAAAAATTCCTGGCATTCTAAGCTGCAAGCACGAAAACATTGCAAGGACTTACTGGTTGGGAGAACAGAGGGGGTTTATGATCCACTTAAAATATTTGTGTAAGGAAAGCAGGGATTCACCACCTGTTCCCCCTCCCACTGATATTTATGACAGCTGAGGAATCTTACCCTTTACGAAAGCCTAGGCTCCATGCCCGAACTTTCTCGCCTATTCTTTCCATTCACATTAACATTTTCATAGAAAAGCCTAAATCTCGTCCTGTCATGAGAAAGCAGAGTTCTCCCAATGCCTAGTGGGGTGGAGAGCATTTTTCTACAGGTCTTGACAGCTCAGCCCCAACTTCCGGTTTGGAGTGTGAGATGCATGGGCTGACCTACTCTTCCAGATCCAGCCCGGTGTTTGGCTCTCAGCATCTCCTGATGGAGGGAGTTTAAGAACGGGGTGCACGGTAGGCACGCGAACAAGAGATGGCAGTCCCCCCAGCCTCTCCTAGTGCCTCTTACTCCTAAAGCATCATTGGCTTCCTCCTGGAAGGTGACTGGGTGGGTGGGATCTATCTCCCACCCCTCCACCACCACCTTCAAGGGCTGGTCATGCCAGGAACCCTGTAGGTGAGGTTCTCCCCTGCCCCTGAGGAGCTTACAGTCTTCTGGAGGGGGGCACCCCTGCGAAAGCAGAAGATTTCAGAGCTGTAGGTGCCTTTCAAGGTGATTTGGTCCAGATCTCCTTGAATAACCTGGAGACTGGAGAAGCAAAGTGAGACTTGATTCAAGGTCACCCAGCTCATTTGTGGCAGGCAGGGACTCCACCAGAGCTTCTGACTTCCAATCCAGTGCACTTTTCATTGTGACATCAGGATCAAGATAACAAACAATTGATTGAGCACCTGTCTTTGGAGGGAGCTGCTAAACAAAGCACAGTTGATAGACCTGGTCCAGGCCCTTTGCCCAAAGTCTCGCGTGAGGACAGAGGGCTGAACGCATCCACGCCGGCAGCACTGTTGGAAAGGATGCCGTGGTCAGAGCACATACACTTGACCAAGGGGGATGCAGTCAACCACGTGCTGCTGTACTGCAAGGGTTCTTGGTGGAATGATGACATTCTAGCAAATCCTGTAAGTCATGTCAGAATGGAGAGATGGGAGAGTAGCTGTGGTCTGTTGGGCAGTGATAGAGGCAAGGAGGCAGCCTATTGAGAGACACTGGGTCCAGATGACAGATTCTGCACACGCTTCAGCATCACCCTTTCACCCCCAACCCCTAGACATCATGCACTTTAAACATCCGTAAAATGCCAGGAAACGGGAAGCCTCAGGAGGTTCTAGAATGCCAGGTTTGGAGAGCATTCTAGAGCACCCCCAGAGGCCAGCCCATCCCTCCTGGAGGAAGGTCTCCACCCATATACACCTGCAGGCTTTTGAAAAGACTTACCTACACTGTCTTAAAATCGAGAGAGAAGAGAATTCTGCAGCCTGCAGGAAGCACTCTCCAATGCTGCCCTAACTCTCATCCCCGGGAGCCTCAATTCAGCCTGCTTCTTCCAATGGCCATTCTTGCTTGCCTCGGAGGGAGCAGAAGCAGGAACTGAGCTGCGTTTTGTCGCTACCGCACCATCCCTCATTGAGCTGCACCATATTAACTATGCCCTCTGTATCCGTCTCCACCCTCTCTAGCCATCTCCTCTGCAGATTATAGAGAGCTGCAGCTTCCCAAACTTCATGATCCTACCAGATCCCTCCTCTTGCTTCACTTCATACAAGCCCAGAAAAACTGCTTTTACATTCAAGCCTGGCCACCCTCCTGTGGCAGATTCTGGATCCTCTGGAGGGCTTTTCTGACTGTCTCCAGAGTGAGGGTCATGAACTGGCCAATATCATAGCCCTATGATTAAGCCACTAATAGTTGAGCATCGTAAGGTAATAGTCACCAGCTCATTTTAAAGGAGCTCTTTTGCCCCGACTCCAATGTGCTTCCTAAGTGTTATACCGCCCCACCCCCTTATTACACGAAAAGCCAGCAAGACAGTGTTGAAAATCTTGACCCAAATCTCTGCCTCGTCCTATCTTAGCGTCCTTTCCCCTCATGTGGTTCATTGTAGTCCGCTGAAGCCACCCCTATCTGCCTCTGGATCGATGGTCAGTTCTCAATTATCCACATATAGAATGGCTATTTTGTGGGTCTTTATTTGCTGATGTGTTGAGACGCAGTCCTAAGGCTGGGACCTGGGACCTGAGACCTGGGACCCTTTGCTGCAGTGCTTGCACCTGGATAAATGTCTCCTGGAGCAACAAAATACAAAGAAACCATGAGGGACTAAAAATAACTGTGTGCATGTGCAGTTGGGCCAAATTATGGACAACAAGACACAAAAAGACCAAAAAAACCCAACTGCCACTTCTGAAGAGTTGGGAGCAAACACAAGGTGTTGGGAGCCAAAGCAGGGTACTGCGCATGCCCCCTGCACACAACGCTACCGGAGAGGTGAGCAAGCCCCCTCCCTAATCCACCCCTCTGGCCCGACCCCCTCACCCACAGAAGGACCCAGCCTGCTGCATCCCCACCTTGGGGAGTGAGCAAGGGAACTTGTAACTTCTTTTTGCCCCCCCCCCCACCCCGCTGCAGCAGAGACC
>NW_006797390.1:5665287-5669077 GCF_000442215.2 Lipotes vexillifer
CCCGCCTCAGGGAGCGAGCAAGGGGACCTGTTTCTTGTTCTCGGTCCCCCTGCTGCAGCAGGGGCCCCAGTAAAGCCTTGCCTGAATCTCTTGTCTGGCCTCTAATCAATTTCTATTGATCAGAGAAGGCCAAGGACCCTGGTTTGTGTCAGCGTGGCGAGCACTTCCAGGGGCCAGGCCATGCGGTGCAAACTATAAGAGGAAAGCAGACTTCGCCACAGAGAGCTGAACACAGAAACTTGGAATGGCCGAGCTTTGGATAGTTGGCCCACCGCAGGGGCCAGGTGATGTGCGGTCAGCTCCTCGGGCTTAAGGGAGAGGAAAGTCATCTGCTCTTCTAAGAAAGCTGGGTCCTGGGTGATGATCAGCATTCCCCCGTGAGCTTAACGGGATGCTGCAAATGTTCGTTGATGAACAGGCATCATTAGTTAATCCATCTGCAGGCTCTAACCACCCACAAGGGATTTGAATTCCACACGACTGAAGCAGCAGCAGAGGCAGCAGCTGTCGATCGGCACCTGCCACAGGGGAACTGGCCAGATTTCAGAAAGGGTCCTCTGAGGCCAAAGACCGCAGGAAGGAGAGATTCCAGGGGGATCGGGGGCGACAGCTGGGGCTGGAGGGGAAGGTGTGGAGAGGAACTTGACGGGGAGAAAAGAAAGGAGAATGTGCAAAGAAAGCAAAGGACCCTCCATGAACATAGGAAGAAAAAGGCTAAATGGCAAAGGAGTGACCTCAAAATGGAGCCAGAGATGACTTAGGGGAGCCCTGGCAGGAAATCTCAGACAGCCTGTCCCATCCTGCTATTTTGGCCACCAGAGGGCTCCTGTATTCCAAAAATATTATGGAAAAGTGGCAAATGTCTCCAATATTTGCCACTCTGAGCATACACACGTGAAATTAGCCCTTTGTGTGTACGCGTACAGAAAACTGTCTTTGAGAGTTGGAGATTCAATTCTGATTTCGACAGGGTCCCTGAGTCAATATGGACAGAAAGTATCAACCTCTCTGCTCCGTTCCTCTATCTGCCAAAACGGAGAGGTGACCCCATATCTTGTTACAATCCACAGCCAGAATCAGGTGGGAGAGAAGGAAAGGGAGAAAAGGGCTCTACTGAGTCAGACTTGAGATTTCAGAAAGACATCACCTCTTCTCAGTATTTATATTTAGCTAAGGATAAGAAGGCCTGTATCTTGTATGACTTATACCACCCTTGCCCTGGTGAAACTCGTATGTCAAGGAAAAAAATTAATGCACATGTGTTTGGCATAAAGGCTCAGGTTAATGGGACAGTTCTGTCAATTTCTAACTATATGGCCTTGGCCTCAACCCCTAACCTCATGAGCTACAATTCCCTCCTCTATAAAAGGTAAAGTGTTCTTATCTCAGAGGCTGGATGCAGAATTGAATGAGATCATGTCTTTGAAGGGAGTTGGCACACGGTCAAAGCTCAGGATTCACACACTTACTAGAATCTGCCCTACACATGAAACTGACATTACAGAGAGTAGCAACACGATTGCAAAACTGGCACAGACTGGGCGTGAGGAAGAGAAGACGAAGAATGCCACCATCCCTGCCTTCAAATATTTGAAGGACTCTCATGATTAGGACTTTTATCACCCCAAGGTGTAGAAAGAGGACTCATGAGTGGCAGAATTGGGGAATCAGATCAAGCTTGCTAGAGAATGACTGCCATTTCCAAACATGAAAGCTTCCCCCAGACAGAGTAAGTAGTCCATGTAAAACAGCAGTTAGCAGTTAGTGTTCCAGGAGAGGTCAGCTGAGCGATAGAAGGGAAGTGACAGTGCAGATTCCTGCATCAGGTGGGAAAGGCTGGATTCGGTGACCCACAAGAACCTTTCCAACTCAGGAAATTCTATTATTCTCTGTTCTAAGCAAAGGGACAAAAGGGAAAGCATTGTTATGTCAGGCTGGTGAGAAGGATGGTCTGTTTTCCAATCTGGCAGTTGTGACACCTTTCCTACATCATATGCTCTTTATGCATCTAGCCACCTCTGATCTTTTTTCTGCGCGTCGAGCGGCTGGTGCTTAAGCCTTGAATAATTACTTCTATGCCAAGAGTAGGGTTATGCACATCAAAGATGGTTAGTATAGACTCACTCCAATATTTTTGGAATGACTGATCGGTGTTTCTGACACAACAGTGATGTCCAGAGGAAGGTAGAGATGGAGGGCAAAGCTGTGAATAGTGCTGAAGAAATGGGGATAGGTTGGCTCAGAGTTCAAGCTTATTTAGATCAGGAACTGTGTAATTTGGGGCACTTTCCTTTCCTCTCTTCTCTCTGACGCTGAGAACAATCCTTTGTTTCACAACCAGGGAACTCCATAAAAAGGCAGAAGTCTGAACACACAACTTTTGGAAATTTTTCCTCTGTATGAGTCCCAGTGCAAGACTAACTTCCACTTAGACCTTCTATCTTAAGGAGGTAAGTGAGTTTTCCTGCTTTTTCTAAGATGGAATGGGCCAAGAGAGAGAAGGTATTCCCAGCTCTTGGGGAAGGATGGTTTTGAAAGGAATCAGGAGATGCAGTATAGCTCAGGGGTCAAAGCATGGGTTACCATCTCGAGAAACTTGGTTTCGAGACTCAGCTTGATCATTCGCTAGATGTGAAACGTTTAACAATATCCAAGTTTCAGTGCCTCTATCTGTAAAAGAGAGATAATAATATCTCCTGGAATTTTGCTGAATATATAAAGCGTCCAGTATAGGGTGTGGCACAGAGTGGTGCTCAGACCACGATTGGTTGGTCTTTGCTATTGCAAATTTGGTACCAGGCAGGAACAAGGGACAAGGGAACTGGAAAAATCCCAGCTCGGATAGGAAGGATAGGCAGATTTATGGAGTCCAAGAGAGGCGTGGGTATGTTTGCCCTGAAGTTGTAACCAGGAAGCTGTATGTCTGGAGCTACATAAATGGGCTGGTATCTGTACCATAGGGTTCGGTTGGGGTAGGGAGAGGAGGGCGTGGGTGTGCACAGTGTGTCATCACAGGCAGTGTCAGTCACCTTATAAAGAAACAGACTGGACCATGTTGCATTACAGCAAGTGGCCGAACTCTGCAAAGTAACAAAACCCTGTTGCATGTAAGGCTGCCCGAGTTAGGACAAACGTAGACCCTGAGAACCAGTCTTAAAGCAATGAGTATGTCCTAGGGCCTATGGTGGCAGCAGCTCTGGTTTTTGTGAGGCCAGCAGAAGGGAGATGTCCTATGACTGCATAAATGGGAAACTACATGTGATGAAAAACGGTGCCGTCGTATCAGTAAACCAAGGATGTTGCAGCCACCAAGCCAACACATTACAGCTGCCCCGACGGTGGGCGCTGACGAAACTCAGGATGGAAACAGGATGCCCACCATCAAGCCATCAGCCCCTGCAGCCACCCCCGACAGTGCACCCTGAGAGGACTCACGGTGGGAAAGCACAGGATACCGGCCCCAGATAGTTGAGTGCATATCAAAGGAAGGACTTCAATGAGCCCAGAGTTTTGCATAGAAAAGAGCTAAATTCCTTAACTTGAGACGTCTGATTTTTCTTTAATTAACAATAATCTTTTGATGTTCCGGCTACCCAGTCTTTGTTGCAAAAACCTGTATAGATGCTGGTTCTTTCCTTACCTCTTCAGAGCAGTCCCTCGGTGTGACCTGAGATGCTGTGGCCCGGGCTTAAGTCCTCAGTTTTGTCTGCCAAATAAAACATAATTCTCAACTTTTAGGTTGTGCATTTTTTTCAGTTGACATACATTATCCCCACAGGGCTTCCCTACA
>NW_006797390.1:5669087-5682065 GCF_000442215.2 Lipotes vexillifer
CCTGCCCTACACTCAGGTCTGTTAAGACACTGGTATTACTGACCACAGACATTATGAAGTCATTTTCTTCAGTGCTTTAAACATAAGGCCATTACTCACGAGTGGGGGATGATGTCTGTCTCCCATTTTCACTGAACTGGTACCCAGATACCAATCACACCATATCAGGGAACCGTACACATCTACTGGCCCCCACTGATGGCTGCAGTAAGTGCATCATGTTTCATTGGAAGAATGGAAAAACCCCATGGTTTTAATCACAGCATCATGATTTGTAGCAGGATCATGAGGGTCTGGGGCAGAGATTGGAAGGAAGAATTCCAGCTCCTGGCCGTGTTACGTGCTCTGTCAGGCAGGTGTCCTGCCAATGCAGCAGGCTACCAAATACTTCAATAGCCCCCTCCGTCATTCAGGGCAAGTGTAATCACCTTTCCTCTGCAGAGGAGGCCTTGGAAGAGATCAGCTAACTGTCTTCAAAAGTTAAGCAACTTCCTTCTCAGGAACTTGAAGTGGGAGAGAATGCAGGTCGCCTGTTGTTTGCAAGAACTTCCTGTGTCTCCGCCCTCCAGCCCACCCCCCTGGAGGGGCTGCAAATGCAATGGAGTTCAGACTTTTAAGATCATGACTGACAGTAATAAGTGCCTTTTATATCGTGACCCAGGACACACACACACAATCATACACACAAAGACATATACTCCGTGAACCAGTACTTGCTACGTGCATGTTCTTTGATATTTTCTATTTCATTCTATACTTATCCATTCCATTTCTAAGTTGTTCATGACCTGAATTTCACTGTATAACCTGACCTTTGAACTATGTTCTTCACCGTTGATCTTGCCTCTACCGATTCAAAAGCCTGCAATTCCTCTCCATTTCCTCCCAAATAAAGCCCAAATTCTTTAACACGACAGATAAGACCATTTAAATGGTCTCTATCTTCCATTTCAGTTCTGCCATCTTCACCTAAGCACCCTATGCTCCCAACACACCTGGCACCTGCCTCTTCTAGGTGACCCAAGCCCACCGTGCACTCTCCCAGCTCTCTGCCTTGCCCACGCCCTACCCTCAGCATAGATGTGCTTCTCGCTGCAGGGAAAGCTCCTCTCCATCCTTAAGAACTATCCCAGATGTCACCTCCTCTGAAGACTACCTTGACCTGACCAAGCAGAGCCAAACTCTCCACTAGATTCCCACGGTCTTGAGAAATTCCCTTTTTGCTTAGCATTTAGTGATCATCTGACCCTCCTTGTCATAGCTGAGCTGGCCTTTTCTATTTTTGAATTGGTAGAAATAACTTTAAAAGAAAAAAATACCACTTTTGGTCTTTTCTTTCCTTTATGATTGGCCCTTGCCTTCCTCCGTCTTTATCTTCAACCTACCTCTCGCCCCACCACCATCTCCACGATGCTCAGAAGCACCAGGAGAATGGGAAGGTCAGCTTAGGAGGAAGAGGCATATGGTCAAAATTAGTGGTGGCAAACCAATCTGGTTCTAGTTTCTCTTCCTGCAGACTGACAGGGAATCCAAGCTCAGTGAAGGCACAACGCAATCCATCAGAGTCACAGGAGGTTGGAAAAGGCAAGGGGAGGTGGAGAAACCAAGGCAGAGTGAGAACACTGGCGAAGGCGCTGACGTGAGGAACGGAATAAATACTGATTCACGGGCTGCAGCAAACCCTGATGCCAAACAAAGGCCCTGTGGCCGCCTAAGATGGTAGGCAGTAGAGGCCCTGATTTACAACTAGTTGCAGAGTTTAACCGAAAGACCCCCCAGTGCTCTGTTGTTTTCAGAGCACTTATCCACACATTATTCCATTTCACTACGGGGTGTCAGAGCTGGAGGGAACTTTCAGAGGTCAATTAGCCTTATCCCTCCTCCCACAGCAAGTCAAAAGGCAAGCAAGTGACTTGTCCGAGGTCACATCCCTGAGTTAGCAGCTGAGTGGGATGCTCTTTTATCAGACCTGCTTCACACACACACACACACACACACACACACACACACGGGTGCCCAGAGCTCCCCTGTTCCCGTGGATTCAGAGGGCTCTCACAGTTTTACCCAGCCTGCATTGCAAAGCCCCTCAAGGAAGCAGTGTGGTGCCTGCCAGATCTTTGAAAGATTCCCAGGCAGAGACTCCACAGCCTCCCTCTGGTCAACCTTCTTAAAATTTGCTGCCACATGAGCTAAGCTGATCTTCACAGTATCATATCCCTATGACCAAGAGTGCCTAAGCTATGAACTCACCAGTAACTCGTGCCAAGCTGCCTCTTCTTTTGCACAAGATGTTCATTTAAAATCAAATTGCACATAAATCCCTCCAGTTTCTGCTCATTTCCCTCAGCCCTTGGCCTTTTTTGGTCTTTTTTCCCCTCTCTGCTCCCAACCCTGTCTGCTGCGAGTCTCTGAGATGACACACGGGCAGGGAAAGCTGGGCGGTCTAGGGGAGCATCCTGGAGTCGCGCTGGAGCCGGTGGGCGAGCCCCAGGGCCGCATCCGCCCGAAGCACACAGGCTTCCCGAGGGGGTTACAGGGATGGCCTGATGCAACTACCCTCATAGATCTGGAACGCCCCTTAAGGACTCTTCTAGAACAACTCCCTCATCTTACAGATGTGGAAAATGAGGCCCGGAGCGCAGAACGACTTGCCCTTGCAATTGGGGAACCCAAGCTAGGAGACAACCCCAAGTGGCCCCTCTCCCGGACTAGTTCACTTTCTGGACCGCTGCCTCTGACTCTGCGGATGAGGAAACTGAAGCTTAGAGAGGTGAAGAGATCAGCCATGATCCCAGAGCTACAAAGTACGGGCTTCAGTACTGGACCCACAGTGCGATGGGAGCGGCAGCTAAGAGAGGACCGGGAAGGGGTTGGCCAGGCATTTCCCACGCGGCGGGAGACGCCTGCACAACTCCAGGGGGCGCTGTTCGTACCGCCCCGCCAGTATGTGCCCCGCTGGAGACCGGGATGGGGGCGCAGGGTGGGGAGGAAGGTGCCCCGATCCTGCTGACAGTCAGCCCCTGGGCCCGGCATGTCGGGGGCGCCCGCCCGGGTTGGGGTGCCTGGTTTCCCAGCACCGCCCGCGGCCCCTGTTCGGGAAGCTGGGGACCGGGTCCGAAGGCCTTTTCCCATTCAGTGGGATTATGCCTTTTGAATTGTTTTTTTTCAAAAAAAGCTGCAGCGAGCGAACCCTGCCTGACAACACCGAAGGAATTTTTCCCAGGGATCGGCCGAAAGCTGACTCACATTTAAAGACTTGCCCAAAGTGGTCATGCCCCTCTGAGCAAATACCACAGGCACGTCAAACCCCGCTCCCCACGGCCCCGCCGCCAGGCCCCGCAGCTGCCCGGCCCGGCCCAGCCCGGCCCGGCCCACGATTGGACGAGCGCCGCGCTGCTAAGCCGGGCCAGCCAATCGCGGCTCCGCGTAGCCGGGCCAGCCAATCGTGGCGCCGCTTAGCCCGGCGCAGCCAACCGCAGCGCCGCTTAGTCGGGCCAGCCAATCGCAGCGCCGCCTAGCCGGTTGCTATCCGGGTCCCGGGTCCTAGGGAGGCGCGGCGGACGGCGGTTCCTGCTTGTTTTCTGTCCCGCGGCCGGGGGCGGAGCGGGAGGCTCCGGCTGTGTGTTTAGGCAGGTAGCGCCCCGGAGGGAAGTGAAGAGTGAGGGCTGAGCCGCCTACGAGGGAGGGAGGCTGCCTCAGGGCCTTGAGCCGCAAGGTCCCACTGTGGCACGTGAGCTGCCGCGAGCTGCCAGGGACTCCGGCGCCGGCGCGGGGCGCATCCCTGGGAACCCATCCTTGGGAGCCGCTGACAGTACAGTTCCAGGCTGCCCCAGAGCTCCAGCACCCGTCAGTCTTTCCTCCTCCAGTTGTGGAAGGCAAGAAGAGGCACAGACCCATCAAGAGTGCAGAAGGTGCTGGAAAGATATCAAACGTACGAGGTCTCTCTGTGTTCCCTGATAAATACACATGTGAGCCTGGCTGAATCTCTTCACAACTATGGTTCTCGATTTTTCTCATCTTTAAAATGAGGGGTTTGGGCCCCGTCACCTCTAAGATTCTGGTTCTTATCTCAACACCTAGAGGAACATTGATGACTGGTTCTCGTTCTCAGGCCAAACCACTTTCCACCAGGCAGCACAAGGGCTTTTCTTAACACATGAATGGAATCAAGTCGCCACCGCCCCCCCCACCCGCCACACCAACACACACACTTAAAACCTTTTGAGCATCAGCATTCTCCCTCCACACCCAGCCTTGTCCCCTTCCCCCGCCCCCACCTCTTTCCTCCCTCGAGGGCCTTTGCACATGCTGTTCCCTTCATCCCCCACCCCAGCCTCTCCCTTGGCCGACTCCTAACTCCTTCAGGTCTCAGCATAAATGTCACCCTGATCTGAATTGGTCCCACTGCCATTCCCTCTTATGGCACTCCGTGGTTTTCCATCATAGCACACACCCTAAACTGTAATTTTATAAGTTTATTTGTATTTATTTGCTTAATGTCTCCTCCACTAGAAAGGACAGAGGCCAGTTCTGTTTTATTTGTGTGTGTGTGCCACATCCCCAGTGTCTACCACAGTGCCTGCCACTAGGTAAATATTAGGTTGAATTCATTAAAAAATTATCTTCAGGAGAGTAAAGAATCATTGTACCCATTTAACAGATGAGGCTGTGGAAGCTCAGACAGGTTAAGTAACTTACCTACATTCAAATGGTCAAAAGGTGACCAAACTTATCTCTGGTCTTCAGTTTCTGTTAGGCAATTGTATTAGGAGATCATAGGCCCTCCAAGAGGTAGCAAATAAATACTAGAACAGATGGTTATAGCATTTTGGGTGCTGTGGTTTTCCTCCTGCTATCCAGGACTCTTTCCAGCCCATTGAAAGTTCCATTCACTTATTCATTCTACAGATATTTATGGAGCATCGATTATGATGAGCCCAGCAGCCCAAGGTTAATCAGGAGAGTTCCCTTCCAGAACTTACTGGTAAGTGTGAACTTCCAGACCACAAGTTATAGCCTTGTCTACCAAAGAGCAGAATCTACTGTGTCCATTTGGTAAAAAAATTTGGTCATCTATTCTGATGTTTTGTTGATTTCAGTGTCTGTTCTGGTATGTAGTAGGCTTAACCTGTATTTTTAACTGGACTAAAAAAATGCATTCCCAAAGCTGGAATATATTTTTTAAAGTTTGACCTACTGTTTCTTTGGATTAGCAGTGTTGTCTGGGAACCAATCATGGTTATTTCTGAAGGAGAAAGATGCTACAGCAGGGAAATGTACACATGGCAAGAGACTTTTCAGGGTACCATTCCCTTAGCTGTGATCTAGAAGCTGGCTCTGCTGTCAGCTGCACCAAAGACACACACACACCACCAGCACCACTGCCACTGCCACCACCAAATGGCTGAGTCAGAATGACATAAAAGGGAAGGGAGATAATAGTCAGACCAAGTCCCAGCTCCCCCATATAGCCAAGCCATGTGATCTCTGGCAAGTCTCTGCCCTTCCAAGCCCCAGGCTCCTAATGTGGCCCCAGTGCTTTCCAGCTATGAAGCATCTGTAAAGTGAACTTGCTCCATTACTTTATTCCTTTACTTATTCAGCAACATTTATTAATCATCTCCTATAGGCCAGCTACTCTGTCCAGCACTGGGACTACAACTGAGAGTAAAACTAACTATGGTCTCTGTCCTCAGAGAGCTTACGCTCCAGTGGCAGATACAACCATCAATTAAACAGTCTCTGATCAAACAATCACTATACACATGAATTACGAATTGAACTGAGTGCCGCCGGGTGATCACATTGGCGTGTGCACCAACCCTGAGGCAGGAAGCCTCCTGTACACTGAAGGAACCAGAGGGATCCAGCATGGCTGGAAGAGAGCTGGGGGGAGAGGAGGGCCCGAGTGGTGCAGGGCCTTGAAGGACATGTTGGGGACTCTGCAGTCTTGATCCTGAGGGCGATGGGGAACCACGGGAGGGTTTTAGGAGGAGGATTTGATGTTCCAGTTTTTATTTTAGAAATATTTCCAGCTGAGGTACGGGGCATGAGTTAACACAGTGGAAGTGAGAAGACAGGTAGGGAGGTGAGAGATGTTGGGAACTTGAATTAGGATGATGATGGCGGGGAGGATATGATGGTGATGTGGAAGAAGTGATGATGGTGGGGAAAAGACAATGGTGAAGAGGCGATGACGGAGGGGAAGGAGCAAGAAGCTGTCTAAACTGGAGAAAGTGCATCAACACTGGTTTATCTTCAAAGCCCAGTTTCTCATTTCTTTTCCATTTTCTCCCAGCAAAAAGTGCATGCGAGACTGTAAAACTCAGCCCTTTTCCATACCTGACACTGCCCCAGACTTGGTCTATATGTGCTTGTACTGGTTCCCATTTACTGTGGATTCTGGACACCCAACGTGGATCCCAGAGCTGAGAGTCTACAAAAATATATCTGTACCTTCTCTCACTGTCCCCCTGGCTGTGAACAAGTCACCACACATCGTCGCCTCTGTGGGCGCTTTGGGAGGGGATGTCTGCCTTTCCCTTGAACTGACTTCCAGAGCAAGTATTGCTTCTGATGCTTTGACTTCTGTTGTGGGTAACGTGGGGGAGGGTGAGAGCCTGCAGTGTGGACTCCTTGTGGGCAGAGCTGATGGGGAAGGGTGTGGCGAGCAGGCCGTTTTCCACGTTCACCCTAGGGCCCTTGTATAGACCTGATTCACTGGAGTCAGCCTTTCCCTTCTTGGGCCCATCTTGGCCCTCTGTTCATCCTTCCTGTGAGCCCCAGCAAGGCCCCTTGCCTGATTCACTTTCAGTTCCCCAGCCTCTCTGTCTCTCTGCCTCTCTCTGTCTCTCTGTCTCTGTCTCTGTCTCTGTCTCTCTCTGTCTCTCTCTCTCTCACACACAAACACACACACACACCCACACACACACAGCCTCAGGCTGTGGTGTTTCCACCCAAGAGGGAACACATCACCTGCTCCATACGAAATGAGTCTTGTCTAAATGAGAAAATGCGCACATAGGTTTGTCCTTGACTATTTCACAAAGCTGCTCTCTTTAACCACCATCTTCATGGAATCCTTCCGCTGACTCCACCCGAAAAGGTAGATCTTTGGGTAGCCAAGCCCTGAGCTCCACTGGCGGGCTCCCTGGGGTGGGGATCCCAGTGAGGACCCAGTGCACTGCCTCGGGGACAGGGAGCTCCATACCAGAGAGCATCATCCCAGCTCCCCTGGCCTCCTGCCACCCAGGGCCTCCGGCAGTCCCTGTCCCAAGAGAGTCGAGGTGAGTGATGTGAATAGCTCCGGGCCCTCCCGACTGCGGGGTGTGTAGGAGGGTGAGCATCTCCTTTTCTATAAAGGCAACACTTGTTTGGAGTTCTGAGATGCTGACAGCATCCACTTAGCAACAGCCAGCGAGTGGGTCTGGCTGGGGTCTGTGCTGGAGAGAAAGCGGGGTGCCTGATGGGTTTGACTCTGATCAGAAAGCAGTGAGCAGAAGGCTTTTTTTTTTTTTGGTAGGGGTGGAACTTTTCAACTTTATTGAGAAACGACTTATGTAAAATGAACTACATTCAGAGTACAGTTCCATGAGTTTTAACGGTTGTATATACCCATACAAAACATTTCCATCACCACACAATGGGGTTTTAAAAAAATCATTTTAGATTGTTATATAGTATTACACTTTCTCCTGACTGGCCCTTCCCAGGTTCCATTCATTCTTTCCTTCATCCACTCACCAGGCTAAGAGGAGTTACCCAAAGGCAGGGTCATATCGTATGCATGTGTATATTCCCAGCTCTGAGCACAGAGTGTGTTCAGTGAATGAACCCATTTGGCGACCATTCACCCCGTGCCATGCACGGCCCTGGAGGACCCAAGGCAGGTACAGGACACCGTCCTTGCTTTCTGGAACTCGCAGTCTGGGTGGAGAGTCAGCTGTGGCAGAGTGATTGCCCAAGCTGTAACTGTAGGCCAGGGCTGGAGGTGACCCTGCTGCAGATGAGGACTCCTGCCTCAGGAGGAGCCCCTGTCCTGTCACTGATTCCTCTCCTGCTGCCTCTGCACCAGCTCCAGGCTTCACATCTTCCACGGCCTCCCTGGGGTCCCACGGCCCACGTCGGGGGTCTGCTTTCTGCATGGGGACAGGCACACATGTGACAGTGGAGTTGGGATCCAGTTTCCGTCAGTCCCCTGCTGTCTGACTTGCACGTGTTCTCAAGCCTTCCTGAGCCTCGGTTTCTTAATCTACGAAAATGACAGCCAACATCACAAGCCGTTTCCCTGTGCCAGGCTTGGTTTTGACTTATTTGGTCCTCCCAGCACCCATGGTCTTGGTTTTACAGATAAGAAAGTGAGGCCCAGGGAGGGAGCAACCCGTCCACAGGGGCAAGAGCTGAATTGAAACCCTGGGAAGCAGCTCCCAACCCAAGCCTGACTTTGGCCCGCGCCGGCTCTCAGGCCCCCTTCCCAGGCCCCCTTGCTCTCAGCCTCTCAGGCCAGCTGCACCCAAGCAGAGCACGTCTCCTGGCATCACCGGCCTTTCAGAAACACGGGTCCCTCTGTCTCTTTCCACAGGCCTTGACCTCAAGTCCAAGCCCAGACTCCAGGCGCGTCCTGCCGCCCCGCCCCCTGGGCTGAGCTCCCCCCTCCCCTTTCCTGGGCGCACAGCCTCAGGTCAGCGGTCAGCGGTCAGGTTCTCTGACCCATCCCCTCTAGCACTCCCCTTTTCCCGGCCGGCCCAGCAGTCTTTCAACCTCAATTGACTCCTGCTGTTTTCTCCTCTCGGGCTCTCTCACTTCCTTTGCCCCTTTCATCCCTGCCCCCAACTCGGCTCCCACATCCTGCCCTGGGGCCCTCTCCCCGGCCCCAAGAAGTCTGTCTCGGTATTGTTCTCCAATTCCAACATTAGCATTCTCAAAACCCACATTTGCATTTTGATGGCTCCTGTCCCAGCTAGACAGGGGTACTTTGGTGCCTATATGTTTTGGAGAGGACAGCTTTCTCCTGCACAGTCTCATTTTCCACTTTGACTCCAGTGCATTCTCTGGTTCTGGCCCTGATTTACTCTGGGCCAAGACAGTCAAGCCAGCACCTTTAGGCTATGCTGGGGCTTATAGGCTCATGGGCGGCTTTGCCTGTAGGAGCTCCGGCGAACAGAAGTCTCACTTCCCCCGCCTCCCAGCCCTGCTCGGAACATGAAAGCTTGCAAGCTCGCATCTGCAACCACTGTTCTCTCCTCCCAGGCTCCAAGACCTGGCCTCCAGCATTCCGCAGCACAATGCGGAGGCCAGGGACTGGGGTTTGCGGTGTCATCTCTAGCCGGGACACCCACCTGCGTTATGAACCATCTCTGGCCTCGGTTCTAGGAAAAGCCACGAGGATGGGATAAAGAAGCCTAGTCAGCCAGTATTTCCCAGGGCAGGGGTGTTCCGGCTTTTAGTTTTTCTCTGCCTCTGGGCTTCTGGGGTTCAGCCAGAATTAGAACGGCCAAGTGCCAAGCAACTGAGAGAAAGGAATCTCCTGCCAGGTCTCCAGGGGGTTCGAGGCCACTTCTTACAGAGGTTTAGGGAATTGTGGTTTGCATGGCAGGGCTTCCTGGGGTTGCATCACAACTTCAGAGTGATTTATGACTCCTGTTCCTTTGAGAAGCTCTCGACCTCCGTTTCCACCTACAGCTGAGTCCTTCCATGCAGCGACCCTACAGAACATCTTATGTGTGGTGCGGGGGTGGATATTAAGGCACTTGGGCTGGGGAAACAGAGGCACTTCTGGGGGCGAGGGGAGCTGGGCGGGGCGTGATCCTGGAGGCTTCTGACTCCAGGGCGCCAGCGGGCCCATCCAGGGCAGCAGCAAAGGAGACAAGAGGAAATCTTGATTCCTCCAGTTTTGTCAGGATTCAGCTAGCATTGCTGGGAAGAGTTCTGTATTCCTGGCTCTGTGCTGGTGACTAAGGTTGATGCAAAAAACAAAACAAAACAAAAAGAAGTTGGTGAGCCTAAAACTCCAAGTATTTATGTTCTAGTGGGAAATACATAAATGCATCATATTATTAATAATGACTGCCCATCGATCACTTGCTCGTGTGGGGTGTTTTTACATGCATTATTTCTAACTTTCACAGCAAGGTTATATTCTGGTGCCAGTCTTACAGATGGGGGAAAAAAGGCTCCTATTAAAGGCTCCAAGGTCACACGGCTAGGAAGTTGCTGAGCCAGAATTTACACCCATTCGAAGTTCACGGCCCATGCTCCTTCCCCAGCACCAAAGTGCAAGACGAGGCTCAGCCCAAGTACCAGAGGGTGTAAAATAACCATGTGCTGGGGAGTCCAGGGAGGGAGCACCCCCATCTCGCTCTGGGAACAGGAGGTGCATCCAAGGGGGGTGGGCATCTCTGGAGAGAGACGCCCAGGAGGACGCAGGGAGCAGAAGCACCGAGGTGCACCAGAGAAATAGTGAGTCATCCTGTTACCGAACCAAACATGGGGCTGCTCGCCCGTGCACAGTAAAGCCGATCTACTGACCCCAGGTTGTAGGGAAGGAAAGGGCAGCATTTATTGCAGGTGCCAAGCAAGGAGTCGGGGACAGCTAGTACTCCAAACACCGGAACTCCCCAAAGGGTTTCAGCAAAGCATTTTTAAAGGCCAAGTAAGGGAGGGGTGTCCCAGGGTATGTGATCAGCTCATGCACAATTCTCTGACTGGCTGATGGTGAGGTAACAGGGTGATGTCACAGGGGTTCACATCAGTCCTTAGGCTACAGGAGTCCTGGGGTCTATGTGCTCATGGTCATCAAGTAGTTAGCTTCTCCCATTTGATGGGGGGCGGGGGCGGTTTCACATCGGTAAATCAGCTTGGGACATGTGCATCAGATACTATTGGGTTGGCCAAAATGTTCCTTTGGGCTTTTCGTAACATCTTGCAGAAAAACCCGAACAAACTTTTTGGCCAACCCAGTATTATCTAAGTCCTTCAGAGAGGAGCTAACGCAGAGGATATGGGAGAGAGGTCTGCCCTGGGAAGCCCCCATAGGTTACAGTCCTGGAGTCTAGGATCTGAGGAGAAGAGAGTAGGGAGTAGGTTGGCACCAGAACGCAGAGGCGTCTGTAGGCATCTGGCTATGTTCTGTAGGCGTTAAGGGAACATGGAAAAAATTTGAGTAAGCTAGTGATGTGAGAACTCAAGAAGACATAGGTAAGGAGTCTTGGGATGGGGAGAGAATAAAATGACACAGGAGATTCAGGTTATTGAAATCCCAGCAAGGGGCAAAGAGATCTGGAAAAAAGTAGCCTGCGAATGGCAAGATGGTGTTAAGTGTCTGAAATGATTTGGGGATGAAATGGGGGTCTGGAGCACGAGGTGAGGTGTGAGCTGGAGCTACAGGTTTGGAGATTGCAACTTAAAAGGTGATGCTTGGGACTCCCTGGTGGCGCAGTGGTTAAGAATCCGCCTGCCAATGCAGGGGACACGGGTTCGAGCCCTGGTCCGGGAAGATCCCACATGCTGTGGAGCAGCTAAGCCCGTGTGCCACAATTACTGAGCCTGCGCTTGAGAGCCCACAGGCCACAACTACTGAGCCTGTGGGCCTAGAGCCTGTACTCCGCAACAAGAGAAGCCACCATAATGAGAAGCCCCTGCACCGCAAAGAGTAGCCCCCGCTCCCCGCGGCTAGAGAAAGCCCGTGCACAGCAACAAAATCCCAAATGCAGCCAAAAAATAAAAATAAAAATAAAATAAAATAAAATTAGAAAATTAAAAAAAAGATGATGCCTGAAACCCTAGGAATGGATTTAAGCAAGAGGGGTAACAGAAGATGATAGAGGCGGGGATCAAATCTAGACTCAAAGGTCAGAGGGCAAAGGTGAGACGCAAAGGAGATGGAAAAGAAACAGTGGGAGGGGGAGAAAGTAAATTCCCGGGTGGCTGCCTCAGTCAACTCTGTCTTGTCCCTGCTTGAGACTCACATACCAGATTGGGGCGTGACTGCCAACCCTTCCACCTGGCCTGTACTGTGAGCGTCAGCGTCCTATTTTGTAAAAGGAAACAGGGCATGAGTGTGGCATCTTACATGGTGGCTGGAGAAACAGAGCACTTCCTAGGGGCTCAGTCAGTGGCAGCTCTCATGGTTATAAGCGTGGTCTATTTACCCTATTCTTATCCAAGTTCAGGACCTCCTCGAGATCAGGGACCAGATCTTTGTATGTAGACCCCAGCTGACATGTACCCCAGCTGACGTGTACCCCAGCTGACACCGGGCACATTATAGTCACTCTTCAGATGTCTCTCGAATGCTGAGAAAGTGGGATGGATGAGGATTTCCTGTCGCCACCCTGATCGTTTAGCCCTTGTTGGCTGTTAGTCGTGAAAGAGCTTGAGCGTCAAGAACCAGGCCCTCTGGAGGCTCTGAACGCCAGCCCCTTCCTGTCCTCTGCTTCGTTTTCTCTGCCTAGAATATCAGCCTCAAGTTTCCATTGATAGGGCCGTGGGCAGAGGCCCGGGGCCAAGACAGCAGCCCTGAGACGTGGTTGGTGCCAGGCCTGGTTCCACGTGGGGTACTGGGGACTTATGAGGCCACCTGCGTCACTCAGACAAGGTCATGGGAAGGACCTGCTGCTTTCTAGACTTCCGTGATCTCAGTTGGGGAGGGATGGGTGGGAGAAGCTTGGAAAAGCAAGGGTACCTACCCCCTCCCCCTCAGTGAGGGGAATGGTGGAGGGCAGAGAATGGGCAGGACCGAGGCCAGGACAGTGTGGCTGCACCTGATCTAAGAGGCTTTTTTCTCAGCCTTGAGGTGAGAGTAGAGACATCCATCCCATGGGTCTGGTGAAAGGATTTTGGGAAGGATTCTTTCCCTCTCATCAGCACATCCTGGCGTGTCCTTGCAAAGCTGGCTCAAGGAATCTGCCCTGGGAGCTGTCTGTTAAAATCCGCTCTCCACTAATGATGGCTTTTTTTTTTTTTTTTTTTTTTTTTTTT
>NW_006797390.1:5682317-5685673 GCF_000442215.2 Lipotes vexillifer
CTGCATCGGTAGGCGGACTCTCAACCACTGCACCACCAGGGAAGCCCTAATGATGGCTTTTTTGCCCACATTTGTTTGAGTGAGGCGGAGGTGTGAACGGCGCAGAGTGTGTGGAAGCCCAGCGTCCCCCTTGCTCTTGGCTGTCCCAGGCTCTGATAATGCCGGTGGCCGAGGCAGCCACTGAGCTATCAGGCCCCCGCTCCCCGAGCTGGCGGCTCGGCTTTCATCTCTGTTTGTGGCCAAGGACAGGGACAAGGGGACCAGTGCCCAGGCTGGCTAATGAGTAATGGGAGCCTTGTCTGTCTGTGCCCTGGACATGCCCCTGGGATGACCTTGAGGTTTCTGGAGCTGGGCAGGCCAAGGCCAGGGGGCTATTTCCTCTTTATCCTCTCTGCTGCTACACCTCCCCCCCATGAGTCTCCCACCCCCTTCACCTAAATGCCTCGGTCTGAGTCATTTATGAAAGTTATTCCAAAGGCTTTCCTCCTCCGCTCTGCTTTTATTACACAGTGGAGAATGATGGGGCAAGGCTGGTGTCCATCTGAGTCAGTGAACTGTACAGCCTCTGGTTACCTTCTTCCTCTCCCCACCCTGAGTGTTTGTGCAAATCTCCCTCTAGGGATGATGAACAAAGCCATGGAGGGGTCAGGCGCACACCTTTGTGAAGGGCTACGTCATCTTGATCTTCCTTCCTCGGGTCAGATCGCTTCCTGCCTTTCTCTCCAAGGGCCTTGAATGGCGGCCCAGTAGGAAGGCAGCGGTCTTTGCTTCCTCCACGTGTGCCTCCCGTGCCTGCCCACATGGCAGTCTCTTCCCTGTGCCCGTGACTTGCTTGCTGCTCTGGGTCCCTGGCGCAGTTACCCAAACTCTCCAAGCTGCACCAAGGGGCCTGCGGCACCCCTTCCTAGAGCTAGCGGGGAGCTGCACAGGGGGCAGATGACAAGTGCGAACAACGACAAAAAGATAGGAATTCCGTTTTGGAGCCTCGTGTCTGTCCTCCTCCCCAGCAGTAGCATGAAACACAACACGTGAAAAATGTTTTCCAAAGGAATGACTGAATAAATGCATTGCTAATGGCAGCAAATGTATGTGGGCATCTGTCCTCAGGGAATGAATCAGTTCATTGATTCTCAAGTGTCACTGTCTGCAAGGAGTTGAACCAGGCACGTGGAAACCATGCCCTGAAACAATTGAATTGGGCCTTAAAAAACGTAGCAAGACATTCCTATTTCATGTTGGGTTAGTTTTTAGGGAGATGAACATTTGAGAAAGAGCTCCAGCCGCTGACAGAGCAAAATTAGGTTGTAGCGTCTGTATTTTGTTAGGTGTTGGATATATTTCTGTGGGGTGGAGAAATGGATGAGTGACAGATTAGCCATCGGCGATGGGAACGGTGCTCATATGAGCTGCTGGGGCTTGGGTACTTTTCAAGGGTCTGGGTACCAGCTTGCCGTAGGATCTTTGCGATGCCTCTTACCTTCTCTTCCTCCACCTGCCTGCCCCCCAATCTGAGGCGTGAAGCGCCACAGTCCCCAATCTCCGCGTCCTACAGGAGAGCTGGAAGGCGAATACAACCTGGGACAGAGGCCTTCAGCAGCCTCCCAGGCCAGTCTCCTATGAACATGATCACCTATCCTTCTGGGGCCTTTAGAGCAAAAGCAGAGTTGAGGGAGGGGAAGAGAAGAGGATGACGGGGGAACGTGAACTGGACAAGTCACCACAGGGCAGTGAGGCCCAAGAGAGCACCTTTATCTCCCTCCCTGCTGTCCTGTCTCCAGGCAGCATCCATTCTGCCTTCCTGCACAGTTAGGCTGTTAGGGACTGGGCCTGGCAACACAGAGGAGAGGCAGGCAAAACGCTGGTGGATTAACTTGCAAAGCTCTTTCTCATCCCCTGCTTTAAAGCAGCTGTTTCTTCAGGAAGTTCTGACAGGCCCCTCAGAGTTGTGACGGGGCCTGTGGCTGGTGGGGCTCTGGGCTGCCTCAGCCAGGGGCTGCGCTTTCTCAGCTGGGAGCCGGAACTTTGTGACGCATCCTGCAAGGAATTCCAGGAGGTCTGGTGACTGGCTCTGGAGCTTAGAACAGCTGCTTGGTGATGGCAGAAGTTCCAATCTCACTTCCTCCAGGAAGCCTTCTGGGATTCCCCAGCCAGGTGCTCCCTTCCCAAGTCCTGTAGAGCTTTTCTGGGGACACTTAAGACTCTCTTTTGTAGTCCCATGCTTGCGTCGTTGTTTTCTCCCTTTACTAGTCTGGGAGCTGTTAACAGGAATGATCCTGATCTCATTTTTCTTGCATTGGTTGAGTGTCTATAAATACTGTTGACTCAATGAAGAAATAAATGGCCATGTCGCCTGTGCTGGCCTTCTCACCTCTCCAAGTTATTTCCAGGAGAAAGGAGGCAAAAGTTTAAAGCGCCTTCAATACCTATTTTGGCCGCCTGTGTTGATGGTGCAGGCAGGATGAGGGTGCAGCGCCCCAGGGGAGGGAAGTCCAGGAAGTAAAGTAATGGGCGGACAGTTTAGTGGAATGGAATTCACGTGGGTGCTAACCCTTGGGTCCCATTTTCTGGTTTCTTGGCCTGCCCTGTTTGTAAGGTCACAGTGCCTTGCTCTGTGAAATACTAGCTTGAACAAACCTGCTTTTTTACAGCCCCATTTTGGGCTTCAAAGAGTGAGCCCCTCGTTAAGTTTCAAGAGGCAGGCTAGCAAGGTGGGTGGGATCTCAGGTTCTGGAACCCACTTCCTAGATTCACCACTGAATGGCTGTGGAAACTTAAGCAAGTTACTTAACCTCTCTGTGCATATGCAAGTGAGGAAAAGAATAGAAGCTGCCTCCTGGCATACGGAGGATTGAAGGACTGAGCATGTGGAAGGCTCTTAGAATGGTGCCCCGCGGCGCTCGCCTGCCCTGATGAAAGCATCGGCATTCAGAACAGCATCCTTCCATGCTAAGTTACTGAGGTCCTGCTTCCCAGCAAGCCACGCTGATATACCTGTTAATGGAGAAACTTTTTCTGGGTCTTCCTTGAATGCAAGATGCACTGGACATCCACTCCCCACCACCATCAGCACCTCCTGACCTTTATCTCCTGTGACCCCTGACCCCGACCGGGTCAGAATGTGGAGGCTCAGCCCAGGGGAAAGACGGGCTGACCCTGGGTCAGCCTAGACAAACACCTGCCTTCCGGGGAGGCCAGGTGATAGCATTCCTGAGGCCTGAGTGGGCTACACTATGTGTCAGCAGCAATCCTGTCTGCTCACTGCCGAGGACCCCTTCATCAGGTGGCCGGGCATCCCAGCAAACTCCCCAAGGCCTCTGGCTCGGTTAGAAGAGCGTCAGGGGCCTTGGGGGACACAT
>NW_006797390.1:5685683-5706161 GCF_000442215.2 Lipotes vexillifer
TGGAGTTAGAACGCATACCTGGCTGTGTTCAGTGCCAGGTCTGGTTGTAAGATCCCCCTTCCAGAGAACAGGCGAAGGAAAGGGAGCTCATGCCCAGGGGCAGGTTGAGTCAGTGGTCAGGACGGTCGCAAACTCTTCTTTAAAATAGGCAGTTTGGGGTGGGAGGAATTGGGAGATTGGGATTGGCATATATACACTATTGATACTATGTATAAAATAGATAACTAATGAGAACCTACTGTGTAGCTCAGGGAACTCTACTCAGTGGTCTGTGGTGGCCTAAATGGGAAGAAAATCCAAAAAAAGAGGGGATATATGTATAGCTGATTCATTTTGCTGTACAGTAGAAACTAACACAACATTGGAAAGCAACTATACTCCAATAAAAATTAATTTAAAAGAATAAAATAAAATAGGCAGTTTTAGGGTCGATGCACAGAACGATTTCAGAAAGGAAATCCAGTGGAGCGGTTGACGAAGACCTGGGTGGGAGGTAAGACTTCGAACGCCAGCCGGTGAGAAAGCCACGTCCTAATAGAATTGCAGCATTTGTTTCATGGCCAGGCAGGTGTTAGGTGCAGTGCACAATCTCAGCACAGCCCTCTGAGGTGTGCTTGAGGAAACAGACTCAGACAGGGGCCGTCACACGACTTGTAAGTGGGGAGGTTTGAACCCCCGTCTCCTGGCTTCTGGCCCACTTCTTAGTCCACTGTTCACATCTGTTCATCCTGGAAGGGACCCTGGAGCTAGTGCTGCCCAGACTCTGGCCAAGTAGAGCAGTAATCTAGCAGGATGCCTCCCCGGCAAGAGTTCTGTACAGTCCATCCCCACCCCCACCCCGTGGAGATGCATGAGGAAAGGTCAGGGCTCTGAGGCGTCCTGCAGTAGAGACCCACGTGTCCTGGTAAATGGAAGCACAGGGTGAGGAAGGAATTGCCTGAGGGCCGCCAGCCAGTTAGTGGCAGAACTGGGATGACAACCCAGTCTTCCTGACCCTCAGCTATATTCTTCTGCCACGCCTGGCTGATGATGTTCATTAACTTGGTATAGACCCAGTGGGGACCCAGAGTGAGGAAAGACGGAGATTTTACCTCTGGCTGGACACAGGTCAGGAAAAGGTCTCAGGAATATTTGCATTCAACAGATCAGCAAAAGTACATCTTCAAGGGTAGTAGGATATCCACCTGCTGACGAGGGGTGAGATCAAAGCCTGGGCTGTGGGTTTGAGGATTCTAGGAAGGATTTCTGAAGGATGGAAGTGTGGAGACAAATTCTGAGAGGCTGAATCACTTGTATTTCTGTATTTTTTTCTGTTTTAGTATTTTTTTAATTGAAGCATAAGATGTGTTCATTTCTGCTCTACAGCAAAATGAGCCAGTTATACATATATATAAATCTTTTCATTTTCTTTTCCATTATGGTTTATCATAGGATATTGAATACAGTTCCCTGTGCTGTACAGTTGGACCTTGTTGTTGATCCGTTCTGTATATAAAAGCCTATATCTGCTCCCACTCCATCCCTCCCCCGAGCCCCTGCCCCCTTGGCAACCACCAGTCTGTTCTCTACGTCCTAGCTGAGTCACTTTTAAAGGGAAAATAATTAAATGTCGAATGTGAAAATCTTATTTTATTCATTTAAGAAAACGATTTTGCACAGATATGACTCCTGTAAAGATTAGCTGACCGCCCCCAAAGTGCCTTTCCCTCTTGCCTCCAGATGTGCTAATTGAATATCTTACATGAACCACCACGATTCACCCACCACAATCCACCCACCACAATCCACCCACCATGGTCCACCCTGACACCTTCTGCTCCAAGGTAAGGCAGCAAGCATTCAGGGGCAACAGCAGTACACTTGGAATAGGAAAAATCCATGTTTGAGCCCTGGCTTTGTGATTTGGGGTCCTCCCCTTTATCTTTCTGGGTCTAAGTTTTCTTAATAAAAAAAGAGAGGATTAAACCCAAACATGGGTCCACAGGCAGACAGCGTCAGCATCCCCTGGGT
Source organism: Lipotes vexillifer (assembly GCF_000442215.2). Taxonomy (NCBI): domain Eukaryota; kingdom Metazoa; phylum Chordata; class Mammalia; order Artiodactyla; family Lipotidae; genus Lipotes; species Lipotes vexillifer. The sequence continues at coordinate 5,687,694 of NW_006797390.1, forward strand.
TAATGAAAGGGACAGCTTCCTGGGCCCTACACAAGACGTACTGCAGCAGTATTTCCAGGGCCCATGATTTTAACAAAGGCACTAAGTATTTCTGTTGTGGAATCAGGCTTAGGAACATTGGACTAAGTTATTTTTGAGCGCTTCCAGCTCTCAAATGAGTTGCTTACGCTTATAGAATGTCAATATTCTTGTCGTAAAATGAGATATTAATATTCACCTCCAAGTCATATATATTATATCAACATATTGAGGACTTCATCAACTCTAAAACCACCTACAAATAATATCAATATTTGTAGAAAACAATTTTGATATACAAAAACTCACTTCATAGGGAAAATATAGAAAGCTCGCACCCAAGTCTGTGGGAATCTCCTGCATGGTATTTGCATGAGACCTTAAAATCGAGCTGGTCTCAAGCACGACTATGAAACAGATGAAATTTTTACTTGGTCATGTTTTTTTTTTTTTTTAATAAATTTATTTTATTTATTTATTTTTGGCTGTGTTGGGTCTTCGTTGCTGTGCGTGGGCTTTCTCTAGTTGTGGCGAGCAGGGGCAACTCTTTGTTGCAGTGCATGGGCTTCTCATTGCGGTGGCTTCTCTTGTTGCGGAGCACGGGCTCTAGGCACGCGGGCTTCAGTAGTTGTGGCATGTGGGCTCTAGAGCGCAGGCTCAGTAGTTGTGGTGCACGGGCTTAGTTGCTCCGCGGCATGTGGGGTCTTCGTGGACCAGGGCTCGAACCCGTGTGCCCTGCATTGGCAGGCGGATTCTTAACCACTGCGCCACCAGGGAAGCCCCACTTGGTCATGTTTTTAACCTTTTGGAACTTTTCCAGCTCCCGTTAATCTCCCTTTACTTTTCTGGATTATCCAGAGAGAAAGCTGCAGGAGTGGTTTACACGAAGTCAGCGTTTCCCAAAGTGTGTCCTGTGGGACACTAACAGGTGTTAGAGAAAGAATGGGGGAGGTTTCTGGGTCAACTGCATTTGGGAAACGCTGTGCTGACCAAGTTTTATCAAGAATTTCGAGAGCCTTTACCACGCTAATATTAACAGCAAATCTGCAAGAAAGCAAAAAGTGTGATTAGCGTTGCCAAGCATATTTGATCAGGGAGACCCTTTATTGAGGGCCATCTCTCAGGACCAGGATAATTTTGCATTAAGGTCCCAGCCATTGGGGCTCATTCCTCTGAGGTGTCCTTCCTTTTCAAATTAGGACAGCTGGGAAAGCAAGACTCAAATCAAAGTGAACTAAAACCTGGCTGTGGATCACCAGGGGAGCATTTAACAAATGTGAATCCCTGCTCTCCACCCCTGCCATACTGAGTCAGTGTGCAACCAGCCCCAGGTCATCTTTGGACCAGTGATTGGGAATCCTCCAAGGAATGAATCACTTCAGGCATCTAAGTGGGAGGAATGCTTCTGGGTGGAGAGGGTAGAGAGGGAGGAAGACTGGTTGGTCCTCCAGCATTCCTTAAATTGCATCAGGCTGTCAGGGCATCAGCTCTCTCTTGTGAAGCTGGACCCTCCCCAGAGGATGGGAGGAGGCTTCTCAAATGTTCTCAAATGTACCTGAAATCTGGAGACTTGGATTATTGTTCAGATGTGATCATAGCCTCCCTGTGTGACCATGGACCAGTCCCATAACCTCTCCGAGTTTCACTTTTCTCTTTGCAAATTGGCAGTGTTCATAGACACCTTGGGCCCTTTATGGAGACATGGTGGAAACAAAGGAGGCTACGTAAACAACAAGGATTTACTGTATAGCACAGGGAACTATATTCCGTATCTTCTAATAACCTATAATGGAAAAGAATCTGCAGCTGTACACCTGAAACTAACATAATAGTATAAATCAACTCTAGTTTAATTTAAAAAAAAAAAAACAACGAGGCAACAGACAAGGCTGTGTTTCTGGCTTTTCCAAAAGCAACAAGAAGTCAGGCTATTATGATTATTAATCCAGATTTAATGTCTGTTAAAAACTAGCACTTAAGGTGCTAAGAGACACAACCCTCTTTCTTTCCTCCGAAGAATCTTTGCATACAGTTTGAAATAGTGAATCAACATTGTATTTTTAAATAAATATATTAAGGAAAGGATCAGTGAAACAAGCAGGTCTGTACTGGGCAAGACAGGGCAGGGACTGGCACAACTGTCCTGATCACTCAGCCCCAGGCATCCCCGATTTGGGGTGGGGATTATCTAGAAAATTGCCTCAGCTGTCCACTTCATTTTCGGTGCTTGCTCAATGGACCACTGTCACATACATTTTTTTAAAACCTTCCAGCCTGCCACTAAGATTAGGGGTTATGACGACAGTCCACAAACCTGGACGTGTGGAAAGAATTTCACTTTTTTAATTTTTATTTTTTAAAGAATTTTTGATGTGGACCATTTTTTTTAAGTCTTTATTGAATTTGTCACAATACTGCTTCTGTTTCATGTTTTGGTTTTTTGGCCCCAACGCATGTGGGATCTTAGCTCCCTGACCAGGGATCGAACCCACACCCCCTGCATTGGAAGGCGAAGTCTTAACCACTGGACCGCCAGGGAAGTCCCAAATTTCATTTTTTAAAAAAATACATGATGTCCACTGGATTAAACTAATTGGGGCAAGACCACGCCTCTGAAAGAAAGTGAGACTGGTTATGAAACCACTGTTTACCAAATACCCATCATGTGCCAGGTCTCAAACTAGCTCCTTTTGTAAGTGTCATCTCATTTAATCCTCAGATCCGTTTAATTACTTTAAAGTAGATGGGGGATAAACAACAAGGTCCTACAGTATAGCACAGAGAACTGTATTCAATATCCTGTGATAAACCATAATGGAAAAGAATATACAAAATTATATATATGTGTGTGTGTAACTGAGTCACTTTGCTGTACAGCAGAGATTAACACGTAGATCAACTATGCTTCAGTAAAAAAGTATTAAAACTGGAAAAAATTAAGTAGATAGGTAAGGAAGTGGAGATGTTGAAAAAAACAACCGATTAACAAAAAAAGCAAAAAACACAACCTGCCCGAAGGTCACAGTTGGTGGATTTGAAGACCAGTGTTTCCAATGCCTGTTGCTACTTTCATTCCTAGCTCCTTCCTTCCAAAATGGGAATCTTTTAAACTTAGAAGTCTCAAGGAGGCATAAGATCTATTCTCCTTTCATATTTCATAGGAAGACAACACAGGACATGGAAAATTCTTAATTCTCACTATGCAAGAGTAGAGCTCAGGGGGCTTCCCTGGTGGCGCAGTGGTTGAGAGTCCACCTGCTGTTGCGGGGGACATGGGTTCGGGCCCCGGTCCGGGAAGATCCCACATGCCGCGGAGCAGCTGGGCCTGTGGGCCATGGCCGCTGGGCCTGCGCATCCAGAGCCTGTGCTCCGCAACGGGAGAGGCCACCCACGGCGGTGAGAGGCCCGCGTACCGCAAAAAAAAAAACCAAAAACGTCAATCCTCTTACACTGGACTTTTCAAAAAGAGAGGATTCACCATTGCAGATCCAGCACGAGGGCATGCCTGGATGGTGGCCCAGCACCCCTTTAGAGAGGGTCTGTGAGCTGTGCAAGATACAGATGAAGTTGGAAATTATACCCCATCCTAATGGTTGGGCCTCAGTGTTCTCCCCCTGTGAAAGGGGAGTAAGAATAACTTACTCACCTGAAGTTGGAGGTGATCTTCCGGCCCAGGCAGGGAGGCTGCACTTCGGAAGGATGGATGCCTGGAGAGCTTCCATTTCCCCATTTGAATGGGCTCCCCGCTGCTCTCCCCTGAAAGGTACTTCGAGCAGGACAGTGTCTTTCTTCCCTTGTGGGTCCACTTAACCCTGAATAGAAGCCAGGCATCCTGCCTTCCAGCCCAAGCTAGTCCGGACCTGGCACATCCCCACCTTGTAGGACACTATAAGCCTACGTGTGTGAGATCTTTCAAAACCATCCTTCCCACAGTCTGTGGGATGTTCGGAGGGCCTGGCACCCGGGGAGAAGGGGCAGGCAAACCGCCGGCGCAAATGCCTTTCCCGAGGAAGGCCCCGGGGAGAAGAGCCCATCAGTGGGAGGGCGCGTCCCACTCAGGGAGGCGGGGGCTGGAGGGGCCGGGCCAGATTCAGGACCGTAACAGGAAAGTCTGCACGTAGCGACCAGCCCAGGCAGGGGTGTGTTCACCTGGAAACTCGGTGCCCCCAAGAACGCGTGCAGCTGTGGGGTTTGCCTCTCGGGGTCCCAAGGTCCCGGCCAGCTGGTAGGAGACTGCCACGGCTGGAGCAGGTGCTGCAGGCCTTGCCCTGGGGGGAGAGTGGGGCGCTGAGGGGCAAGATGGCACCAGGGAGCCGCAGTCCCTGTGCAACTGGCACCCGGCGCCTCCGGGCACAGATTTCTTATCCACAGCTTCCGGAGGTTGCTCTCAGCCAGGCCTCGATGTCTCTCCCGGTCCTGGCATTCATCGGCACCCAGGGCTTTGTGCAGTGACAGCCTCCTCTCCTGACTCAGACCCAGCTGAGCTTCCTAAAGCTGTGACTCTAGTGAGCCTGGGGGTCGGGACCTCCGTGTGTCCCTCCTGTCTTGGCTTTAGTTGGCTGCATGTTTTGAGAAAATCACCTGACCTGCTGTACCTTGGATCCCCCAGCTCCATCTAAACACCTGGTTTATGAAAAGCAAAGGTGGGGGACTCCCTGGCGATCCAGTGGTTAAGGTTCCTCGCTTCCAGTGCAGGGGGCACGCGCTCGATCCCTGGTCGGGGAACTAAGATCCCACGTGCTGTGCGGTGGTGCAGCCGAAAAAAATTTAAAAATAAATAAAGTGTATAATTCAATGGTTTAAAAAAAAAAAAAGCAAAGGTGGACGTAGAGATTCTGCCAGTCCTGGCCACTGAGGAATGAGAAAACTGGTCTCTCAAAGATGGAAAGAGAATTATTCAGGACAAAGTAGAGCTAGGTCTGGTAGTGTGTCTAGTAGCTGTTACCTGCTTCTTCCTTAGAAATGCAATCTGTAACCTTAAGCGGAAGGATGACATTTATCGACTTCCCTTGTGGCCAGCAGAGTTTAGGGGAAGTGTAGCGGGCAAGTCGCTGGAAGTGTCTCTAAAGGGAAGAATTGTGTCCCTCTTCACTGCTTCCCTGTTTCGGCAGGTGGGCTGCCGGCCTGAGAGCTGGAGCTCAGCAGTCATTCTGTGCCATGAGGTAGCAGCCAAGCTCTGAGAATAACAGACCACATAGAAGGATCCTAGGTCCCTGATGACCTTAGGAAGCCTCCCTGGCACCCCTGCACTAACTCCTCCAGACTTCTACTGGAGGGAGAAATAACTTTCCATCTTGTTTAAGCCAATACTATTTCTGTCACTTGCAGTCAAAGCTAAAACTAATTGTACCAAGAAGACAGTACGTGGTTCATTTGGAAGAAATAGCCAATTCTAGAGATCTGCTCCATGAGGAGAGCTTATAGTTTAATTTGCGTAGAAGAAAGGATCTCGTCGTCTTGGGAGAGGTGGTCTCTTGCCTACAGCTCAAGGCCAGGGTCTAGAACCTTAAAGAAAAATTTCAAAAGGGGAGCTCTGTTTTTATTGACTGGAAAATAAAAAGAAATGCCTTTTGGGGAAGGTCACTGCCCCAAAGGAGCTGACTAGGTAGCGTTGTTAACCTATGAGTCGCACTTAGGATTGGGAAGGTGGGGAGGGGAGCCTTACAGCACATACATCCACAGCTGGGTGTGAAATAGCATCTTTGTGTGGCCGGCAGGCAGCGGGGCAGGGATAAGAGCCCTTAGGAGTGGAAGGAGGAGGAGGCTGGAAGTAGCCCAGACAGTGAGGTCATACACGGCACATTGCATTATAGTCATTTACGCATTTACTCTGGTTTATTAAGCAGCTATTAAGTTCAAGGCAAAAGAGGACACAATGATCAGACACAGACCCTGTCCTTATGCAGCTTATGAAGCCTACTAGGGAAGGTAGGATGTAACTTACCTGTGAACACGAGATACAGTGATGCACACCTGGGCAGGGGCTGGATCAGGTGCCGTGGGTGTGCAGAGCATGAAGAGGTCCCTGCCAGGCGTGTTTCAGGGAAGCTTTGTGGGGGATGGGCTTCGTCTGCGGTCTTGCAGGGTGGGTCAGGTTTGGACGTGCAGGCCTGGTGGGGACAGAGAGTGCCTTCTCCCGGGTCCCCCTTTCTCCAGACCACTGGTAAGATGTCCACTTCCCGGCAGTGTGATGACTAACCAGCCCCTCCCAAGGCTGTGGATACCGTAGCCGTTCGCTGTGGGCAGGAGTGTGTTCTGTATAGGATGCAGGTGGCTTGGGGGTCTCGCTGTGGTCCAAAGCTGAAAGAGGAAGGGCCAGGCCAGCCCTTGGTTTCTGAGGTAGACACACTTCGACTGGCATCTCAGCTCAGTCCCTCGAGCTCCTCAGGACTGGAAGCTTGGATCGAGATGGCCCCGCCAGCTGTGGCCAGGCCTCAGAGGCGGGCCTGAGGAGAAGCCTAGGGAGGTGGTCGTGAGGGGGCCGGGAGCCGGGCCTCCCCCGTGCCCATCATTCCATCTCCAGGGCCCTAGAACCATGGTCTGGCGTAGGAGGCAGCTCCAAGCTTAGGGACACGGGAAACACCAAAGCAGATAAGTGCCCGGGAGAGGCCGTAAGAGGGCCGGGTCCCCTGGCCCTGGAGGCCATAGGAACTGATGGTCAGGCTGTCAGGGACACTGGAGGCAAACCATGAGGAGGACCCCTGGCGCTCGGGGCTTCATGGTACGTAGCTGTGCTGGCCGCAGGAGGAGTGGCTTCCCATAGCGCCAGTGTTCTGTCCTGTTCTGTCCTTTCTGTTCTGTTCTTTTTTCTTCCCTTCCCCTCTCCTCTCCTTCCCTTTGCTTTCGAGGCTGAATCAGCACAGACCCACGAAGATTCACCACCACCATGCCTAGGACGCACATCTCCATACCCAGGGTCCGTGCTCAGACATGACCATACCCAGGGGAGCTGGCGGTTTCGTCTTTGTCTTTAGTTTTATGAGTACCCTGGAGGCAGAGGGATTGAGGGAGGGGTGGCGATCAGTAAGGAAAGCAGAAATGCTTTTGCCGCCCTTCGCAAGAACAATGGGAGAAAAAAACTAGGCCTCAAATGGTGAGGTGTTTGTTGCCCCGGAGTAGAGCGTGTCCGGGGGTGGGGAGTGAGGGCACATTTTACTGTTCGTCTTTGAGACCTTCGCCTGGAACCAGGAAGTTTGTTTGGCCCACTTTACCTGCCGGGGTCACTTTCTATCTACCTGGAGGCACAATCTGCCGTTTGTAATATCAGGGTCCGTTGCCGTGGAGACCGTGACGTTAGCACATCAGCCTTCTGGCTGGAGGAAGGGAACAGTCTGCCGAGACGGGGCCCCGTGTACAAATAAATACATTCCAAAGCAACAGGTGAGCCTCAGAGAAGCCAGGTCTCTGGTTTCCACTGAAATGTGTCTGACATTAAACAAACATCGGAGGAAACACAAGCATCTGTCTAGAAGCGAACCCTGGAGCTCATGAATCCCAGGGCTGCGCCAGGGCCCCTGCATCTGATTTCCTGTGTGGGCTGAGACCACTGGCTCAACCTCTCTGTGTCTTGGTGAACTGGCTGTCTCTCCTTCCTGGCTTCCACCCTCAGCCCCGGCCTCTTGGTGAGCTTAGTGGGGCAGATGCAATTGGAAAGTAGAAGGAAGTGTTTCATTCCACGGTGGCACTAGGCAGAAGTGGGCAGGAGAGATGGTCACCCTGCCAGGGCTCATAACATCCTCTCTCCCAGCAAAATGCCACCATTGGTTAACCCCTTCCCATCTGCAGTTATTTCACTATACTAATGTGGGAAAAAGTCCACAGGACGTGGTACCTCTTAGGATGATCTGTGTCTTAAGGGCAATTTCAGCTCTTGTTGGGGGACCTGGCACGTGAAATAGTTCATCAAGCCTGTGCGTTCGCTTTCACTGTGTGCTGGATACGTGGTTTAGTTCCTGAGCAAGATATAGTCTCTGAGCTTACTCGTAGCTAGCATGAACGTGGGGACCCATCATCTCCTGCAAGCTCAGGTCACTGATAACGTATCCTAAATTTCCAACCTTCTTGGTACGTACAGGCTGAAATACCAACGTAAATAGTTTGGTTTACTTTGAAATTCAAATATGCAACTAGCTTATGCTCATCTTTAAGTCATAACTGAGCACTAACATTGCTTTGCATATAACAAACAACTGAATGAATGAATGAATGAATTAGTGTTAACATTCATAATCTGGGTGTAGTGGCCCGTGTGTGTGTGTGTCCATGTGTACACAGATGAATATTTAATCCTAACGTTTTAGAGCCAGAAGGGACTTTAGAATCATTTGTTCCAGCATCTTATTTTGCGCAGGGTGGGCCTGGGACTCGGATTGATGCAGTGACCTTCCCCAAGTTGCAGCTAAAAGCACAGTCAGACTAAACTCCGAGACCATAGAGACTTAGACCCGAAACCATAAGACTCCGAGAAGAAAACATAGGCAGTAAGCTCTTTGACATCAGTCTTAGCAGTATATTTCTTCAATTTGTCTTCTCAGGCAAGGGCAGCAAAAGCAAAAATAAAAGTCTTCTGCACAGTGAAGGAAATCATTAACAACCTACTGAATGGGAGAAGGTATTTGCAAACAATATAACCAATAAGGGGTTAGTATCCAAAGTTATTTATAAGCACTCAACTCAATATCAAAGAAAAAAAAATCTAATTACAAAACAGGCAGAGGATCTGAACAGACATTTCTCCAAAGAAGATATACAAATGGCAAAGAGACACATGAAAAGATGCTCAGCACCACTAATCATGGGGGAAATGCAAATCAAAACCGCAATGAGATGCCACCTCCCACCTGTCAGAATGGCTGTTATCAAAAAGACAAGAAATAACAAGTGTTGGTGAGGGTGCAGAGAAAATGGAGCCCTCCTACACTGACGGTGGGCGTGAATTGGTGCAGCCAGTGTGGAAAACAGTATGGAGGTTCCTCAAAAAATTAAAAATAGAACCACCATATGATCCAGCAATTCCGTTTCAGAGTAGTTATCCGAAGAAAATGAAAACACTAATTTGAAAAGATACATGCACCCCTATGTTCACTGCAGCACTATTTACAATAGCCAAGACATGGACCAAAGATATGGACACCAAAGTGTCCATCCACAGATGAATAAAGAAGATGTGGTATACGGTTATACAGTGGAATATTACTCAACCATGAAAAAGAATGACATCTTGCCATTTGCGACAACATGCATGGACCTAGAGGGTATTGTGCTAAGTGAAATAAGTCAGAGAAAGAAAAATACCATATGATTTCACTTACATAGGGAATCTTAAAAAAAAAAAAGAAACCAAAGGAGCAAACACACACAAAAAGGCAGAGACAGACTCATAGATACAGAGAACAAATAGGTGATTGCCAGAGGGAAGGGAAGGGGGCATGGGCAAAATAGGCAAAAGGGATTATGAGGTGCAAAGTCCCAGTTATAAAATTTAAATGTCACAGAGATGGAATTTACAGCATAGGGAATATAGCCAATAGTATAGTAATAACTTTGTACGGAGACAGATGGTAACTAGACTTATCGTGGTGATCATCTTGGAACGTATAAAAATATTGAATTACTATGTGGTTCACCTGAAACTAGTATAATACTGTAGGTCACTTGCACTTCAAGTGAAAAAAAAAAAGGCCGTGGATTCCCAGTCCATTGCTTTTTCTCTCATTTCCCTCCGCACCCCTCTGCTGCACCCTCACCCCATCCTTCCTTCCCTCTTCCTCCTGATCCAGTGGGGAGAGGCCACTCAAGCTTCCTGAGGTCACGGGGACTGCACACATAGCTCTGTACTGCCTTTACTTGGAGCTGCACCCAGCAAGGCCCTTGGAAAGGGCTGGGAGGCCAGGCTGCCGGGTCTGGCTCTCTCCCACTTCCCAACTTGGAAGATGGAGTCAGGAGTTTTGTGTTTGAGCTCATCAGCTCAGTGATGTTCCAGCTGTGTAACCTTGACCAAATCATTTCAATTCCTGGGACTCGGCTTCCTCCTCTGTAAAAGACCAGTAATAGTTCCTGCCTTGTATGTGTTCCAGGTTTGGGGGCATCAAGTGAGATAATATGTGTACGGAGACTAGGAAACGTGATACCTATATCGAGGCATAGTAATATGACAATAATCGTTACGATCATTTTCAGTGATTTCATACCTGAGAAGAGTGAAGGTACCCAGTTAACTGTGCCCTACAGTGTTTCTGAAACATCTGTAGGACAGAGATGGGCACCAGCCACGCACAACTTTGGGTCTTGACTCCACCTACATTTACCAGGGCTTCTCTCCCTGGCCACACCTCGCCCTCCACCTCTCCCAGGTCACAGGCAAACCCGTGCTTCCAGCCATGATCCTAAAGGCTCCCCATAAAGACTGTCGTTCTTCATTGCTGGAGAGAGTTGGACACTGGACCATACTCAGTGCCATCCATCCCTTGACGTAGCCCCTTCCAGACTAAGTACACAGAGGGTTTTATTTTTTTGCCATGTTGGAGTCAAATCAACCCTGAGCACCAAACAGCCTTTATAGTCTGTACCTCTGGAAACCAAGACTGACGGCGTCTTCCTTTTTTGCTCTTCCTTGCAGCTCTGTATGCCCAGCAGCTTACAGCCAGTGAGCCCCCTTCCCACCCACAATGTTTGGGGTGGTTTGGGGTTACCTACGGGGAACCTCCCACCCCAGAAGGTCTTGCCCAATCCCCCATCCTGAGCTTCCTGCCACCTCTGTGTGGAAGCCGGGCACCTTGTGTGTTTCCACCAGTGCCTTCTACCCATTTGTTACAGGAGAGCTGGCTGTGAAATCAGCAAACTGGAGAACCACAGGGAGGGTGCTCACCCTATGTTTGCTCCAGTCTCATCTTTAAAATGGGGCCGTCCCTGCTCTGAGGTTTCAGGGAGGTGCCGGGCATGGAAGCGGGCTTTGTAAGCAGTTACACAGACGGAAGGATGATTACTTGGATGTCATTGTTCTCCCTTCCTGTATGACACCTGCCTCCCCCCTCCCCCGCCCCCGCCCTTAGGGGTTCCAGTGCACACCACGCTCAGCCCCGTGACGCCTGGCCTGACCCTGCACACACCTCACTTTCTGGAGTTAGTTTTGTCCCAGAGGGTCACTGGTCGCATTCTGCTGGGTACCACGTGGCTCCTCAGTTTGGAAGTGGTGAGCTGGTGAATTCAGTTCTCCCATTTATCAGATGAAATAACTGAGGTCCAGAAAAAGTCAGGGGTGAAGGACGGTCCGTCAGGTCTGTGGAGGAGGACTCGTTTATTACCCTGGAGTAGAAAGTCTTCTTTCCCAGAGTTTTGCAGGAAAGGAATGCAGGGAAACAACCTCCTCTGGTGCTGATTTGCATGCAGTCGGTTGGGCTCAAGGGGCCCCAGGGGAGAAGTCCTTTCGGGGAACCAGTGCAGGCTAATTATGCCCGACTCCCTCTCCCTCCCGAATGCACAAGTGCTTGACAGCTGCTTCTTTGTACCCTTAAATATTTGAGCAGCCTGCGATCCTGGGATCCTGGCTGAGAGCTTGTCACTGCCGGCTCCCTCCACCCGGAAAGCGCCCAGGTCTTGCTGGGCTGCCCCTCATTCCTGTGATTAGATATGGTGCCTGTCAGGAGATAAAGAGGGGTCAGAGGCCCCAGGGGAAGAGGGAAGGAGGCGGCATCTTCTTTTCCCAGAAAACAATCCCCACGGTCTCTGAATGTTATTAAGAAGGTATTAATGTAGAATTCAAGTTCATTCCAGCACAGAGTGGGTTTGCCAAGTCCAGCCAAGGGGGTTTTGTGGGTCAAGGACTATGACCTCAACTGTCCATCACTGAAGTGTATGTATTGACCGAAGGCAGGTCATTCTGTCTTGACAGAAACAGCAGGAAGAAGCTGACACTGGAGAGAAGGAATAGAGAAGAGTGTGGGCTGCAGTTCATAGACAGACACACACACACACACACTCTTGTATTAATTGACAAGTCACCACTGCCCTCTACTGGCAAAGCCATCACCTCCCAGTGTCAGAAACCGCCCGGAACCTTTGTTGCCTCAGAAAATAATTTGATGGCTTATTGCATGATTTTTCACACAACTTGCAAATAAACTGTATTTCATAGGTTTTAGACAGTGCGTTCATTCATTCATTCATTCCACAAGTAGTAACAGAAATGGGAAGGGCGTGTGTGTCCCTGCTCTCAAGGAAGTTATAATCTTCTATTTCTAAAAGGAGGAAAGGAATGCCGATTTAATGAATGCAAGTCATTTCACCTTGTCCAGGTTTAGTACCCAAGGCACAAGCCCCCTGAACCATGGAGCTCAGGTTCAGACCTGCCAGTTTTCACCTGCCATTAGGATACAGCTGGAGAAAGGAACTCTTTCTCACTGTCAAGGAACATCTGGACTGGAATAATTAATCTTGGAATCATGGGTCTGGAAGCTCATTCAAGACTCAGCCAAATCAGAGTGTGAGGTTGCTAAGTCCAGATGGAAACCCCTCCTAACAATTCTTAGAGTCTAACACCTCCTTCAGGTGTGGGAGCCTGTTTCTCGCACTTCACCCTGCAGACCCCAGTGTGGCTTCAGCTTCTTGGAAACCATGATGAAGCCCTGCCTTTGCCTCTCCTTCCTCGGATTTTCAAGCTCTTTGTAAATCCTGGGGTTTTCCTGGGCAACTTAAATAGGCATGGTTCCATCCAAAGCTTCTGATCCTGGTTTTGCTTTTTGTGCTTTTCTTTAATCAAATTAGGCAAAGTACTGTATCCTTTTTCCCCCTAACATTTTTTTGGATTAGGTAATGCAATTCACATGGCCCAAAATCAAAACAATAAAAAAGCTTATGGTAAATTTCAGTTCACTGTGTCATCCACCTACCCTCAGGTCCCTCTTTCCTCTCTACTCTGCCAGGACAAACCATTGCTGTTAATTTCATGTGTATTCTCTCCGTGTTTCTTTATGCAAATGCAAACACGTGTAAATATACATTATTGTTACACTTCCCCATTAGACAAAAAAGGAAGCACCCTTTGTACACATTTTGAAACTTTTTTTTGCAGAACAGTGTACATTGGATAACTTTCCATATCAATATATTTTTAAAACTTCCTGATTCTTTTTATAGCTGTTAATGTTCCATTGTGTGAGAATATTGTGGTTTATATAACCAGTCTCCTATTGATGGGAACTAGGTTTTTTTTTTCAAGAATAAGTCCTTTTGAGCTCATCTTAGTCCACTAATTTTGCTCCCTTCTCCCCAGCCTTTTCACTATCTAATATGGTTTGAAATAGTGTTACTGAACCATTGGAGGTTTACCTGCCTGGGGGACTCACTTTTGAGAGCCAACTGCACACTAAGAGCTCTGCGAATGTCCCCAGGAGAGCAGATTGCGGGATCAAGCTCTCCATGGCCGTGGGCAGAACGCCACACCTTCGGACAAGGTCTGCTCATATTTGGCACCTGGCTCGGTAAAGAGAACTTTTACTCCAGAACTCCAAGGAGAAGAATGATGGGACTTTCTGGGGGGGATGGATGAAGACAATGACCCTGGGATGCGCTACAAATCACCTGCAGGGAACTGAAGCTGTATAGTCCTTGGATGGGCACAGGAGCCCAGGCGGTGAAGGGGCCAAAGAAACGAGGATGGAATGGAACACTGTCAGACTTAAAAGAAACGAGGATGGAATGGAACACTGTCAGACTTAAATGTAAGAGACCCTCTTGTCCTTTCCAAAGCTGCACCAGAGCATTCCAATGCGCTCCTGGTCCTGTCTACACAGTGTCAAGATGCGTGGGTGATTCCTTCAGTTCTGAGGAGTGAGGCAGTCCTATGGGTGGTTTGCAGCCCATGCGGCAGTCAGTGATAGACTGACTTTGAAACATGACCGAAAGAAGTCATGGCTTCACTGGTGTCGGGCCACAAACACGATCACAGAGTGTTTCAGTGTGTTTACTGCTGTGTAACAAACCACCCCAAAACTTAGTATCTTAAAACAACAATTCTGTGGGTCAGGAAGTTGGGCAGGACTCAGCCAGGCAGTCCTGGCCATGAGGAGTCATCTGGGGTCATTCATTGGCTGCATTCTGCTGGCACTGAGCTGGCGGGAAACCAAGATCTCAGTCCTGTGTCTGGGGCCTTGGGGGTCCTGCATGTGGCTTCTCCTCTGGCTGCCTTGGGCTTCCGTATAGCACATGGGCTTGGGCTCTCTGGCATTTTCCATCCCTGCTGGCTTCCAAAGAGAGAGGCAGCAGGAGCTACCAGTGCTCTGAAAATCAGGGCTTGGAAGTCCCAAGTTACTTTAGCCAAATTCTGTAGGTCAAAGCCAGTCACAGGCCAGCCCAGATCAAGAGGAAAGGAAAGAGACTTCATCTCCCCACCAGGGAGAAATGCCTACGAGCACAGGGTAGGGAGAGTTTTGGGGGGGGGCCGGTGTTGGAGACTGGCATCCACAAACAGTGGACAGAAAACTGCGGGTAGGAGGTGCCTGCAGAATTGGGGGACCTTTTGAATAAGACCCAGGGGCTGTTGATGTCTCTGTAATTTGGTTTCTCTTTGCATACTGGGGATTGGAAGGTTCAAAAAGCTTTTTCTCTCCACTGGAAAATCACTCGTCTCGATGGCCAAGCAAGGGCTGGGGAGCCCCGAGCGTGCTTGCCGTGGGCTGGAGAAAGGGAGGGCACCTCTTTGGAGTTAAGGGTGGAGCCCTGCAGGCTTGGGGACGTGTGTTCTTCCGGGGTGCGCTGGCTTGCCTGTTTCTATGCCGAGTTCAGGGGCTGCAGTTTGAGTCACCATTCTCCCCCTCACCCATAGCAGACATTTGGACCACTCTTCCTAGCAAACCTTGGAATTCTTGTTAACACACAACCTAGGTAGACAATGCAGGCAGATCTGAAGTGTAGCATGCCTTGAAATCTATAGACTAATACAGCCTGTCCTCTCTGAAAGGCACCAAAGAGGCACTCACAATCCCCAAGTAAGAAAGAAAGTCGAGCTGCCGCTGGGGCGGGGAGAGGTCAGGGGGGAGGGAGGAGGATGCCCTCCTGACAGGTGTTTCCCAGGTACCACAGGGGAGCACACCTCCTGTGGTTTGTTGGGAACCGTGCTCAGGTGTCCTTGGAGGTGGAGTCATGGCGCCAGCAGGAGAGGAAAGTGATGCACCACGGGCAGGAGACCTTGGGCATGGCATGCTCTCCCCTGACTCGTGAGAGGGCTGGTCATTAACAGGGGAGCTGGAGAGATGTCTGGACACTCTGATGTGACACTGGGGCCCCAGGGGCCTCAGTGTCATCATCTGTAGAGTAAGGGAGCTTGTTTCTGTGCCCTGTTCCAGCTCTAACATGCTGTGGCCCTAGAACTAGCTGAACCGTGGGGGTCTTTCTTATAGCAAGAGATGGACGACTTTTCAAAGCAGATGAAGGGGGTGTGATCCCTGACCTTCTTGCTTCAGACACAGTGAAACAGACAAGGAAGGACGTTTGGCCAATGCTGTACTTGGGCCGCAGCTAAGGGGCAGACTTAGAATCAGAGACTTCTCCGCGTGGCAGGATGGCTTAGAGATTTTTTTTTTTTAATTTGCCTTTTATGACAAGAGTCAGAGGGAGGGCAGGAGATGACGGGCGTCAGCCCTCTGCCTGGGATCCAGGCGTCCATACTCTGACCACTGGCTTGCATCACCAACGCCAGCCAGAGGCTGACGCTTCTGGCTGAAACAGCCCCTTTCCCAACTGGGGTCTGGCTGGGGTCTGGGAACTGCCCATTAAGATCCAGTTCCACCCACTCAACCTCTTCCTCTGGTCCCTCTTTTCCCTTTCTCGACCTGGTGTTCTCGCCTTTGCCAAAAAGGCTTAAACCTTGTCAACTTCTCAGCGATGAGAAATCGCCCGCACCCTCCGGCTCCCACAGCCTGATCAGGCTTCGGGAAGAAGCAGCAGAATCCCGAGATGTGTCCGTCACAACGTCCCAACCCCTGAGAAAGTGGAAAACACGAGTCAAAGTGGCGTCTTGAACAGATCCAGATGGAGCAGAACCCTCTGAACGGACTAGACCATGCAGGAGGGAGAGGGAACAGGAGAGACAAAGCAAAAGGCGAAGGGAGGGTAGCAGGAGAGAGGCCTGATAGATGGGGCCTCTCCCTCCTCGGCAGCTGGGCCTCTGCTGAGAGCGCGGCTGAGTGAGGGTCGCTCTGAGCAGGGGCCCGGGGCCCCATGTTCCCTGAGAACGCAGGGGAGATTCAGTGGGGCGGGAAGATGCCGGGCCAGGCGCTGGGGAGCCTGTGAGGGCCGTGACATCCAAGCCGTCTCCAAGGCCTGCTGGGGCAGGCCAGGCATCCCCACGCGGTCTGGGGCCGCACAGCAGCCTGGGCCCCAGCCCCAGCCGTGGGGCCCTGCTCCGAATTTCACACCATGTCTAATCCAATCACCGGCAGATTGCAAGCTCTCTGCCTACCTCCCAGATCGAGAATTCTTGGCCGGCTCGGCCCAGCCCGGCTGGCTGCCCCACTCATCCATGTAGGCCGTGCTGTGGCCCCCCTCTGGCCCCTACCTCCCCTTCTGGGCCCACAGAGTTAATCCTGTTTGCCTGGTCTGTCAATTTAAACAGCTTTAAGTATGCCTCCCCAGGTCTGGGTGGCAGAACCCTGATGCTTAAAAACAGAGGCCTCGCCTCGAAGGGGGCCGGCGGGGACACAGGCCACAAGGGTGTCATTCAGAGACATAAAACCCACCCCTTGTTCAAAACAAAAAAAAAGCAAGCCAAGTGAATCACACACACACACATAAAGAAAAAAAACCCTCACCACCCCACAAAACCGAGTGCCCTGTACCGAGCGCAAAAACAGCTCCAAAGCGGGGCGACGTGGGGCTGCAGCCAGCAGGACCCCAGCTGGGTGTGAAGCTCGGGCTTCTCCAGTAGGAACAGCCATGGAGGGACCCATCGCCTGGAGGACCGCTCCCACCCGGCTCTCGGGGTAGATGGCTGGGATGATTTTGGAGCCGAGCCCGCTGCCCTCGGGAGCTCAGGGAAGGGTGTGGTGTAGGAATCTGGCTCTGGGTCGAGGCTCCTGCCCCAAGACTGAGCCCTAGCCCAGCGCTTCCCAAACTTTTACGGACAAATGAGTCACTGGGAGATCTTGATAAAATTGCAGAAGCGAAATCAATAGGTCTGGTGTGGGACCTGAGATTCTGCATTTCTCCTTGGCTCCCAGGGGAAGCAGGTGCTCCTGGGCCATGGACCACAATTTGAGGAGCCAGGGTTTAGACGGAGCCTAGTGTCCTCAGCCTTGGACTCGGCTGCCTTGGTTTTAACTTCAGTCCCTCCTCCTGCAGCGCGCTGCTGCTCTGTTCCCTTCTCCGCAAGAGATAAGACAGGAGGGGCTGGTCTTGTGTTAGAGCAGGTGACATCTAACCCAGATCTCAGAAAGGTGTCGTTCTCTGTCTGTGCCATGGTCATGGAGCTGCCCGTCGCTGGAGTGTGAAAGCAGGGGCTGATTCAGGGGAGGCCCGCAGCCAGGGGTCTATCTGCAGAGGAGGACGGAAAGCCTTAGCTGGAGGGGGTTGTGAGAGATGACCCTTAAGGGGGCTTTTTCAGCCCAAGATTCTCTTATCATCACTCCTGACCTTGGCTTTGATAAGGGAAAGCATCCATCCTCCCTCCACCTCCCTCCATCGTAGGGAGTGACCCAGGGTGCCGGCTAGAAACTGATATCTGTGGAGGGCTCGTGCTCCAAGCAGATCAGCAGGGGCCTTGGGAGATGCGGGAAGGCTGTTTGCACTCGGTTTTGCAAGTTCTGTTTTGACTTCTAGAGAGAGGGGGTTAGGCCCGCTGTCCCACGACTGCTAGAAACAGAGCCTTCTAGCAACAGGGGCACTCAGCTGGCCTGTTAGCATCTTCCCCCCTTCCACACCTCCCCAAAGTCCACCTGTCACCCCGCATCAGTGTCTCCGAAGAAGGGACAAGGCTGGTCCAGTCCAATCTGCTCAGAGTTCCTCTCCACTTGGAGTCCACATTGCCCAGGCCTGACCCAGGCCAGGAGCACAACACGCAAAGCTGCGGAGAAAGAGCAGGACAGGTCCAAGGAAGCGCCAAGTGGCCGGTGCTCCGGGGACCTCTCGGGACAGTGGGGGGGCTGGGGCGGGGAGGGGAGGCGACCGCAAGCACAGTGGGCGGGGCTCAAGGCAGCAGCCACACTGGGGCACCCGAAGCGGCAGGGTGAGGCTTTGGTGGAAGAGGCAGGGAGGCTGATGGGAGTGAATGTCTTTATCAAAGTAGAGTCCAAACCAAAGCCACGTGAAAGAGGAGGCAGAAAGTGCAGCTCCCAGCACTCAGCCGAGACCTTTACCTGGACCTTCACCTCAGTCACACACGATTGTCCCCTGGAGGCAAGTAAAGTGCCAAGCGGGCAAGATTGAGGTGGCCCTCGCCCTCAGAGCTGGGCAGGAATG
>NW_006797390.1:5706171-5706668 GCF_000442215.2 Lipotes vexillifer
GCCTCACCTTAGTCCCAGCCCTGCTCTCTAGCCCTGAGTTGGTTTTCAGAGAAAAGAAAGACATGCAGATCCAGAGAGATTTTTTTTTTTTGTCTAAGTCAGATGATAAATAAGGTCCCTGCTGCTCCATTTTGGCCAGAAACAGAAGTCCCACATTATTTTTCTAGCCCTTAGTGTCTTCATTTGTAAAATAAGATGGTTGGATTAGAAGGGTTTACACATTTCTATTATAGAACTGTTAGCCTCTCAATCATTAGTTCTTTGAATAAATTACTAATCAGCAGAACTCCCAGGACACGCTCTTTCCTATCCCTGACTTAAACCCATACTCTTTTGTTAATGAGGGAGGGGTTCTTCAATAATCCTAGATCTCTGCACAGGGGATCTAGTCAGAAAAGGTCATGCCTGAGTAGGATGTGTGATCCACCTGTGATCTAGATGCTGATGAGTCAAGGGTAGGCTTCCTTACCCCTTTCTGTTTCCCTCCCTCCCTCCCT
>NW_006797390.1:5706702-5709243 GCF_000442215.2 Lipotes vexillifer
CCTCCTTCCCTTCCTTCCTTCCTTCCAACACACATTGAGAGCCTGCCCCGTGCAACACGTAGTGAAGAGGTCTCCCTGTTTCCCCGGGGAAACAGCTGCCTGATATATAACTTACAACATGCAAGAAGTGACCTGAAGATACCCTTTGTGAACCTGGCACCACGGGCAGTGAATAGAAACTCCATCTCCTGGGCGTCACCTGCCTTAGTCGTAACCTCCCTGCGATAAAGGGGGGAAAGGGCAGCAAAACAGCTGCAGGGAAAGTCCAGTGTTAATTTCTGACTGTACTGAAGAACTGTTTTGCTGTTTTGGTCTCTAGAAAATTCTGATGGGAAACTTCCCAGTGAGACGACATTGCCTTTGTTTTTCTTCTATAAGAAGGAAACCTGTTTGGATGATTAGAATTTCATCTTGCCCATTTTGAAATGCTGTTTCCTTTGGGGGCCTGGGGGTGTGATGTCACTCTCACCAAGGTGTCCTGCATCCTCTTTGCGCCAGAATGACGTCTGAGCCACAATGATTGTTCATACCTTTTCGAGGTTGGATGGGAAAAGGGATACGTCCTCCTGGCTAATTATGGGCCACTTTTAAACGTTTATGGGTTTGTGTGTACATATGTGAGTGTGTGTGTGTGTGTGTGTGTGTGTGTCTCAGCATATATATCCCCTTCCTCGTGGCATCCCACCCCCATTGTGTGCAGTTTGGGGGAGACCATCCTTTGTGCGCCCCTAGCTAAGTGGTGGTACGTGAACTAAACTAAGCCAATCAGACTCTCTTTGCCAGTCCTTGACGTCTTGAGCCGAGAGCTGAAAGGATGAACCAACACCATCGCCACAAAGACCGGACGGAGGGTGTTAATTCCTGGGCCAGTAGCCGCATGAGGGCCCCAGAAGCTGTGGTGATGCTAACCCTAGTTTCTCCTCTGCGTCCACACCTAGTTCTGCAGGTTCCCATGCTCTTGGTCCCGTCAGTAGATGAAGGGATCCTGCCTTGGTTTCTGTGGCCTGCCACTGAGGAGCCCAAGGTGAAACAAGCAGCCACCTCCTGTGTGTGGTACCCAGGTGATGAAAATCCCCCCTTCCTCCTCCAAACTCACAGTAAAAGCACACTGTGGTTTGTGCAGTGACAAACTGCCCTGAATCCACCTTCCGGATGAAGCTCTCATTCTCCCAGATGCTGGAAGCGTAGTGGGCTGGTGCATCTCTGGGGATTGCCCTCTGCTGAAGACAGCCGCCTGACCCAAGGTCATGTACTCCAAAGGGGCAGCCCACATCCGATGACAGGTGGGTGGGGGTATATGAAGGCCTGGCCCCCTTTCCTCAGGGCAGGACAGCTCTTAGAAGGCATCTCAATTCTCCAGAATTCCCCGTGGGAGCATCTGGGGCTGTTGGGACTGTCCTGCTTCCCCGTAAATATGTTTCCCACACTCACTCCCCGGTCAGCCTCCATCTCCGGGTACCTCTGTTGAAGAACTGACTTAAGACACTTGCCCAAAGCACTGATCTTTCTTTCTTTGGTTTCAGAGTAAGGGTGTTATAGACGCCCCTGCAAGTCTGAGCAGTGCAGCTCTAACAGGACGGTAGCAGAGGTGCCCCAGGCACATCTACATTTCTTAAGCAGTGTAATTGCAGCGGGTGGCTAAGGCCATCCCTCTTTCCCCTCGGGGCTGAGTGTCACATACCCTGATGTACAGAAAATAGTCTGACCTCGGTAGAGGCAAAGCAGAGGAGCAGATTCCCTTGACTGAAGTTAAGAGGCAGGAGGGTGAGTAGGAAGAGATGAGGCCGGGAAGAGAAACGGGGCATGTGCCAAGTTGTGGTTCCCCCGAATGGTAAATACTATCGATGATCTAACTAAAGGGATGCATTCATGGGATTACCCAGCTCCCTCCTGGTTCCTTCCTCGCCACCCTGCTATGAATTAATACAGAAATACGTGGGCACAGTGATAAGCAATTCTCCCATCAGGGACCGTGTCATGTTCAGGTCAGCCCTCATCAGATGTTTAACAGAAGGCAGAAAGTTCAAACTGAAACCAGCCCTCTCGGTTTCTTTCGAGTTTCTTTCACAGAAAGAGAAAGGAAGTGTTAGAATATCTGTAAATCGTCGTTTTACCCGTTCCCTTCCCCCATACCTGCCCCTGCTATAGACCCTCAAACGTTGACCAAATACAGTAGCAGAGATGACAAAAGTCATGCTGCCAGTTTGCAGCTTAAAGGTCACGGCTGCTAATAACTCAGAGGAAACCTAAAATTCAGCCCGCCGGCCGCCCTCTTTTGTCAGATGAGGAGACTGAGGTCAGAGCTGTAACTGGGTTGGTGAAGGTCACGGGGCTGATGTTCATGGCTCCTTCACCAGAATCACCACCCTCTTTGTCACACTGGGATGTTGACCGTGACTCAAAAGGTTGAGGGTCACAAAGCAAGCCTTGGAGACGCCGGTGCGTTCTTCCTAGCAGTCTCTGTGCCCTTGGGGGAGTTACCACCTCACAGGACTACGATCGATGCCTGCCGGGGGTCTACGGGCCTCAAGATTTCCCTAC
>NW_006797390.1:5709253-5717976 GCF_000442215.2 Lipotes vexillifer
CCCTACAGTCGAAGATAACTTTAAAAAGTTCTTGAATTTTCTACAAAAATGTCATTCTTTATGAAAGTCTTAACACCCATTGAAACCACTCCCTAATGTCTGCTTGTGCCAATTAGGTCAAAGTTCAAACATGATATAACACACAGAAAAACATTAAGTATATCTGTAGTTAACTTCACACTTAAAACATTTTTTATTGGAATGCAGTTGATTTACAATGTTTGTTACTTTCAGGTGTACAGCAAAGCGAATCAGTTATACATCTACATGTATCCCCTCTTTCTTAGATTCTTTTCCCATATAGGCCATTACAGAGCACTGTGTACAGTTCCCTGTGCTGTACAGTAGGTCCTTATTAGTTATCTATTTTATATATAGTAGTGTGTGTATGTCTACCTTCACATTCATCAAACAGTTCTGAATACAGTTTTCACTAACTGGGGCGTTCGGTTTTATTTTTAACAGCTACGAGCCAGCTTTTCTCTGTTCTGTTGTGGTTGGTTATCAGGGATAATGAGGCTATACCTCTTTTAACCCTCTGCTCTGTAGTTTGCTGCCACAAGAAAGTTCTCTTCATGTTCAACAGAAAAACACATCCTGCTTATCTCGCTGGGTTTGGCACTCAGCTGACCCCTATTCTCCTCAGTGAATGAAATTACGTCATTCCTTTGTGATGGTTTTTCTCTAGAGACATTTCAGCTTCATCTTACAACCGGTTAACTTCCCTTAACTTACTGCTAAAGATTGTTTACATTCTTTTATTTAATTGAAACATAGTTGACAATATGACGATAGTTTCAGGTGTACTATAGTGATTGGACATTTGCCTACATTATGAAATGATCACCGTGATACATGTAGTAACCATCCGTCCCCATAGAAAGTATTACAACATTATTGAGCGTATTCTTTATGTGGTATATTACGTCCCTGTGCCTCGTGTATTTTCTCTCTGGAGTCTGTACCTTGTCACCTTCTTTGCCCTCCATGTCCCCCTTCCGTCTGTCAACAACTGATGTTTCTCTGTATCTATGAGACTGTTTTCATTTTGTTTTTCTGTTTGTTTTGTTTTTTAGATTTCACAGATAAGTGAGATCATACTGTATTTGTCTTTCTCAGTTCCCTTAGTGTAACGCCCTCTAGGTTCACCCACATTGTCACAGATGGTAAGAGCTCATCTTTGTATGGTTGAGTAGTATTTCCTTTACACACACACACACACACCCCCCACACCTTCTTTATCCAGTCATCTATCAATGGACACTTAAGTTGCTTCTGTATCTTGGCTACCGTATCTAATGCTGCAATGAACATTTGTGTGGATATATCTTTTCAAATATGTGTTTTCATTTTCTTTGGATAAATACCCAGAAATGAAATTGCTGGATCATATGGCAGTTTTATTTTTAATTTTTGGAGGAACCTCCGTAGTGTTTTCCATAGCGGCTGTACCGATTTACAATACTACCAACGACGCACGAGGAGCCCCTTTTCTCCAGCCGAAGATTGTTTCAGAACAAGCAAGCAAACCAGCTTCCTTAGAAGAGCATAGCAGACGTTAGCCAGCTTTACTAGTCACTAAATGACAGTGTACAAGCACGTAAGCTTTAAAGAAATGCAAGAGTTGTGACATTTCTCACTAATAATCATAGGCAATCTTTTAAATGCTTTATGTCTTTTAATTAACTAATCTTTAGGAAAGCCCTAGTAGGTAAATATTTTTCTTATGCCCAATTTATAGGTCAAGAAACTGAAACAGCCAAGTTAAGCATCTTGTCCAAGGTCCCTCTGGCTAGTGGTGGGGCTCAGATTTGCGCCCAGGAGGTCTGACTCTGAGTGTCACCCAGGACACTCTTCCCTCTCCAATACTTAATGTAATCTCACTTCAGAACCTTCTTTGGAGAGGCTGAGTCCTTTCCCCCCAGACTATTGGAAACCCCACGTCCACATAGCAGAGTGGCAGTTCACCAAGTCATCAAGTCATTTGTTATAAATAATAAGAGACCGGAGAACGCTTCGACGGCATGGGAATTTTCTTATCTTTGGAAATGACCTTACATTATTACTGCTGGAGACAGAACTCTAGCCCAAGGGTCAGCAAACTTGCTCGGTAAAGGGCCAGAGAGCAAACACTCTGGGCTTTGTGGGCCACGTGGCGTCTGTCGCAACTACTCACTGCAGCCACCTTAGGGCCAAAGCACCCGTGGACCACAGGGAAACCAAGGGCAGGGCTGTGTCCCAATAAAACTTTACCTGTGGACGCTGAGATCTGAATTTCATCTAATTTCCACATGCCACCACATACAATTCCTCTTTTGATTTTTACAAAACCAAGTAAAAAGCTGGCGGGTCCTGTAAAACCAGGCCTTGGACCACGTTGGCCCGGGGAGCGCCAGCTTGCAAACCTCACTCTAGCTGCCCCTTCCACCTCCCCGGGAGCTCCCGGAGGGGAGAGCGTATCAGAGTCAGCTTGGAACATTACAGACGTTCAGTGGAAATTTGCTGGATGGAAATGAACTGAACTTGGAAAGGAGGCGGGGGGTTGTTTTCAGAAAGCCTTTCCGGCCTCAGGCTCAGAGAGGAACTAAACTCAAACAGTGGGGGACAGCCCTGCCTGCCTGCATGCCGCCGCCCTGGCTTTTCGGAATAGATTTGTTCGCTTTTGATTACGCTGGTTCCTGGCTGATGCGGGTCTCCCCCCACCCCCCCCACCCCCCCGCCCCCCGTGAGCTCGCTCGCTCTCCCTCTCTCTGCAGGGCAGGTTTCAGGCTTCAATCTGTAGATAGAGACCAAGAAGGGAAGAAGACGGCCTAACAGGCTGCTCTCCTGCGCTCCCTGCTAGTCAGCGCCCCCCAGCACCGCAAGCCAAGGGGACCGTCCAGGGGAGTTCGTGCTTGTTCATTTGGCTGCGTGGCAAAGCAGAGCGCTTCTTTCTGATTTCTCCTCCTGATAGCACAGCGGCACCCAGATCAAAGGACGGAGTGCTCCAAATCACGCTGGGAACTTCTGCCTATTTGGGAAGTGTGGGAATCTAGCAGGTTGGCAACTCAGAGAAGAGTACAGGGCACCTCGCTGAAGGTCTCTGCAGATGTAGGAATTAGAGACTCCCGGGATGCTGGGGCTTTTTAAGATCAGGGGAAATCCCAACTATCCTGTGATAGAGACAGACTGTGACCTCGGAAGGCTTCTCCCGGCGGGGAGACTTGGTTACTAGAAACAAAACCTCATCCGCATCTGCAGGAAGTGACAGGTGAGTCTGAAGACTCTACAGCCAGTCAGGTTAGCTGGGTGCAAGGCTGCTTTCTGGCTGCTTGGAGGGTTTGGGGCTTTCCTGTGGGCACCCCTCTCCTGTGTGTCTGCAGTGCCTGGAGATTGGTTCTTGGCAGGGCAGAGTGAGAAAAATGGCGTTTTTAGTTCGGGTGGGATATTTTCCAGCCTGAGCGTGAGAATCTTCCCCACACCCGTCTTCCCCAGCAGCACCTGCTCTGAACAATGAACCCCAAAAGGCAGCTTACACAGGTACCCTCCCCTCTGCTCTTCACGGGTACTCCTCCAAGCGCTCAGCAGGTGACGGAGGGGACTTCCCCAGAGGTATCACCACGTGCTTCTGTCTTGGGGGATGCACTGCTAGTGTCTTTGCTTTTTCACTGAAATAATTGGCACTCTGTTTTGCTTTTTCCTCCCACTGTTACTGCATTTTTTCAGTCCTAGTTTGTCCCTGCCTATGACCCTAGTCTGGAGACTTGAAGGAATCCCCAAGTTTTTCCCCAGAACTGCCTGAAATTCTACTATTAGTGACTCACTTATTTGGGTGAAGCATTGACCCTTCACTGTAATTCTTAAAAGTCAAAACAAACACAAACAAAAACCCAACAAGCAACCATGGATATGACTGAAAGGGTGGCGCTTCAAACTTTGAGCTCTTATTCATTTATAATCTAACTTTTCTACTGAATAAGAGGGATGACCCATCATGGACACAGTGACGATTGTGGGAAAGGCCCAGGGTTCTTCCTGATATGTTACAAAAAAGGCCCACGAGACCCCATGTGGCTTGCTCCTGCCAACCCGCCTTCAGCCTGCATCCTACCCCCATCTTTCTTGTGCCGTAACGTCATTATTTCTCTTTCTCAGACACGTGAAGCTCATTCCCACCTCAGGGCATTTTCAGATGCTGTTCCCTCTGCCCAGAAGTTTGCATGGTTACTTCCTCTTGTCATTCGCGTTTACACTGAAATACCACTTCCTGCTACATAATCTCACGTTGCCCACGGATACTGTCTATCATGTTGCCTTAGATTGTTTTTATAGTAGTTGTTACTCTCTGGAATTATCTTGGCTTTTTTTTTTTTTTTTTTTTTTGGCCGTGACGCGCAGCTTGCGGGTTCTTAGTTCCGCGACCAGGGATTGAACCCGGGCCCTCAGCAGAGAAAGCACCAAGTCCTAACCACTGGTCAGCCAGGGAATTCCCTGTCTTGGTTTTTTATTGTGTTTCTTTCTGTGGATTCTCACTAGACTGTAAGCCCCACTGGAGAAGGAACCTTCTCCAACTTACTTAATAAATGAATAAAAGAGTGAGAGTCAGATCTTCCAGCAAAAGGACTAAAAGCAAAGAAACAGGAAGTTTAAGCAGAAACTTCAGGAGAGCAAGGACTGTGACCTGGGGGGTCATGGGCATGTGACCCCTCCAATGCTGGGAGCCCCCCCAGGGTGACTTTCTTTAGGAGACACAGTGGGAGCCTTGATTCAGTAAATAACATTCCTCCTCCCATCCTGATTCAGAGCCATCAGGGGAATAAGGCAAAGGAGGAAGTGATGGGAGCTGAACTGTCCCTTTCATTATTGACAAATTGGAGAAAGTGATTTATGTCTATGGGCGAGAGGGCTCACTCTATGAAACACCAGCATCGGGCAGACTGTCCACTCAGCCGCAGCAGGGCTGTGCTGCCTTCTCTGGGGCCAGGCCTCTGGTAAAACTGAGAGCACAGAGTAGGGGGCAGGACGCAGGCTTGTGTGGGCAGCCGGCTTCCAAAAGAAGAAGAGAGGAAAGGGCTGCCCAGCTTCTCCTTCCAAATTTGCCAATGAAATACACCCTCCACCTCCCTGGGACAGAGTGGGTGTGGGGAGGTGGAGAGGCGGGGTGTCAGGGAGGCCAGTGACAGCTCCAGGTGGAAGGAAGCGTCAGAGCGGGAAGATGGGCTCCCCTCCAACCGCGGCTCATCTCAGAGGCGGGAATGGATGGACCAGGGTAGTGGGTCCCTAAAGGGCAGAACATCTGAGGACCTCGACTACCTGGCTGCACCTGGCCCTGGCCCCTCGTCTGTCTAACCTTGGTCATTTCACTCATGCTTTATTTATTCATTTGCAGACTTGTTCCACAGACATAGAGGCTACGCAGGGCTAGAGATGAGCAGAACTTATTGCTTTCCTGGGTGGTCCCAGACTAGACCTGGCCAGGCCCCTCCCACTTCTCTGGCTCCTCCCCCAGCATCCTCTCTACCCCAGGCTTCCAGCCACTCGGCTTCCTTGGCTCCCACGTGTGTGATGCTGTCTACTCAAGCCCTGTGCTCTTGCTGTCCCCTCTGCTGGAGGTCTCCTCCCCCGTCCTGTAGCTATTTGGTGACCCGGTTTCCAGAGAAATCAGCTCACTCATTGCTTCCTCTGAGAAAACCTTCCCCACCTACCGTGATTCTCTCCCTGAAGTGCTCATATCGTACCATCTGTGTCCGTCCTTCAGAATACTTGTCACCAATGGAATTTTGCGTTTAGTTGTGTGATTCTGTTATTTACGTTAAAAAACCTTTTTTTATGGAAAATTTCACACATATACAGAAGTAGAGAGGATAGTAAAAATAACTCCGTGTATCCACCACCCAGTTTTAACAATTATTAACTCAGGACCAATCTTACAGATTCTTTTGTTGCTTACTCATTCTCTTCGATAGAATTTAAGCTCCAGGAAGGTAAAGAGAGTGTTGGTTTTTCTTACCACTGAATCCCTAGTGCCTAGTGCAGCATCTTGCTCATGTAAAGCCCATGTTTTTGAATGAATACTGGGGTTGAAAGGCTGAATGAGATGTATTATCATTACGTAAAAGCGCAGCCCAAGTTGCTATGAGAGCGCAGAGCGGCGGCATCTCGCCTCAGCGGAAGAGTTCTCACGTGTCCACTCTCCCATCTTGGCTCTGATACTGAAGCTTTGCGGGGCAGAGGGCAGCGTGTGCAGGGTGGAGAGACGGGAGATGGGATTGGGGGGGCGGGTAGGGCCCCCTAAACCCAGGAGAGGGCAACACAGACCCGCTTGGCATCGTGGCTAGCAGCGGTCCAGTCCACCAGTCTTGCTAAATGGTTTGTTGTCTCTACACCAGAACTGATGCTTTGACACTGATGGCCTCAAATAGTAATTCCCAAGATGCGCTACTCTGGAGGGCTGCTTCTTGATGAAAAAGGATCATTGGTCTGGTAGGGTTGGGAATGCTGCTTACTCTGCCCTCTTCTTGGCTATTCCCTCTTGCAGTTTTTAAAGGTTTTAATTTGGTCTAAGACAGATCTTTCCAAATTTAATTATCAAGGACCCCGTTAATTATCAAGGACCTTCATTAATGCACGAAGAGCCAGTGTCTGCAGAATACACTCTGGGACACATTATAAACACATTTTCTCCATGACTTGCCATTTCCAAAAGAAGAAAAATTTTAAGCTTGTTCCTTTTCGTATTTTAACCTTTTCCTCTTTTTAGTATATAATTAACACATGGCTAATAGAGAAGAAACAGAAAATAAAATAAAGGAGAAATAACATCATATATTACATAAAAAAATAACTGTTTATTTTAATGATTCCATACATAGAAATAACCCCCTGACTATTTTTGCTGTGTCTGTTTCTGCATTAAAAGATGCATAATTACTACACATATTTCTCAAAAGATTTTTTTTTTATTTCTTTCTTTATTTTATTGAACTATAGTGGATTTACAATGTTGTGTTAGTTTCAGGTGTGCAGCACAGTGATTCAGTTATATATATATCTATTCTTTTTCAGACTGTTTTCCCATGTCGGTTATTTCAGAATACTGAGCAGAGTTCCCTGTGCTATACAGTAAGTCCTTGTTGGTTGTCTATTTTATACATAATAGTGTGTATATGTTAATCCCAACCTCCTAATTTATCCCTCTCTACTTTTAAAAAGTAATCACTGGCACTGATTTCCAGGAACAATGACAAAACAGTTTTAAAGGAGAATGCATCCCTGACAACTTAAGTATGGGGCTCTTCTTGGCGAATTCCAAAGTGCTTTTTTACCTTTTGTTCCTTTGTTTTATTGTGAGTGAATTCCAGTTGCTTTCCTCTGTTTACCTGACATCCCCCCCAGGCTAGAGTTAGTCCAACTAAACAGACAGATTGCTAGTTCAAATACAGGTAGGACACCAAACTTTTAATCACGGCCCGGTGCAGGGAAAGAATGAAAATTGCCTCCCTTCTTGATATCAAATGACTGAAAAAGTTCCTCAGCAGAAACTTTTATAGGTGGAGAGGTGGGGGGGCCCTCCTTTAACTATGGTCCCACCTGCTCGAGACCAAGAGACTTGGAAATGAGCTTGAGTTACTCCCCAGTTATGTGCCTTTGGAGTCCTACTAAAAAGTAGTTTTCAACTTCTGTGGGCTGCTTTCTCTTGGAAGCTGGGTCACCCAGCATTTTTGAGTTTTCAGTGCTTTGCCATTTTCTTCCTACTCTTCTCTGGAAATACTTCATAGCATAGATCTGTTGGCATTTGAAGTTAAAGTGATTTGGAGAATTGTGAAAGGACTTATCCTGACACCCTTTGAATGGACTGGAAACCTATTTTGAGAGCTTAAAGGTTAGCTGGGGGCATCTTTCTCTTAGACTTTACGCAGAGGTCCTTGATCACTGGTGTCCCTGCAGTGATGTCAGGCATCTCTGCCCTTGTGTGTTCTCATGGTAGGCAGGGTGGACTTCCCTGTCCTGGACCTTGATCTTGGCCATATGACTTTCTTTGGTCAACAGGTTGTAGCACAAGCAAAGGCTTGAATGTGCTTTAGCGATGGGGCTGGTCCTCTGTGTGCCTTTCTTTGCCCTGAGATGCATTTACCCTGGGAAACCACTGGCCCAAGGAGGAAGAGAGACACATGGAGCCGACCAGAAGCCAAGCCAAGCCCAGCCGAGCCACAGAGGCGAGAGCAAGAATTAGGTGCTTAGAGCTGTACACTGTTGAATTTCAGCGGATTTCCCCCCAGCATTATTGTGATATAGCTGCTCGGTACATGTAGGCGAGGTCTGCATGTGAAAAGCAGAAATGGGGCGCCTGATGCAAAAGCCGGTGAATAAGCATCAAATAGTAAACATTTAGGAGTCTAGTATAGTGGTAACACTAAGACTTGAATTTTTCTGGGACCCAGTTGCAAATATGTGGCCCTGTTTCCCTCTAAGGAACATTCTCATCCAGGTGTAAGCGATTTGGAAAATACTACTGTGTGTCTGGCACTGGGCTTCATGGAGGACTTTACAGAGAACACAGAAAAGAATAAAGGCAGTTTGGTGTGCATAAAAGAGCCTAGACTTTGAAGTCTGAAAGATGTGATTTTTAACTTACACCTTTTTTGGGCTACTTACTAGCCATAGGACCCATGACAAGTGACTTAACATCTCTGAGATGTAGTGCCTCGTGTGAACAGAGTGGCCTTTTTTTTTTTTTTTTGGGT
>NW_006797390.1:5717987-5760309 GCF_000442215.2 Lipotes vexillifer
TGGCCACGGCTCACGGGCCCAGCCGCTCCGCAGCACGCGGGATCCTCCCGGACCGGGGCACGAACCCGCGTCCCCTGCATCGGCTGGCGGACCCTCAACCGCTGCGCCACCAGGGAAGCCCTCAGAGTGGCCTTTAATCTTTCCCTGCCTTGTGGGATGTACGCATCTAGCACAAAGTCGATGCACAGAAAACAGAAAAATAGTTACTCTAATAGTAATTGTCGTAAATCTAGTATCTCAAGGAGCTAAGTGTCGTTTACATGTAGACTAATCTCACAGAAGCATGAGTAAGGATGCCGAACAGAATATGGAAAATGCCCTCTGAGCACAGATGTTGGCTGGGTTGGAGGGATCCACGTAGGAGTCAAGAGAGAGAGACTGAAAAGGCAAGCGTGGGCAATGGGGGTCTTCACATGATTCTAATGAAGCTGAGCTTCAGGCCTCCTTGCTGCCATGGAGCCCTCCCAAAACCTGGTGAGGCTCCAGCTATTTGGCTGGTGTCCTTTTTCTTAAAGAGGGCCTCTCGAATTGCAGAAGCCTCAGAGACCCACAGATGCATAGCTCTGGGTACTTTATAGGGTGATGAGCCTCAAGGGCTGGGCTGGGGAGCTGGGATTTCTCGTGTAAGCCCCTGGGGAGCTCGCCAGTGGGAGGAAGTGGCAGTGTTAGTGCTTCTGGAAACCACCCAGCTGCCTGACGTCCAGGGAATTTGCTCAGCCCCTCTGGGCTGGCAAAGACGCCTCACGGAGCATGTCCGGAGTAGCAGACTGAGAGAAAACCCTGAACCCAGCTCCCCTCCCTCGGACAAGCCAGTGCAGGCCCCTCTGATTGTGTGGGATCACCCACCACTCCCAACAATTTGGGGAATCTGAGGCACGATGCTGCTTTCCTGCCGGCTCCCGGCCGGCTGACACCACCATCCGGCTAAGGAGATTAAGCAGCTTTATTTACAGAAGCCTCCTGGTGACAGCAGCTCCAGTGCACCCAGGTAGAGCCTGGGAAGAATGAAAGCACATTCCTTTCTTGTCGCCGCTGAATGCCTGGGCACAGTCTCCATCAGAGACTGTCTGCACAGGTACCAGCAACCCCACGGAGGCTGACCACCAGTTGGCATCACGGGAAGAGGACTCTAGTGCGGGGCCTGGAGCACAGTGGGCCAGAGCAGAGACAGGGCCTGATGTTCAGAGAGGCCTCCGCCACCTGCACTGAATTTAGCTCAGGAAAGGGACTTAATGAGCATTTTCGGAATGAATGAATGAATGGCCATGACCACCCCAGCTGCCTCTGTGTCATACCCCTTCCCCAATCCTCATTTCTGGAAGAAAGAGTTTTTCAAAATAAAAAGTATTTTATAAACACATGTATTAATAAAACTTATTTTATTAATAAGCAATTGCAATCTACCCCTTAAGTGTGGAGCTTTCACTCAAAGAGTCTGAAAGGACAGAAATAAATGACTCCCGCGTCCTTCCACCACATGCCTTTCTTTCACTTGTGTGCCTGTGTACACACACACACACACACACACACACACATATGCCTGAGAGACGGTCCTGCATAGTGATGAGTGTGTGATCTCTAGAGTCAGATGCTTTGGGCTAGGAACCCATTTCTTCCATTTATGAATGGAATGACCTTGGGCAAGTTACTTCACCTTCTGAGCCTCAGTTTTCTTATCTGTAAGATGGGATGATGACACCAACCACTTTCCAGGGTTTGTTATGAGGATCGATGAAGATAAAAAAAAGTGCCATAAAAACTGTGAAGAGTACTTCACAGGTATCACTGCCAACACAGCATCCTCGGATGAGTGAACAGGAGTATCTTGCTTTCGCTCTCCCTGGCACTCAGTGGGGACCGAAAAAGGATATGCATCCATTCCCACTCTGCGCAGACAGGGCTGGGTAGATGATGCTGTCCTGGAAATATCTCTCTGGAATAAGTAGCTAAACTTTCATGGAGAAACCAGCAGGAGACCAGGGAAGACCTCCCAAAGGAAGTGATTTTGAAAAACATCGGAGATGCCTAATCCCTTGGCATTTAACCCCACTTTTTCAAAACCGAAATACCTTGGTTATCTCTGACCCCTATAAAGATCATGACTTGTGTTTCTGATTTCTCTTCCAAGTTCCATGTGTTTTCTTGAATTTCCTCCCATGAATGTCATTTGTTGATTTCTCTGCTGTAAGTTGTGTAGCCCATGGTTCTCTTTGTGAGGGTCCCAGCAAAACCTTTTCGGCTGTTGTATTCGTGTGCTTGGGCTGCTCTAACGAAATGTCATCAATGGCGTGGCTGAAACGACAAACATTTACTTCTCACAGTTGCGGAGTCTTGCTGGGTCCACACATGGCAGAGAGAGAGAGAGAGCAAGAGAGACCGTGAGCGAGCCCTGGTCTCTTCCTCCTTTCATGCGGACACTAATCCCATCATGAGGGCTTCACCCTCATGACCCCATACCTTCCAGAGGCCCCATTTCCAAATAGTATCATATCGGGGGTTAGGACTTCAGCACATGAACGGGGGGACCACAGTTCAGTCCGTAGATTTCTGCTCCCTTTCCCCAAATCATGTCCTTCTTGCATGCAAAATACATACATTCCATCCTGACAGCCCCTAAATTCTTAGCTCATTCCACCATCAGCTCCTATGTCTCAAGTTCAGTCTCATCTAACTATCCTCTAAATCAGATATGAACGACATTTGAGGTGTTATTTATCCTGGGGCAAAATTCCTCTCTAGCTGTGAACCTGTGAAACCACACAAGACGTGCGATTTCAAACTACAATGATGGGACAAACATAGGACAGGTATCTTCCCTCCAAAAGAGAGGAGTAGGAAAGGTGGACGGGGTGACGGGTCCCAAGCAAGGCAGAGCTAGCAGGGTAAATTCCATGAGGTCCGAGGCCTCGAGAATAATCCTCTTTGACTCAGTGCTCTGCCCTCCAGCCCCATCGGGGTGGCAGCATCATCCCCACGGCGGTGCAGGGGCTCCAGGTGGGGCCCCGTCCGTAAGGTGGCTCTCTGGGGGATGGGGGGACAGCCCACACTGTGGGTCTCTGCTGAGGGCAACAGGCCTCTCCTCTGACACAGAGGGGGAGATAGCCTCTCCCTCCCCTTTCCCCTCAGACCCCTGGCCTGTGCTCTCTGGGCCTCGTGGCGGGAGTGGCAGCCCTGGTCATCTCTGAATTGCCTTTGGGGTCCCTCCTCCCTTTTCTGGAAGGATAGCACACATGTGTAGCCAAATAGCTCTATGGTCCCAACCTGTAGCATCCAGGACGTCTAACAGCCTTCGTTTACCCCATGCCTCTTCCTCTGCCCCCTCTGGTTCATACTGGAGTATCTGCTGGCATAATCCCACCTCTAATGCTGCCTCTCCTGAGCAGGCTGGGTGAATCTGTGAGTCACACTCACCATCTCCTTGTCACGTCATTGCCCAGCCACGCCCTTAGTGTTCTCAGAACAAACTTTATTTTTTTTCAGTATGGACAGGCTGGGAATTTCCCAAACTTCCAAGTTCTGTTTTTTGTTTTTTGGGTTTTTCTTGGCTTACAATCCTCTCTTCGTGTTATCTCTCTCCTCACTCTGCTGTAGAGAGTCAGGAGGAATCAAGCTGCTCCGTCTACAGTTGGCTTAGAAAGCTCCTCAGCTAAATTTCCAACTTCCTCACTCACAGTACGTGGTAAATGGTATAGGAGACGGACAGTGTGTTATGGGATGCCTGGTATGGAGCTCATCCACTTATGGGGTTCAATGCAGGCGTTGGAGAACGGGTGAGAATCTTGAGGATGGGTGTGTGATGGGGAAGGAGAGAGCGGAGAAAGAGTGAAGGTGGGCAGAGAGGATCGAATGATGTGACGTTGGGGATGGGAGGACGGAATTCAGGGAAGGCAGCCTCGGGAGGCCCTTGAAGAGTTTGGACTGTATTGGTTAGAAAATGGGGGCACCTATGGTCTTGAACATTTGGGAAGCCTGCTTTAAAGGAGAAAAGCCTCTCTCCATCCTTGGCCCAGAGCTGTCTGTGCCTTGCCGGTGCTACCCGGTCACAGAAGGAACCAGGGAACAGAAGTGGATGACTTGGATTCCTGGAAAACAGACCAAACCCAGGTCCAGCAAGGGAACGGGGGTGGTGGTACCATGGCTAGTCTTGCTGTGGACATTACCTCTCCTTGGGAATCCACCCTCTAAGGATAGCAAACATTCCATGGATCTCTAGTGGTCAAAATGGCACCGAAATGGTCCCACATTCCCCTACTTGACAAACCTATCCCCAGGGATAACGATGGAGCAAGAAATTGCTTAGAATAGAGCCTCTCTCCTTCCAGCCGCTCCTTTTTCTGCCCTCCATGGGCTTTCCTTCTTTATTCAGCTAAATCCGTCCACTCACTCTCTGAGCAAAAGTGCCTGACCCAGGTCAGTAACCTTCAGGGCTGGAGGAGACATGACACTTCTCTGTGTTGGTCACAGCCCGCTGAAGCTCTTTTCACCTCATGAAGCATCCTGTTTGCCGTGAAGGATGAGCACACATTAAAGTCAATATCTGACTCACAGTTAAATTTTCCTAGACCTTGAAGTAGGGTCAGGTGTTCTAAAAATAATCACTAAGGCTTAACACTACGTCAGATGGCATTCTGGGCATTTTAGATATGAAATTTTACTTAATCTTCACAAAAACCCTTAGAAGCAGGCATTTTACAGTTTTTTTTTTTCTTTTCCTTTATGGTTTATTATAGGCTATTGAATATAGTTCCCTGTGCTATACAATAGGACCTTGTTGTTCATCCGTTCTACATATAATAGCTTGCATCTGCTCATCCCAAACTCCCAGTCCTTCCCTCCCTCACCCCCCTCCCCCTTGGCAACCACAAGTCTGTTCTCTATGTCTGTGAGTCTGTTTCTGTTTTGTGGATAAGTACATTTGTGTCATATTTTAGATGCCATGTAAGTGATATCATATGATATTTGTCTTTGTCTGACTTGCTTCACTTAGTATGATAATCTCTAGGTCCATCCATGTTGCTGCAAATGGCATTATTTCACTCTTTTTTATGGCTGAGTAGTATTCCATGGTGTGTGTGTGTGCGCGCGCGCGCGCGTGTGTGTGTATACCACATAGAAGCAGGCATTTTAAAGATGAGGAAATTGAGGCACAAAACAAGCTCGAGATTACAAAGATAGGCAGTGATAGAACAGACACCTGACCCAGGCAGCGTCATTGCAGAACCTGTGCTCTTAGACACCACAGGATGTTGCTTCCCAGCCTCATGTTGGACCAGCCAAGGGACATCCCTACGGTCCCTGGGCCTCTGCTTCTTCATCTGCCACGTGAGGGGATTGGATTAGAGTAGACGCATCAGACTTAGACGTGGAACAGACAGGGACAACAGAAACAGAGCGTTTGCTTTAGCTAAAGGGGGGCTGATAACCCAGCTCACTTTTTCTCTCCTCCCTGCCCCCTTTCCCAACCAAGGGGCTCTTAAACTCCTGGGAAAGATCTCAGGACTCCAGGGAACTAGATGGCACCACGGAATTACTTAGTGAGCATTTATTTAGCATTTACTGTATTTCTGGTATCTTATTCAGTGTTTTAGAAATATTATATCCCTAATTCTCACAACAATCTCACGAGGTAGCTGTTGTTATGCCCGTTTTACAGATGAGTAAACCAAAGCACAGAGAGAATCAAATAGCTAGCCCAAAGTCACACAGCCAGTAACTGGCAAAACTGGGACGTGAATCTAGGTCTGCCTGACGCCAAAGTCCATGCCTTTCACAGCAAACTCCAAGATCCCTCTGCCAGCGAGACTGTGTGCTGGGAATCGGTGTCCTGGGGTCTGGTTCCAAGCCTCCCCCTGA
Source organism: Lipotes vexillifer (assembly GCF_000442215.2). Classification (NCBI taxonomy): domain Eukaryota; kingdom Metazoa; phylum Chordata; class Mammalia; order Artiodactyla; family Lipotidae; genus Lipotes; species Lipotes vexillifer. Next base: position 5,723,841 of record NW_006797390.1, read on the forward strand.
GTCACTGAGCCAGGTAAGGAGAAGGTGAGGACGATCTTTCCTCAGGGCAGCGGGAAGCAGCAGCTAGAGCCGAGCTCACGGGAGGAACATCCGCTCTCCAGCTCAGCAGACAACCAGCCACCAGGGCCATGGCCTGTCCGTAAGCATGGAGACGATCTCTGCACTTACGGAAGCTTTCAGTCGAAGGAAGCTGTTCTGACTCAAGCTTCTCTGGTCAGGGTCCCTTTCTAGATTCTGGCTCCCACTCTAGGAGGGTGGAGAAGCAGACAGCTTTGCCACCAGCCCAGACACAAGCTGCCTCTCGGGGGAGATGGCTTGCCCTGGCTCAGCAGGGCTGTGGGATCAGCCCACGTCACTCAGCCTACTCAGTGGTTGGTTATCTGCACTTGGCAGGTAAAGAGAAATGGTTGGTTAGAGGCCCCCAGGAGGCCCTCTTTCTTGAAGTCACGTGTTGTTTCTCCAGCTGTGGTTCTCGCTCTAAATCCAGGGACCAGATAGAAAAGGGATACCAGTGGATCCTTGATGTCCCCTCTCAGTTTAGAAAAGACCTGATTTCTAAGAGAAACTTTAGTAGAAGAGAATCAGAGGCAGAGCATCCTAGAAGAAAATCTCACTCACAGTTAACTTTATCTGAACAGAATCATACACAGTTTTGAAGCTCACCATTTTATATTATTTTATTTTTTCACTGCAATTTACTTTTATTTTTTATTTTGTTTTTTGAAAAAAAGATCATCTTTATTCCCAGACAAAATGTGTAGTTATTGATAGAATAGTTTTCTTCATTTTTATTTATTTATTTTTTTGTGGTACGCGGGCCTCTCACTGTCGTGGCCTCTCCCGTTGCGGAGCACAGGCTCAGCGGCCATGGCTCTCGGGCCCAGCCGCTCTGCAGCATGTGGGTTCCTCCCGGACCGGGGCACGAACCCGTGTCCCCCGCATCGGCAGGCGGACTCCCAACCACTGTGCCACCAGGGAAGCCCTATTTTTTATTTTTTAATTGAAGTGTAGTTGCTGTACAATATTATAGAAGTTACAGGTGTACAATATAGTGACTCACCAGTTTTAAAGGGTATATTCCATTTATAGTTATTATAAAATATCGGCTATATTCCCTGTGTTGTACAACATATTCTTGTAGCTTATTTTATGCCTAGTAGTTTGTGCCTCTGAATCCCCTACCCCTATATTGCCCCTCTCCCATTCCCTCTCCTCAGTGGTAACCATAGTTTGTTCTCTATATCTGTGAGTCTGCTTATTTTTTGTTAAATTCACTAGTTTGTTGTATTTTTGAGATTCCACATGAAACTGATATCACACAGTGTTTGTCTCACCATTTTATTAATCTGTTGTAAACTAAGACACCACACCCTAATCTATCTTTCCAGCAAATGTTGATTTTAATTGTTTCATGCCAGATTATTTTTAGTGTCTGAACCATTGGATATGACCATAGTTGAAATAAACTCCAAGATAAACCCAAAGAGACCTGGAATGAAAGTTGGATTCGCTCTGGGCTAGCGACGCAGCTGTCATCCTCACCATTTCCTTCCGCAGTCACCAACGAGAGGGCCAAGGACAAATAAGAAAGGGTCCTCGTCTTTGAGGAGTCCACAGTCTAGTGGAGGAAATGGATGTACGAGGGGAAGATCTCAGTACAATGTGATACACGCCCTGACAGACATATTCAAAGGGTGATGGTCAGGGCTGTAATTTTTAGAAAAGACGAAGCACCTCCATTTCCCTGGATCGTAAGCCCCTACAAAACAGAATGTATTTTTGGCCAAGCTGTATGGGTGCAGTCAAAGCACAGAGCAAATATGCCCATTAGAACAAGAATTGATGCTTCTGGGGTCCAGACCACTACCCGACTCAGCCTCCAGTCACTGCAGCCTGGCCCCTTGGAGGAGACTGTCCAGCCTGCAGTCCGGGGGGGCTGGTCTCCATGGCCCTGTGAACTGAGGGGGCCACTTGCTGATCCCCTGGAATAGTGCCCAATGATGGTTCTCACCAGTGTTTGCCTGGGTTCCTGGGTGGAGGGCCTCTGCCTTGAACACCAACCTCAGAGAAGGGCTGATGGTGTCTTGAGGGGCAGGAAAAGGAGCAGGGCTGGGAAGTAAGGAGATTGGGGTCCAGAAGGAACCGGGGGGTGGGTGAGGAGGGGAATCAAGCCGTGGTCTCTGGGTCTAATCAGAGCCTCACTGGTGGAGGCCCAGCCCTCATCTGGCGTAAGTGCCCCCGAGCATCCGTGGTCAGGCTGGACCACAGCTGCGGTGTCGGGCTGCATCCATCTGGGGAGGTCGGCCCACGGTGACCTTGGCCTCTTCCAAAACCTGTGCGGTCAGGCCAGGCTAAAGCACTGGGGCGGCGGGAGGGAAAAGCAGGAGGCCAGATGGCAGGGGCCGGAGCTGGGTGGACTGATATGTCCAGGACCCCTGGCTGATCTTCTGTGCCCATCCCCGCCCAGCCCCCCTGCTAGGGGCTGGCAGGAAGGAGAGGTGGCCGTAGGGAATTCGTAACAAGATATGGAGTCATTCACCTCCAGACCACTAGTTACAAAACCAGGTCCACCGGGAGTCAAAGTTCCTGACCAAGGAGGCCGTGGTGGTTCATTTGAATGGCTTGAAGGCAGATAGTCATGCTCTCAGAAGACAGCGCAGGCAGGTCGGCCAGGGCCACGGGGCGAGGAGCTCTGTCCCTGGTGACACGCAGTGCAGGCAGAGAGGCCTCTACCGGGGGCTCGTCCTTCTGGTCCGTTCTCTCCAAGACCCCCCTTCTCTGCCCCCAGGCCAGGTCACACCGCCCTGTGCTCACATCAGGGTTGCCTGTCCAAAGGATCCAGGTAGGCGGCCCCCAGAGCATCTGGTGAGCGCTCTGCTTCCTTAGAAGTCTCTGCCTCTGAGGGCAGGGACCACAGTGATTTTATATCATATGCATATGATATAATCACTCTCTAGCACATCCTGATTTCATTATTATTTTGCCTTATCTTTGTCTCAACTAGTTTATTTATTTGTTTACTTGTCTCTTGCCTGCGTCTTAATGCTGTTAACATTAAGCTCTTTGAAAGCAGAGACCCCATCTATGGCTGGCACTCATTAGATGCTCACACATTGTTTATTGAATGAATAAATACATAAAATAAGGAATGAATCCCTGGTGCCTCACAGTGTCTGGCAGAGAGGGTGTGCTCAAAGAATTTTGCTGGATGAATGAATGAAGGAGGAATGAATGAAAATTTTGAGGTTTATCAGCTCCCAGCATGCCGGTGGGACCATTTTACTGCTAGAGAATCAGCAAGTTTTTCTCAATACAAAACTGAAATCTGTAAACCCCAAGCACGGTGCTTGGTGCACAGTAGGTGCTTGGAAAATGTTTCTTGAGCGAATGGATGATACGTGGATGGATGGATAGATGGATGGGTGGACAGGAGGGTCCAGCAAGTAAGGCTAGCATGCATGGATGAGGCCAAACCCAAAAGGTTTATGAAAATTAATTTTTTCCTTATCCAACATGTTGGCCTTTTGGTTTCCCTCTCTCCATAACTCCAGATCTGGGAGTTTCTCATTCATTCAGTTTGCACATAATTAAGTTTTTCATTCATTCATCCATCCAAGCAAACGAAGTGTTTGCTCAGTCCACACTCAACTCTGTGTGTTGTACATGCGAGACGCATACCATGACGAATAAGATGCGATCCAAGCCATAAGTCCAGTGGTCAGACGTACCTTCTAACTTCCTCTGTCTGCCACTTGGCTCAAGTTTCTCTTTTTTTATCACATAATCTCTTGCCCACTCATTCGTGTTTATTCGTGTGTTCATTGAACACTTGCTCCATGTCAGTGACTGTGCTGTGGGGTTACAACAGTGAGTAAGACAGCCCGGTTCTGTGTTTGTATTGTTGTTTTCATGTCTTGCAGCTGTACTGTCTGTCCTAGATTCTAAATGACCCCTCACTCAGCTATCGAAATGGAATTTCGTCATGAGTCAGGGCTAATATCTAATAAAAATTATGGGCAGAGGCTAGACTGAGCATATTTGCCCTGTACTGTGACTAACCTAGCACCAGTGGCAGTGAGCAGTTATGCAGAAATTTTCAGAAATAAGGCTGCTTATGACACACAAAGGTACCATAATTGCAAGCTATATGTCTCTGGGCAAGAATTGAATAGCCTCATAATTCAAGACAATTGCTACAGCATCTTAGAGTGTCTACCATGTGCCAGGTATTGTGCTACATGTTGGGGGTGATGGATAAAATCTTGCTTTGGCCCCATAAAAGATATGAATCTAGCTAAAGATGTAAAAATGCTTTGTTCTATGTGATAAGGATGCGAAACAAGGTACGTATGTAGTGGGAGCATCGGGGAGGGCTTGATTAATTATGTTTTGGAGTGTTGGAGCCAATATTTTGCTCTGGCCAGAAAACAGCAGTTTGTGAAATGAGAGAAGGATGCGGCAGAGCCTAAGTCTGGCAGTTGTAGGTGTGTGGAAGTTGGTAGAACCATGAGCTGTCTGTGTGGCTAGAATGTAGGGCATTAAGAAGAGATGGACCTGGGTATATATCCGGAAAAAAAAAAAAAAAAAAAAACCAAAGCACTAATTCAAAAAGATACATGCACCCCATTGTTCATAGCAGTGTTGTTTACAATAAGCAAAAACATGGAAACGACCTAAGTGTCCATCAACAGATGAATGGATAAAGAAGTGGACTACTTACACATAAAAAAGAACGAAATCTTGCCATTTGCAGCGACACGGATGGACTTGGAAGGCATTATGCTAAGTGAAATAAGCCAGACAGAGAAAGATAAACACCATATGAGATCGCTTATATGTGGAATCTAAAAAAATACAACAAACTAGTGACTATAACATAAAAGAAGCAGACTCACAGATATAGAGAACAAGCTAGTGGTTACCAGTGGGGAGGGGCAGTGGGCAATAGCAGGGTGGGGAATTTAGGCATACAAACCATTGAGTGTCAGACAGGCTCAAGGATGTATATTCTACAACACGGGAGTGTAGCCAATATTTTGTAGTAACCGTAAATGGAAAATAAACTTTAAAAATTATGTAAAACTAAAAAAGAAGTTTTTAAAAAGAAGAGAGAGATGGAAAACGGAACAGGAAAAGCACGTGTGAGCCAGACTGTTTTCTCCAGGTCATGCTAATGAGCTGAGTAGGTACTGTTTAGGTAATGGGGAATCATCAAATTAGTGCTTTTGACTGTTATGTCTGGGCGGGGGGGATCCTTATTTTCTACAATATGGCACATTAGATGACCTGAAAACTCTCCTATCTCAAAACTCCTAGAAATGCTGAACAAAATATATGGAGAGAAAATTTGTTTTTTCTACATGCAAAGATGAGCTCACAGAAAGGAAGAAAGATCCCCCAGGAGAAAACAGGCAGGAATTGAAAATGAGTGAACGGATGTGGGGCGACCCTGGATGCTGGGGCAGGTATGGGGAGGATTGGGTTTTTAGGCTTTTAGGGTTTTAAATTTTCTAATTTAGTTTGGGTTTTTAGGTCCACAGAAATTTGAATATGAGGCCTTGGGTCTGTGCCAGATGGAGAGTTGGAATGCAGGCTTTCACGTAACGCGAGGAAGAGGTTTATGAGGAAACATTCTGCTCAGCTACAGAGGGAGATGCCGTATAAGCTTGTCTGTTGAGCCTGGGCTACGAGTGGAAGGAAACCAAGTGTCCCCTGTAATCTCATAATTACACGCTGACCTTCACGTGGAGCAGGGGTTTGCATTGACATTACCTGAGTGGTCCAGGAATCCTCAAATCAACAAAATAACGAGAAGCCATCTTTTGGACAGTGCTGCTGGGATCCCGTGGAGAACTGTACACAGATGGCCCTTGCAGGACACACGCTCAGTGCAGCCCCTTCAGCATTCTCATTCCCACCGTAGTGAATTCTCAACTCTGAAGTTATAGTCTCACAACCCCCCGTGGGCAAACATCAGCATATACAACAAACAATAGGTGTAGACCACCAAGAATCTTCATTCAGAAAATAGAGCTATTGGAGACAGACTAGAAATTAGTGTTTTCTTTAAATCGTTAAAGATATATATAAAGGGAAAAAAATCATTAAGACACTACCAAAAGAAACCCAGACAGATCTGAAGAAACAAATAGAACCTAGAAAAACAAAGTGCCGTAAATGACATGGGTTACACATAGCTGAAGTAAGAGTTTAAGAACTGGCAGTTTTCAGAAAACTGCCCCAAATGCAGCATAGATACGTAAATAGAAAATGTAAAAGCAAGATTAAGAGACATGGAGGATAGAAAGAGGGGAAACGTATGCGTAATAGAATTTCAGGTAGAGAATATTAAGAGAAGGAGGAAAGAAAACAACCAAAGAGAAAAAGGCTGAGAATTTTCCAGAACCTATGAGAGAAACAAATCTTCAGAGGCAGGAAATGGGTCCTAAGAAAGATCGAATGAAACTTGTACCCATAACATCAGAGAAAAACTTTTGAAAACCAAAAAGAAATAGATCTTAAAAGCAGCAAGAGAGAAATATGGATTGCTCACTAAGAAATCATAATTGGACTTATAACTGACTTCTCAAAAGCAACAGTGGAGCCAGAAGTAATGAAATAATATTTTTAAGGCGCTGAGAGAAAAAAAAAAGGTCAGTCTTCATTTCTACCATCTTCAACTATCATTTAAAAACAAAAGGAAAGGGGCTTCCCTGGTGGCACAGTGGTTGAGAGTCCGCCTGCCGATGAAGGGGACACGGGTTTGTGCCCCGGTCCGGGAAGATCCCTCATGCCGCAGAGCGGCTGGGCCCTTGAGCCGTGGCCGCTGAGCCTGCGCGTCCGGTGCCTGTGCTCCACAACGGGAGAGGCCACAACAGTGAGAGGCCCACGTACCGCAAAAAAAGAAAAAAAAAGAAAAAAAAAAAAAGGAAATAAAGATATTCTAAAGCAATGACCAAAAAAATGTATCATTCAAGGACACTCATGGAAAAGACTTCTAGAGTATGTGTTTTAGGAAAGAAGAAATTGAAGTCAGAGGGAAAGATTCAGAGGCAAGAAGGGATGGTTATTAAAGATGCTGATAAACATCTAGGCAAAGCCAAAAAATGCATTAATTTGCTCAAAGCCAACAATAATGAAAATCATAACACTTAGGGTATAAAACTAAAGTGGAACTATCTAAAATGTTAGATAGCGATAATATGTAAGATGGGTTAAAATATTCTAAATTCCTTATATTATTTAGGAAGAGGGTAGTAATATTAACTTTCGAATTTAGGTCCAACTAGCTTGACAAAAGTTTCAGGATAACCCCTGAAAGAGTAGAAACAGAACATGTAATTTCTAAATTAACTGAGGGAAAGAGAGAAATATGGAAACTTTGATCGATCCAAAAGAAGACAGGAAGAGGAAGAAAAAGCATTAAAAAGCAGAGTAAATAGAAAGTCCCGCAAGAAATGGTGGAAATAAATCTAAATATATTAAGAAACACAATAAATCTAAGCGGATTACACTCACGAGTTGAAAGACAGTTGTCAGGTTCGATGTGAAAAAAATAGAAAGAAAACTTACTTATGCCGCTTTCAAAATACATATTGATACCTAAACCAGAAGGATTCAAAACAATTGAAAGTAAATGATAAAAAGAGGTATACTAGGCAAATACTAATCAAAATAAAGCTAGCTAGAAGGCTGCAGCAGAGTAAATGTCTTTAAGGCAGAAAGAAGGTCATTATATAGTGATAAAAGGAACAATTCATCAGGAGGGTATAACACATCCAAATTTGTATTTACCTATTTTAGACCCTCAAAATGTACAAAAGCAAAAATTTGACCAAATTTCAGGGAGGAGCTGACAGATCGTTACAGGAGATTTTAAAATACACCTTTCTGGTAATTGGTAAGTCAGGAGGCATAAAAATTGACAAGACTGTCTAAGATTTGAATAACGCAATGAACAAGTTGATATAACAGACCTGTATCGAATCTTGTACCCAACAGTTGAAGAAAGCACAGTTTTCAAACACCGAAGAGATGGTTACAGAAACCGACAAGGTACTCATCCACAAAGCAAGTCTCCACAAATGCAAAAGAATAAGGACTGTAGAGCCCACCTTCCCTGACCCAGTCTAATTAGGTTATAAATGAACAACAAAAAGGTAACTTAAAAAAAAAGCAAGATACGTTTAGAATTTAAAACCTTTCGAATTGATTCATAGGTTAAAGAAAAAAGCATAATATCAATGAACAAATATTTAGAACAAAATCTATTATTTATATATATTTTTAAATTTTTATTGGAGTACAGTTGATTTACAATGTTGTGTTCGTTCAGGTGAACAGCAAAGTGAATCAGATATACCTATATATCTATATCTATATATCTCGATTCTTTTTAAGATTCTTTTTCCATATAGGTTATTACAGAATATTAAGTAGAGTTCCCTGTGCTATACAGTAGGTCCTTGTTGGTTATCTATTTTATATATAGTAGTGTATATATATTAATCCCAATCTCCTAATTTATCATTTCCCCCACATTTTCCCTTTGGTAACCATAAGTTTGATTTCAAGATCTGTGCGCCTTAGAACAAAACTTAAAATCCTACTTCGTAAAGCTTGAGGGATGTCGTGAAGAGGTGCTGTGAGCAGTGGTCCTCAACTGGGGACAGTTTTGCTCCTCACGGGGACATTTGGCAATGTCTGGAGACTTTTTCATTTGTCACGACTATGGGCAGATCTACAAGCATCTAGTGGGTGGAGGCCGGGGGTGCTGCTCTCTTCCAACGCCAAGGACAGCCACCCACAATTCCAGTGGGCTGGGCCCCCAGCCCCCAGGTCCTCGCCTTGTTCACATGGATGTTACATAAGCCACTGAAGAACAGTTGACAATTCTGCCACGGTGGAGAAAAAGAAAGAGACACGACCACATGTACCACAGCTCAGAGCTTCAAAGACCACACTTAAGGTGCACTTCAAACAGTCATTTTGCAGCTCGAGCTGGTCCCAGACCCAAGACTGTGTAAACAGAATTATATTTACTAGCACGAGGCCTAAAATAGAAATCCCGCAGCAAGCTCTTCTCTCATTAAAGGTGTCTCTTTGATACCTAAGTGGGTACCCATTGAAGGGGCCCGTGTCAATTGTTGACGCCAGTGGCTGGTGAGGATGCTCTCTCTTTCACATTTTATGGGGGACTTCAAAGGGCAGTAGATTCATAGTCTGGTGACATCTTTGGTGGAAATGCTCAGATCTTTTTCTCTCTGGCTGTAGCTGGTCTCTGTGGGTTGACGTTTGGTATTGAAAAGCCTAAAACAGGTGGCTGAGGGAATCTGTAGGCTCATTGTTTAACGTTTCAAATAGTAACGGAATGAACTTCTCTGAGCCCCATTTAGGGTCCTAAGATGTTTCTGACCCAATGAGGTTTTTGGTTTTGTTTTTTTTCCATCTAGATAGAAGGTAGTCTATTAGTCAAGATAGCTGGTATTTTTTATTTATTGGTTTCCCATCAAACTCTCTCTCTCTCTCTGAAGTACACACAGGTCTTTATTTGGTTTGTCTGTGTGTGGGAGAGAGATACACAGACACAGGGTAACAACCACAAAGAAAGGCAAAGCCAACCTGCCTACGTCTGTCCTGCCGAACTGTCTGTCTCTGTGAAACGTAGACTACATAGGACTTCCTCTAAGTCAATGATGGTGGTGATGGTGGTGAGAAGAGAGCACAGAAACACCAAGAAATGGGTAGCAAGCCAGGAGAGGAAGAGAGAAGTGAAATGGCAGGAAGGTGAGGACGGCAGAGGTTCCTTTTCTCTGCCCTTAGCAACATTGTCTTGGCTCCATGTCTGTCTGTTCACGAGTCCTGTCCACGTCACTGAGGATGGACCCACTGGGGCCTTGGGGTTATGAGGGTCGAGCAGCAGGAAAAGACTCCAGCATCTCCAGCCTCCATCCTCCTGGAGTGGGGGAGGGGGAGGGGAGGGGAGGGGAGGACTGAGACCCAGGGCATCTTTAATGTCTGCCCGCCTGGCACTGGGCAGCCTTCTTCCTCTTGTAAGGGTCAGGAAGGGAGACTGGTGAAACTTGTACAGACTGGCTGAAATTTTTGTAGGCTGAAGTGATGGTTGGATTCCAACATTAAAACGTCAGCCGACTTGAAAGTTTCTTTGCCTACGAAGATGAATTTACCGCGCACCCTTCCAGGAAAAACAGAGATGTCACAATGAAAAGTTTTCCCTGTCATTCTGTGAAAGAATTCTAGGGGCTTCCCTGGTGGTGCAGTGGTTAAGAATGCAGGGGACATGGGTTCGAGCCCTGGTCCAGGAAGATCCCACATGCTGCAGAGCAACTAAGCCCGTGCGTCACAACTACTGAGCCTGCGCTTTAGAGCCCGTGAGCCACAACTACTGAGCCCACGCGCCACAGTTGCTGAAGCCCGTGTGCCTAGAGCCCAGGCTCCGCAACAAGAGAAGCCACTGCAATGAGAAGCCTGCGCACTGCAACAAAGAGTAGCCCCCGCTCACCACAACTAGAGAAAGCCCGCGTGCAGCAGCAAAGACCCAACACAGCCAAAAATAAATAAATAAATAGAAAGAAAGAATTCTAATGCTAATACCTCCCTGTGTATCATAGCACCTTCTGTTTCTTTAGGTTATTTTCACAGCTGCCATCTCATTTGGTTCTGTCAGGGAGTAAGAGGTAGACTGCTATCTCTTTTTATCCCTGGGACATTGGTTTGCTTCCTCCTTTCTGATAATAAGAATGATGTGATTGATGGTATCTCATGTTTTGCTTTGGTTACCAGGAAGCTCAGAGCCAAATTTGTAGCTCAAACATCACTGATTCTCTGTTGTTCTGTACTATATTTTCAGAGTCTAGAACAGTGCCTGGCACATTGAAGGCCCTCCTCGATAAATACCTACTGAGTGAAAGAATCACTTATCACATGCCAAATTCTGTGCTAGGAGATGGGAACCAGAGCCTGTTTCATGGGGATGTGACCTTCGCTGAATCACAGGGCGCCACACTTGTTTGAAGGCTGTGCTGTCACCATCTTGAAATACCTAATACACTTTGAATGAGGAGCCCATATTTCCATTTACACTGGGCTCTGTGAATTCTATGATGAGTCCTGATGGGGATGTTCCAGTGTCACTACCTGTGTGAAGGTTTGATCTGGAGGAAGGAATTCTAAGAAAAGATATATACCACGAATATGTATTTTAACATGAAAGATATATATGTGTACGCGCACACACACACACACACACACACACACACACACATCTGCATGAATCTTTTGATTCAGAGCCAACCCCTTTTCTGTCATCTTTCTTGTATAAAACACACCCTTAATGCATCGTCCATGATTTCCTGTTTTCATTTCTTGAAAGGGGAGGGAGAAGTTAAAGACAGACTTGAAAAGAAATCTGCAGAATTCTTCTGTAGTTTGATAATGCCCTCTCCAATTTTTTACAGTTGTTTCACTCACTGCTAAGCAAGTTTTGGTGCCTTACCTTTATCAAGTCTTCCCAGATGATTCAATTGAATTCTCATACAGATGAATACTTTTTGTACTCACATTTCATTGGCTTACATAATATTTAATTCAGTTACGTAAATTACAATCGCGTGTACAGCTAGCGTGAACCAATTTGGGAACAAATACAAATGACACTTGATAAGCAAACTCTAAACAAGAGAGAAGCAGAAATATTCAATCACGTTAAAGAGTGGACTACCAGCTTCCAGCATTCAGAGTATCATGGGTACCAATCATAGAGAGGTGGGAAGTGTTAGTGAATCTGGAAAGTCAGTTAAGGGGAGGTTGGTTAAATGAATTTCTACTGTTATTAATGCTATGAGAACACATAACAGGGAGATTCAACTCCCTTTGAGCCAAGGAGGTCCTAGAAGCCCTCCCCGAGGAAGTTATGACTGAGATGAGTGCTTAAAAAAATAAAAATAAAGGTAGGGGTTGTCTAGGTGAAGAGAGAGGAATGATCGGGGCTGTAGGAAGAGCATGTGCAAAGGTCCTGTGGAAGGATGGGTTTACAGCAGATTCAGAGACGTGAAAGAAGGTGGTGTAGCTGGAGCATACAGAATGAGAATCGTGGGGCGTGAAGCACAGAGAAGTCAGGAGGGAAAGACCTGGCAAGCTTTATGGGTCATGTTAAGGATTATGGGTTTTGCAGTGGGAGTTAGGAAAGCTGCCAAAGATTTTAAGCAAGAAATATGACATTATCAGATTCCAGTTCATAAAGATCACTCTGGCTGCAGTGTGGAGAACAGACTGGAGGGGAACAAGAGTGGTTTGGAAGATCAGCAGTAGTCCAGGGAAGAGGTGCTGTTAGTGTACTTGGGTTGTGATGATGGACATGAAGAGGATACTTAGAACTTGGTGATAGATTAGATGTGGAGGGAGGGTGATGACTGATCGAGGATGACACCTAATTTCTGACTTGTAAAACTGGGTGGATGTTGTTTCTATTCATTGAACTATTCATTGAAACTATATTACAAGCCTATAGTAATCAAAGCTGTATGGTTTTGGCATAAAAACGGACATATAAATCAATGGGGTAGAATAGAGAGCCCAGAAATAAATCCATGCATATATGATCAATTTATTTTTGACAAGGAGCCAAGAATATACAATGGGGAAAGGAGAGTCTCTTCAACAAATGGTGTTGGGAAAATAGGACAGTGACATGCAAGAGAATCATACTGGACCATTATCTTACACCATTCACAAAAATTAACTCAAAATGGCTTAAGGACTTGAGTGTAAGACCTGAAATTATAAAACTTCTAGAAGAAAACATAAGCAGTAAGCTCCTAGACATTGGTTTTGGTAATGATTTTTTGGATTTGAAAACAGAAGCAAGAATAAACAAGTGGGACTACATCAAATTAAAGAGCTTCTGTACAGCAAAGGAAAACATCAATAGAATGAGAAGGCAACTTACCGAGTGGGAGAAAAGTATTTGCAAATTGTATATCTTATAGAGAGTTGATATCCAAAAACCAAAAACCAAAAACCAAAAAATTAAAAAATGGGCAGAGTATCTTAATAGACATTTTTTCCAAAGAAGACATACAGATGGCCATGAGGCACAGGAAAAGATGCTCAACATCATAATCTTCAGTAAAATGCAAATCAAAATCACAGTTAGATATCATCTCACAACTATTAGAATGGCTATCCTCAAAAAGACAAGAAATAACAAGTGTTGGCAAGGATGTGGAGAAAAGGGAACCCTTGTGCACTGTTGTTGGGAATGCAAATTGGTGAAGCCACTACGGAAAACAGTATGGAGCTTCCTCAAAAAATTAGAAATAGAACTACCATATATGATCTAACAATTCCATTACTGGGTATTTATTCAAAGGAAATGAAAACACTAACTTGAAAAGATATATGTACCCCCTACATTCATTGTAACATTATTTATAATAGCCAAGACATGAAAGCAACCTAAGTGTTCACTGACGGATGAATGGTTAAAGAAGACGTGGTATATATATTCAACAGAATATTATTTAGCTGTAAAAAAAGAAGAAAATCTTGCCATTTGTGACAGCATAGATGGACCTTGAGGGCATTATGCTAAGTGAAGTAAGTGAGACAGACAAAACAAATACCATATGATCTCAGTTATATGTGGAAACTAAAAAAAAACCCAAAAAACAAACAAAACCTAAAAACCTGACACCATACATACAGAGAACAGATTGGTAATTGCCAGAGGTGGTGGGTGGGGGTGGGCAAAAGGGATGAAAGTGTCAAAAGGCACAAACTTCCAGTTATAATATAAATAAGTCCTGGGGATGTAATGTACAGCATGATGACTATAGTTAATAATACCATATTATAGATTTGAAAGTAGCTAAGGAAGTAAGTCTTAAAAGTTCTCACCACAGGGCAAAAAATTTGTAACTGTGTGTGGTGATGGATGTTAACTAGACTTTTTGTGGTGATTATTGTTCAGTATACACAAATATCAAATCATTATGTTGTATGAAACTAATATAATGAAAAAATAAGGACTGTAAATATCCATTGAAACTAGCAACCTGGAGGTCACTGATGACTTTAAAGAAAGCTGTTTCCTGGAGTGATGGGATAGGAAGGCAAATTGGAGTGGGTTGATTAGGCAGTAGGAGATAAGGAGATGGAGGCTCTGCAAATCCTTTCTAGGAGGGAGATAGTGAGATAGATGGATGGATAGATAGATGATAGATAGACAGATAGATAGATAGATAGATAGATAGATAGATGATGGATGGATAGATGATGGATGGATGGATAGATAGGTAGATAATGGATGGGTGGATGGATAGATAGATGATAGCTGGATGGATAGATGATGGGTGGATGAATGGATGGATGGATAGATAGAGATATAGAAAGAGATAGATATAGATATATAGATATATTTACACAAATATATGTGGAGATATATATGGATATCCATTTGGATAGTCATATCTATCTCTATATATACAGTTGTATGCATACAAACAAATCCCTATTTTATTGTTGAGAAAACAGGTTCAGAGAAATTATATGATTTACTTAAAGTTGTACAGAAAACCTGTAGCCAAGCTATGACCATAAACTAGTCCTCTGACTCATCAGACATAGCTCAGCACCCGGAAAGAGGGTTGGATCTCAGAGCTCTTGGCAAATCACATATTTTCTCCAAGTCCCAGTTTCCTTAGCTTTACCTCATTGGTTGTGAGGATTAAGTGCAAGAACCGCTCAACAACCAGACCCTAGCAGCACTCTGTCTCAGTTTCCATGTCCTTCTTACCCCTCAATTTCCTTTTCTCCTTAATCTGAGAAGAGGGAGATAGCATGAAAGGAGAGAGAGCATTTGGATATTTCTTTAGAAGGGTGATGAGCTGGAAATTAGGTTAAAATCAGCTGGAGAGATGGAGGGTAGATGTAGCCAACATACTGGCGGCCAGAAAACTGAGTGAGCAGAATGTGCCATCAAGGAAAACCAGGAAATGTCTTTCCCTGGAAGTCTTTCAGCTGAGGCAATAATTCCTTTCTGCGTACTTTGAGCCATTTGTTTAACGCTGCTGTCTCTGACCTTCAGAGGGAGTGATCCATTAACAAGTCTGAGAACTTTGTCAGCAATCCCCCAATTGAGTCTTTATTAGCATTTCAGAGGAACATCTAAATGCCACCACTGAAGCACAGGCTCCTCGGTCTCCTGAAAGCACATGTGCAGATTCCTGTGCTGCCTGTGGCCACTGAGTTGGGTGACCAAGAGGGAATGAGGCTGCCCCCTCCCACGCACCCCACCTCTTCATTCTGTCCAGAGAGTCCAGAAAATGCAGGTTACCTAGGCGTCTACGACTAGTCATCCTCTGCCCCGGCCCAAAGATGTTAAACCAATTTAGATGACTGGGTTTTGGCAGAGGTATTTATTTTTTCCAAGTGATTTTCAGGCATGCCGTTATTTCCTAGTGGAGCCCAGTTTGGGAAGAGAACCGTTCCCTTCCAGCCTGAACCAACGTATATGTAGATTTATCTAAAGTTGGGGTGGGATGAGGGTAGACAGTGAATGACACTTTCAAGTTCTGACCAACACAAGGGGCACACGGTTTGTAGCCCTGTAGATTACCTTTGGGTTCTCCTACCCAGTGATTTTTTTTGTATTTTTCACATGAACCAAACCCAGAAGTTACAAATGCCATTCCAAGTGCTTGAAGAAACCATTTCCAAATAATTCATTCAGCATCACGGTGATGGCCAGAGGCTCTATTTCCTGCTAGTAGTGGGCAGGTGTGGAGGAAGAAGTGGGAGGAAATTAAGCCAACTGGATACAGTCAGAATAAATACAAGAGTGGAAGGGTTGCATGGCCCATCAGACTCAGCTCCTGGAAAAGCTTAAGTAAATAACCTTCAGCTATGACCTGAGTGAAACGGGAAACTCAAACCTCCCATTGTATCAGAGAGGTTTCCACAGTTCACGGACTTAGCTGTACTCAAGGGCCCCCTTCCCATAGCTGTTCTCTCGCAGCCCCACACAAGCACTTAGGTTCAAAGCATTCAGTCCTTTTTTTTAAGGCTTGGGTACTCAACCATGGCATCTCTTTCCTTGGTGAATTTTAGGCCATGGTTCAACATTTGGTTTATAATTTAAGCATCACCCTTAAAAATGACTGAGTGTTTACAAACATATAACGTTCATCCTTCTCTTCTTATAGAATATTAAAGAAGGTCTTAGAGAATCTAGAACAATTTGAACATCAAAATGAATAATAATACTAAAGGAATAATTAAGAATCCATGAATCTACACTAGAAAGAAAGAAAGAGAGAGAGAGAGAGAGAGAGAGAGAGAGAGAAAGAAAAGAAAGAAAGAAAGAAAGGAAGGAAGGAAGAAAGAAAGAAAGAAAAGAAAGAAAGAAAAAAAAGAAAGAAAGAAAAGCTCTTCCTTATCATGGAAAGCCAACTAATAAATGTAGAAGAAATGACGGAATTAGAAAATCACCATTTGGCAGCCATCATAATAATTGACTTAGGCAAGAAACATCAATGGATGCTAAATCCGATCGGTAAAACTTTGAGGAGTATTCAAATTTTATATAATCTCAATGTCTACCCATGATACACTTACTAATTACCAGGGGGAAAATAGTCATTTTGCAGTGGAGAAACCTGGCAGACACCCTCTTAAATGAGTGATCAAAATTAACATCAGCAGTAATGGGACACATTGACTTTATGTGCTTTTCTGAAATGGAGTTCCTGCCAAATGTGTATAATCTAATCACCAGGAAACATTAGGCAAACCCAACTTGAAGGACGGTTTACAAACAAATAGAGCTTCTACTCTTCAAAAGTGTCTATGGCCTGAAAACACAAAGACAGACGGAGGAACTGTTCCAGGTTAAGGGAGACTAAATTAGAGACGTGATAAATGAACACAATACGAGTCTGGATTTTCTTTTTCAATAAAAGGGCATTATTGGGGCAATTGGTGAAATCTTTGTCAAGTCTGTAATTCAGATAGTAGTATTGTTATCAATGCTAATTTCTTGATTTATAGAGTTGTATTATGGTGGTATTAGAGTATGTCTTATTTTTAGGAAAGACAGTCTGAAGTAAATAGGGGTAAAGGGGCTTCATGTCTGCAATTTAATCTCACACAGTATGCATACACACACAGACACACACACACACACACACAGAGAGAAAAGGATAAACCAGAGTGAAATGTTAATCTTTGAGGAATCTGGATGAAGAGTGTAGATGGATTCTTTGTATTATTTTCACAACTTTTCTATATATCTGAAGTTACATTTTAAGAACTTCTGAAAGAGGTCTTGGCGATTAGTTGTTAAATCCTCTTCTTTGATGGTAGCGGTCTTGCCCGAGGATATCCAAGGGGCTGGTGGTGGGGTTAGGCTGGGCACTACCTCTGCCGCGTGCCATAAATCCAGGGAGACAGAGGCAAAACCGTTTTGCTTTTCATTGCCAATCATTCTGTGGGCTCTCCTTTGAGATCTTTCTGGATCTTTCATTGTCTGGTTTAAACTTGGATAATGTAACCTATGACTAAAGAAGACACTTAGAACAGCTGCTAGGGATTGGTGTTAAGAGTGGGGCTTCGGGCTTCGCTGGTGGCGCAGTGGTTGAGAGTCCGCCTGCCGATGTCCGCCCCGATCGGGTTCGTGCCCCGATCCGGGAGGATCCCACATGCCGCGGAGCGGCTGGGCACGTGAGCCATGGCCGCTGAGCCTTGTGCGTCCGGAGCCTGTGCTCCGCAACGGGAGAGTCCACAACAGTGAGAGGCCCGCGTACCACAAAAAGAAAAAAAAAAAAGAGTGGTGCTTCTCTGATGAATTCTCCCCAGAACTGTCCTTGATTCAGCCATTTCTAAGTGTACCCTAGAGAAGTGAATACATCTGTTGTTGAAAGGAAGGATATTTGAGTCCCCTCCCTGGCCTTATTCTAGGCAGATCTGTGACCTTGGGCTGGAAATTGAATCTGTGGTCCTCAATTTTGACTCTGATTTTGCTTTTCTTTGTGCCCTCTCTCAATTATCCAGGAATACCTTGATGGATGTTCCATCAAGCGCTAAGATATAAATATTTTCAGGGGGCTTCCCTGGTGGCGCAGTGGTTCGGAGTCCGCCTGCTGATGCAGGGGACACGGGTTCGTGCCCTGGTCTGGGAGGATCCCACATGCCGCGGAGCGGCTGGGCCCGTGAGCCATGGCCGCTGAGCCTGCGCGTCCGGAGCCTGTGCTCTGCAACGGGAGAGGCCACAACAGTGAGAGGCCCGCGTAACGCAAAAAAATATATATATGTATATATATATTTTTTTTAGGTTTTCAGGAAGGACACCTTCTGCAACACGTCTTACACGAACGTGGCCGTTGAATTCAATATCCTTAAAGAATTACCCACATATGGTTTTTCTCCATCCACAAAACATCCTGGTAGTGTCTACATTTTATCTTCATTTGATTTTATGTGGAACCACTTGAGTGAGGGGCAATGATGGAAATCCAGTTTCCAGCTGGACTATGAAATCCATAATACATGGTCATTCCTCCTCAGACCCTCCCACCTTTCCTTAGCAAATACAAACTCCTTGCCATGGGTTCCTGACTGTCTCCAACTGTTTTCTTTTCTCAGCAGTTGAGATGAGAGAAAAATGAGAATGGAAATAGCCCCTCTTCCCACCTTTTGTAGAAGCCTTTCCCACGCTGTCCACCATTCCCCTCCCAACTCGCCACCTTTAGATCCGTAAAGTTCACTTTTTCTCTGGAGATTTCCCATATTGATGCCACTCCATAATAGCAGCTCATATTTATTGAGTTCCAACTTGTTACAGGTTTTATGTGCATCAAAAGGGAAAATCTATGCAAAGCGTGAGGCACTAGACTAGCATGTAACAAACATGTAATACATTTGATCGTTTACAGGTCCTCAGTGCTTATCCAAAACCTTCAGGGCCAGATGAGTTTTGGAATTAATTTATTAATTAATTTTGCAGATATAAGAAAGGTAATGAGGTACCTACACTGTACATTAATAAAACACCCTCAGCTGGGTCGGGGGGAAGCATTCGCTAATCAAATGCATTAATATATCTAAAATGAAATGTATGAATATTCATATTAAGTGGAATAAATAAAGCCTATAAATAGCTTTACTTCTGGTCAAGCCCGGTTTTGCAACGAAATGAGTTTGCACCAAACTTAACAGTAGAACTTCCTGTTGGGATTCGGGGATTGTGGATGAGAGATTGTGGTGTATCAGTATGCTTAAGTTACTGATGCTCAGAGAGGTAAAGAGATTCCTATAGCTGAGAGCAGGGCTGGGATACAAACACAGATTTTTCTGAGCCTGGAGCCCACGCTTTTACCGGGGACTGACTCTCCTTCCCTCCAGCTAGCTCAGCCCTCTCTGCAGCTTTATGGGCCTGCATCCCCACTGTTCTGACTCCATCCACTACATCCCCTCACCTTTCCCTCCTGGGTAGGTTGTGAAGTCCTTAGACTGAGTCAGAAGTTCTGCCTTTCACACGCATTCCCTGGAGAGGCATATCCAGGATTTCCAAAACCGGGATACGTCCCACTTCCCCAGGGAAACAAAGGGCCCACAGAGGCTCATCTCCACAATTTCTTTTAAAATTTTATAGAGAATTTAAAATTTTTATTGGAAATTTACATAACATAAACTTAACAACTTTAAAGTGAACAATTCAGTGACATTTGGTATCTTCACAGTGTTGTATAACCACCACATCTATCTACTTCCAAAATATTTGCATCACCCCAGAAAGGAAACTAGTACCCATTAAGCAGTTAGTCCTCATTTCCCCCTCCCTCCAGCCCCTAGCAACCAGCAGTCTGCTCTGATGCTATGGATTTACTTATTCTGGGTATCTCACATAAATGGAACCGTATATTGTGTGACCTAGAGTGTCTGGCTTTTTCACTGAGCATGGTATTTTTGAGGTTCATCCTTATGGTAGCATGGATCAGAACTTCATTCCTTTTTATGGCTTAGTAGTATTCCATGGTATAGATAGACAACATTTTGTTTATCTGTTCATCTATTGATGGGCATTAGGTTATTTCCCCCTTTTGGCTACTGTGAATTGCACTGTGAGGAGCATGCAAGGAAGTGCATTGTTTGCACAATTTCTTTTTAAGATAAACTCTCTGCTGCAGCCAAGTGTCAGCTTTCCCTTTTACTGCCTCACTCGAGGCCCCTCTGCTGGGGTTTGGTACAGATTCAAAGCCTAGGATGAGGCTGAATATGCAAAGGACTGAGAGGAGATGAGGGGGCCGAGGAGGAAGGAGACAAAAGGATACTAGTTTGCTTTGGCTTTAAATTATATTTTTTTATGCACAAAATTAATGCATGTTAATTGTGGAAACTTTTAAATATGCAGAAAACACAAAGAAGAGCTTTTTGAACCTTCTCTTTAAGTCCATCACCCAGGGAGAGGTTTCTTGTCATTTGTAATAATATCGTTTATACTGTTTGTTTGCTTATTTGTTTTTAAAATAGACTACCTTTTAGAATAGTTTTAGATTTACAGAAAAATTGAGAAGATAGTAAAGAGAGTTCACATATACTACCTTACCCAATTTCCCCTATTATTAACATCTTACGTTAGTGTGGTACATTTGTTGAAATTAATGAACCCATACTGATACATTGTTGACTGAAGTCCACAGTTTATTTAATGTCCTTATTTTTTACCTAAGGTCCTTTCCCCAGGATCCTATCCAGGAAACCTGGTTACATCTAGTCATCATGTCACCCAGGCTTTTCTTGGCTGTGACAATTTCTCAGACTTCCCTTGTTTTTGATGACCTTGGCAGTTTTGCGGGGCTCTAGTCAGATATATTGTACAATGTCCCTTTATTGGGATTTGTTTGATGTTTCTCTCATGATTTAGCTGGGGTTATAAATTTGGAGAGGAAGATCACAGAAGTAAAGTGCCGGTTTCCTCACATCATATCAAGGGTGCCTATTATCAACATTACCTGTAACTGCTGACATTGGCCTGGATCACCTGGCTGTAACAGTGTTTCTCTGGTTTCTTCATATTGTAAACTTACTCTTTTCTCCACTCTAGATCCCATAGTGTTTTAAACACCATTATTTTGAACAGTAGGAGTTCACTGAAGGAAGTGATCACTTACCTGATTAACCTACCCTTTTCATTCTGTTAAGTATACTAAGTATATGATACACTGAATACCCACTGACTTTAGGTGTCTAGGACACCTGAATCATTCAGCTCCTACCCATTGAACTATATCCTTACCAGTCAGTTCCATTCCCAGACCTAGGAATGCCAATTGTATTTGTTATTGTAAACCACATTATTTAATTATTAGGGGATTCAATAAACTATAAGTGATAAAACTATTAACCAACCAGTTAACAGGCCTAATTAAAATTCATGGACGCGGGACTTCCCTGGTGGCCCAGTGGTTAAGAATCCGACTGCCGATGTTGGGGACGTGGGTTCGATCCCTGGTCCGGGAAGATCCCACATGCCCCGGAGCAACTAAGCCTGTGTGCCACAACTACTGAGCCTGCGCTCTAGAGCCCACAAGCCACAAGTACTTAAGCCCATGCGCCTAGAGCCTGTGCTCTGAAACAAGAGAAGCCACTGCAGTGAGAGGCCCACGCACCACAACGAAGAGTAGCCCCTGCTCGCGCAACTAGAGAAAGCCCACGTGCAGCAACGAAGATCCAACGACGAAGACCCAACACAGCCAAAAATAAATAAATAAATTTATTTTTAAAAAACTTCATTGACGCCTTTATTGTAATATTGTTCTATATCAAAAAAGTCCTGCTTTTATTTGTTTATTTTCTCTGCTAGATTAATTTTACAATTAATTTGTCAAGATACGTTAAAAAAATCTGTTGCAGTTTTCATTGGGATTTTTTTAAATTCATGAATTCATTTGGGGAAATTAACTTTATACTATAGAGCATTTTTACCATGGCACAGAAACTTCCTTTTACTCAAATCTTTTTTATGTTGTTCAGTAAAGAAAGTGTCATAGTTTCACTTTATAGATCTTATATGTTTCTTATTAAGTATATGCCTATTTTTAGGACTTTGTTGCTATAGTAAACGCTATTAGATTTATTATTTGGTTATTGATGATTTATAGGAAAGCACTTCGTTCTTGTATATTTTTAGCACTATCTGACATCTATTGATTCCAATAATTTTTTTTTTTTGGCCGTGCCTCGCGGCATGTGGGATCTTAGTTCCCCGACCAGGGATTGAACCCGCGCCCCCTGCATTGGGAGTACAGAGTGTTAACCACTGGACCGCCAGGGATAATTTTATATATAATCTTGGATTTTCAAGGTAGATGATCATGCAATCTGCATACAATAACAGTTTTGTCTTTTCTTTTTTATTATTTCTGTGTATATTTTTGTGTGTACAGAATTTGTCTGGATCTCCAGTAAAATGTTGAGTAACAGCAGTAATCGAGGTATCCTTTTTTTGTTACTCATTTTGATGGGTAGGCTTCTGTTTTCACCATTCCTGGTAGATAACCCACATACACTGAAGAAAATTTCCTTGCATTCCTAGTTTGAAAATGGGATTTTTTTTTTCTTATGATGTTAATATATAAATTATGCCGCTAGTGTTGAGCCAGCTTTGCATTCCTGAAATAAATCTTACTTGGTCATGAGATATTATCCTTATATTATATGGCTGAATTTGATTTGCCTATATTTTGTTTAGGATTTTTGCATCTAGTTCATATGTAAGGCTGGCTTATAATTTCTTTGTCAGACTTTGTCTTTGGGATTACGTTAAACTTTTAAAATGAGTTTTGTGTCCTTCACCTTTTTTCTCTGCTCTAGAACAATTTATATATCACAAAGATTATCTGCAGCTTTTAGGGTCAGGTAGAGTTCATCCATGGGTACATCTGGGTCTAGTGACTTTAATTTTTTTTTAAACATTCTAATTGAAGTATGTCATACACAGAGATAAGCCCTCAATTCATAAGTTTTGGCTTGATGAATTATTCGAGTTAACATTCTCCTAGGACCACCACCCAGGCCAAGAAATAGAGCATGACTTAGACCCAAGAAATAGAGCATGACCTAGACCCAAGAAATAGAGCATGACTTAGACCCAAGAAATAGAGCATGGCTTAGACCCAAGAAATAGAGCATGGCTTAGACCCAAGAAATAGAGCATGGCTTAGACCCAAGAAATAGAGCATGACTTAGACCCAAGAAGCCCCTTCCTGCCTCCTCCCAGCCGCTGCCTCCCACTTTCCTCCCCAGACATCATCGCTGCCCTGACTCCTATCACCTTGGATTAGTTTTGCCTGATTTTGCATTTTATATAAATGGAATCATACAGTATATATACTCTCGTGTTCTTTTGCGGTGTGAAGCAAGAGTCTGTTCAATTTAGTTGTCTGGTATTTCATTGTATAAAATATGCCACAATTTATCTATTCAGTCTGCTATTGAGGGGCATTTGCATGATTTTCGGTTTTAGAGCATTATGAGTAACCCTGCTCTGAACATTTTTGCACATGTCTTTGCGGCATTCACTCACACGTTTCTACTGGGAGTGGAAAAATAGGGTCAGTGAATGTGCATATGTCGACCGTTACTAGGTTCCACCAACTGCTTTCCAAAGTGGGTGTATAAGTTCATATTCCCAGAAGTGGTGCATGAGAACTTTAGTTGCTCAGTATCCTTACCAACACTTGATGGTATTATCACTCTTTTTTTTAATTTTATTTTAGCCACTGTGGTCTGTGTTCAGTTGTACTTCAGTGGGTTTAAATTTGCTGCTCCTGATAACTGAGTTGAGCACATTTTCTTACATGTTTTGGCAATTTGGATATCGTCTTTTGTGAATGCCTATTTGGGATGTTTACCTATTTTTTCCCCCACTTAGTTGTCTTTTCCTTATGTGTAGGATCATTGAGTTTTAGATTAAAAACTTAGCTCTCCAAATATGTGCACTTAAGGCTATACACTTTACCCTGTAAGTACTATATTAGCTGTATCCCATATATTTTGATTTGTCATATTTTCATAATAATTTAAGTTTAAAATATCTACTATTTCTTCTTTGTCCTACAGGTTATTTAGAAGCATGTTGCTTAATTTCCACCTACATGGAGATTTTCTCGTTATCTTTGTATTATTGATTTCTACTTTAATCTACTGTGATCAGAGGACATATTCTGCATAATTTGAAAATGTTTTGAGACTTGCTTTATGAACTAGCATATAGTCAGTTCTGGTAAATATATTTTGTCAAGTCTACATGCACTTAAATTCTGCGTTTGTTGGGTATCATACATTGTATATGTAAATTAAGTCAAGTTTGTTAATTATGTTGTTTAAATCTTTTATAATCTTACTGACTTCTGTCTGCTTATTCTATGGTTCCTAAGAAACATATTATAATCTCCCACTGTAAAGCATTACACTTATGATTTGTGTACTTTTCTGTATATGATATACTTTGATAAGAACTTCACTAAATATCTCCCACTGTGGTTGTGAACTTGTCCATTTCACCTTTAGGTTTTGTCAATATTTGTTTATGCATTTTGAAGGTATGTGGTTTTTTTGTTTTTTTGTTTTTGGTAAATACAAATTTACAAGTTTTATGTCTTCCTGGTGAAATGACTGCCTTTACCATATTAAAATACCTTCCTTGTCTCTACTAAAGACATATTTCTTGCTTTAAAATCTACTTTGGGGGCTTCCCTGGTGGCGCAGTGGTTGAGAGTCTGCCTGCCGATTCAGGGGATGCGGGTTCGTGCCCCGGTCCGGGAGGATCCCACATGCCGCGGAGCGGCTGGGCCCGTGGGCCATGGCCACTGGGCCTGAGCCTGTGCTCCGCAGCGGGAGAGGCCACAGCAGTGAGAGGCCCGCGGAACGCCAAAAAAAAAAAAAAAAAAAAAAAATCTACTTTGTCTGATATTAATACAGCTGCAAGTTTCGTTTGGGTTAGTGTTTTCATTGTACATTTTTAAAATCTAGATATTTCATATAAAATATTGGAGAGATAATTTGATTTTCTCTGTAGTGTCCTCTTCGATAGAATTTTGTTGTTGTTGTTCCTTGTAGGCAGTTAGATTAGGGCTGATCGATAATCCAACTAGAGATTTGAAGTGGGCTTTCGTGTTGGTGGGGGCCAGTATGGTTCTGGTTCACCCTTACCCCTAAGGTATAGTCTTTTGGGATCTCAATGGAAAACCAGGGAGGCTAACCAGGTATTTCCTCTTGGGGGGTTCTGATCTCCAAGCTTTGTTCCCCAAACCTTGACAGGTGGTGAAAGTGCTCTCAGCTTCACAGCCACAATTTTTGATCAGATGTCGCTAAGGGAAGAGCCACATCGAGTGTGGAACTCACCCATCTGGACTTCCCTCTGGGATCTTGTTCTTACAAATATTTGCTGCCCTGGTGGCTCTCCAGTGCCTTGAATAGATTATTTCTTTCTTTATTTAACTTTTAATCCAGCTTTTCTACTTGTTCTCAGGGACAGGTTTGGTCTAAAACAGGCTGGAACAGGCTTCCATTACTGAAAGTAAAAAGGTTAGAGCATTTCCTGATGCCATTTTAAGAGTTACATCTTTCATTACCTTTTCAGTTTTGCTGTCATTATTGCTCTAAGTCAGGTTTTCTACATCTTTTGAATAAGTCTCCTAGAAAATCATTTATTTCATCTAAGTTAAAGTTGTTACAAAATTACATATGGTATTCTTTCGCAATTAAAAAACATCAGTGTATCTTTTGTTATGTTTCTTTTCTCATTCTTAAGTTTCTAAAAATATTTAATATAGCTTTCTTTACCAGAGTTGGCAAATGCTTATTTTATTGTTCTTTTCAGTAATCATATTTCTTGTCTATCAATTAAGTTTATGGTTTTAAAAAATTTGTTCCCTAGAGGATCTCAGTTTTTGGCCAAGTCAAGATGGTAACTTGAGAGACATTAAAAAAAAATCAATGAAAACCTTCCCTTTGGTGTAAGAGAGAGTCATGTTTCAATCCTGAATCTATCATTTACTATCTGTCTCATGAAGAATATCTATTCTACAGTTTGTTGTGAGATAATATAGTAAAGAACTTATTACAATGCCTGGCATGTGATTAAATACAAAAATAAGTTGTTGTTGTTATT
The DNA here is from genome assembly GCF_000442215.2 of Lipotes vexillifer. Taxonomy (NCBI): domain Eukaryota; kingdom Metazoa; phylum Chordata; class Mammalia; order Artiodactyla; family Lipotidae; genus Lipotes; species Lipotes vexillifer. The sequence continues at coordinate 5,750,032 of NW_006797390.1, forward strand.
CTGACATGTGAACAATGGAGCAACGATGACATAGTTAGAATTGTCATAGGGCAGATATCACAACTGCCAACACACATTTGGGATGCCACATAAAGAAATTACTCTTACAGAATGAGGTGTTGAAGGTAAGAGAGAGACCTAATTGGTCAGACTTGGGTTTGGATCTTGGCTCTACCACTTACTTAGCTGTGTGACCTTGCATGTGGTACTTAACATCTCTGTGCCTCAGTTTCTCACCTGTAATATGTAGATAATAATAGGATTATTTTGTGGGCTAACTGATGTAATGTATACAAAATTCTTAAGACAAGGTCTCGCACATAAACTTTAATACGTTTAGCTATTACTATTAAATGGCTTACTCCAGAAGGTAGAACTGGGACCAACAAGTAGAAGTAAAGGGGCAAATCTTTGGCTCAGTTTGAGAAGGGTGTTTCCAAAGATTAACGTTCTCCGACAATGGGCAGGGCTAGCGTTTGTAGTAATAAGTTATATACTGAGCTGCACATTCAATCTCCAAGGCATTTTTAGCTCTGTAATTCTATGATTTCACAACAGTATGGGTGTTCCAGATATTTCCCCCTTTCCAGATTCCTATGCTGTTTTACCTTTTCTCTCACTTGGCAATTGCTTCTCCATGTTGTGTGTTCTTTTTTGGCATATTTGTTTATTCTTTCGTTCAATCGCAGTGCAGGAAGCCCCATGCCAGATGTTGATAATAAAGTGAGGAACGACACCAGACCACCCCCTACCCCCTCCAAACTCTCCTGAGGCCACAGGCCAGCAGGGGAGAGAGACATTAGTCAACATTCTCCCTACTGAGTGTGTGGCCACAGTCTGAGATGAGTGCCCCGAACATAGGTGAGCGTGGAGACCCTGACCCAGATGCATGCTCGGGGTCCCCCTGAGTAACTGACATGCACAGTGAAATTCACATCGGGCTTGGGATGGCTGAAGCAAAGTAGGGGAATGGGTGAGTCTTGTCATAGGTGTCCCTCCACCTCTCCTAAAGCCCCCATCTCCCGCCACTTGGGCTCATGTTATTATCACATTGCATCCATCACTTGGGCAATTCCTCACGTTGGGCATCTCTCCTGAACCATCCTTCCTGACTTGTCAGAACTTATCTGTCTGCTGTCTCACTTCCTTATGCTTGGCTCAGCATTAAAAGATGCTACTCTTCTTTTCGATTAAATCTTTGCATTTTATCAGAAACTCTTACTGTATTAAAGAAGCAGGGTGTGTAATGAGGGCATTCCAGCTATTTTCTCAGGGTTGGGGAAGCCATATTTGGGGGCAAAGAGCCTTTCACTTCCTCTCTAACCACCCCATGCAGTGGTTGTACACTTGATCTCCACTGGATCTCCACCCTGCTCCCCACCCCATCGTCTACCTCAACGCCCCCCCCGCATCTCCCCACACCCACAGACTTTCCACAATAGCCCTGGGTCCCTCCTACCCAAGCATTCACACTTGGGGTGTTCTTTCTTCGGGGCTCCAGGGGAAAGCAACAGGCAAAGGAATCTGCTCCATCTGGTCCAAGGAAGGAGACCTCGAGAGGAAGCAACACTTCCTCTGCTCAGCCTTTCTTCCTGGGTTGCAACTAGGATCAGCCACTGTCAGCTTCTCCCCCAAGGAAGAGAGACAGCATAAGGGGAACCGGTTCCTGCTCCGGCACCTTTGGGTCTGGCTCTGTCGTCTTAAATCATCTGCCTCGAGCCCCTCTCTCAGGCATTGCAATACACAGAACTGTTTTACTTTGGGAGCAGACAGACTATGAAGTGAGCGCTCACAGAAGGGCTGAATCTACTGAAATAGATAAAAGCCCTCTGTCTACTCTAAATACTCTATGATATCAGCTGGTTACTTTTGTCTCTCCCTCCTCATAAAAAAGAAGTCCAGGGCTTCCCTGGTGGCGCAGTGGTTGAGAGTCCGCCTGCCGATGCAGGGGACGCGGGTTCGTGCCCCGGTCCGGGAGGATCCCACGTGCCGCGGAGCGGCTGGGCCCGTGAGCCGTGGCCGCTGAGCCTGCGCGTCCGGAGCCTGTGCTCCGCAACGGGAGAGGCCGCAGCAGTGAGAGGCCCGCGTACCGCAAAGAAAAAGAAAAAAAATAAAAGAAGTCCAGGCAGCACCATTAGGTGACATTGTTGTCATTATTATTAAGTGTCATGTTGGCAAGGATTGTCTGTGTGCATGCACGTTCTGTCTAGACTCATAGAATTATTCTACATCAGTGATGACAAATCAATTGACGGCTGTGAGAGAAAGGAGAAAGTCTTGTAGTCTCAGAGAAGGAGAAGTCAACCAGGGTGATTAGAGTCAAAGAAAATAGATTCCCAGAGTAGATAGCCTAGTTCTGTTGACGATTTCGATAGGTTATCAGCAGAGGAGCCGAGAGGGGGCAGTAGGCAATGTGGTGATGAACGGATGGAATGCTTGTCCTAAGGCAGTGGAAGGCGTGGCAACTACATGCAAGGGTGAGGGTGTAAAGATCTAGAAGAAAGCTCCGGAAATGACCAAATGGCAGAACATGGGATTTGGGAAGAAAGACACCAGAAGTACTCAGAGAAGAGAACAGAAGATTGAGAAGTCTTTGAGGATACGAATGAGGCCACAGGCACTGCCGTTCTGGGGTCCAATATGGTTTCCCATCAGTGGACATGTAAGTAAGACGTGTCTGACCAGAACTGGTGGTCAGATCCTGGCCTGGACTGACTAGGCAACTGACAGCAAGATGGTCAGCATCTGAGTGCTTAGTCACATCTTGGCTTAGGAGTGGGGATACGGAGAAGCCACTTTCATGCAGTCTTTCTAAGCTTTCCTTAAGTAGGGTTTCCTGCAGGATGGGTGAGGCCAGTACACAGACAGAAGAGCACAAGAGGAGCCCGTGCCAGCAAAGAGCTGCCCGTGGTCCTGTCTACCTGCTCCACACCCTCCTCCTCTTAAACTTTTCTGTGGATGTGAATACATATATCAAGACATCAAGTTGTACACTTTAAATATATGCAATTTTTATATGTCAAAATTATCTCAGTAACGTTGTTTAAAAAAAAAAACTACGGTTAGATCTTTCAAAGTCTCTAAATAGATGGGGTATCAGACAACAAGTTTTGATGAGTAGCAGACAGAGAAGGGTCCAAGTCAGAGCATTATTGAGGAGGTAGGTCTTGAGCAGAGGGTTCCATGAGCACGCAGTGGAATGTGGGCATTGGGTGTCCGAGGTCATCCAAACAGCTGAGAGACATTCCAGGAGGGAAGGCAGTGGACCCCAAATTACTGATTTGAGGGCTTTTCTGAGCCAGTGGGAGTCGCGTCCTTGCTAAGCTGCCATTGGGTCATAATTCCAGCGCTAAAACACTCAGTTGTGCCCTTTTAGCTAAGCCCTCAAAGCCGCTTTTTTTTTTTTTTTTTTTTTTGCGGTACGCGGGCCTCTCACTGCTGTGGCCTCTCCCGTTGCCGAGCACAGGCTCCGGACGCGCAGACCCAGCGGCCATGGCTCACGGGCCCAGCAGCTCCGTGGCACGTGGGATCCTCCCGGACCGGGGCACGAACCCGTGTCCCCCGCATCGGCAGCCGGACTCTCAACCACTGCGCCAGCAGGGAAGTCCTCAAAGCCGCTTTTTAAAAAATCATTCTTAAGCACCTCTTGCCCTCTTGTGGGCATATTTTTACAATAAAATCTAAAGTTAATCCTTTTCCAGGTTGTGACCAGGCCGTTTTGCTTTTATTATTTTTTTTAAAAATAAATTTATTTATTTATTTTTGGCTGTCTTGGGTCTTCGTTGCTTCACGCAGGCTTTCTCTAGTTGTGGTGAGCGGGGACTACTCTTTGTTGCAGTGCACAGGCTTCTCCTTGTGGTGGCTTCTCCTGTTACGGTGCACGGGCTTCAGTAGTTGTGGCACATGGGCTCAGTAGTTGTGGGTCGTGAGCTCTAGAGCACAGGCTCAGTAGTTGTGGCTCATGGGCTTAGCTGCTACGCGGCATGCGGGATCTTCCCGAACCAGGGCTCGAAACCGTGTGCCCTGCATTGGCAGGCAGATTCTTAACCACTGCGCCACTGGGGAAGCCCCATTTTGCCTTTATCACTGCATTTCTCCCCAGTAAAAGTTTCTTGCATGATTGCTGGATGTCAGAACTCATGGTTATGTGGATGCATATTTCACTACTGGCCTGGATTGACCCTCAGTACTGTGTGGCAAGGCCATGATGGAGGTATGTATTGGGTGCTATGGAGAACAAAAGATGAAAACTTGACTTTTGCCTTGAAAACTAGAAGAGCATCCCAAATGAAATATTTGGGATGGGTTTTGAAGGATGAGTAAGAGTTTGCTAGGCCATAAAGGAAAGAAAGGAGACAAGAGGTTTTAGGTAGAGGAATACGTATGCAAAATACAGATGCTCTAAAAAACACTATTTGTTTGGAGACAATAAGAAGTTCTGTAGGGCTGTGTCAAAGGTTAATGTAAAAAATTAATAGAGACTAATATTTATTGAGTGCTTATTAAGTACCAAGCACTATCTGGGCACTTTAAGTGTAGGAACTGAACTGAGTCTCCCAACAGCCATTTGAGTTTTATCATCCCCATTTTAATGATGAGGAAACTGAGGTACACAGATGCTCACATGTGTGGAGGGAGGGTATGAGATGTAGCACCGTAGAAGGCTGGAAATCTTGGGGCCAGATTGTGAAGGGCATTCTGTGTCATGCTAAGGAGTTGGCATCTTGTCTGTTAGGCCATTGTTTCTCAAGCTGTGTCATGTGAAGCCAGTGATCCTTCGGAGGTATCTTAAGAGCAGTTACTAGTATCAAGGGGGTGGTGGATCAGGTTGTTTCCAGCTGTTACTCGTTATATTTAATGGGTTAGTGAATATTTCATGTGGAAAAACTGTGCTGCTGTTCAAAGGAATGTCTAGAAAAGCACTTCTTTTGACCACAAGGAGCCATTACAGTAAGTCCCCTACATACGAACCTTCAAGGTTCGAACTTTCAAACATGCAAACGTGCGTTCGCATGTCCAATCACATAAGTTAGTTCACATGTCTGACGTACATTGTCACGTGCGTGCATCCCCTACAAGTGGTTGTGCTTTTGTGCACTTTACTGTATGGTACTGTATAGAGTACAGTAGCACAGTGTCTTTATTTCAGGCTAGATCTGCAGGAGGAGGACTTCATTGAACTCCTTGCCTTGCAACACAAGGAGCTGAGTAACGAAGTCCTGATGCAATTGGAGGCCCAGAGAAAAGGACGAAGAGAGACAAGAGGAACAAAAATAACTGAAGAACTGAAGAGATTCATGATGCGGGAAATGGCAAGGGGATTTCCTTTATTTGAGGAGGCACTGTTAGGTTTTGAGGCACAGGACCCGAACGTAGAACGGTGCACGAAGGTTGCAGCAGCCATTCAGAATGCAATCCAGGGCTACCGCGTCATCTATGACGAGAAAAAAAAAGCTACTACCCAGACATCACTGGATCGTTTTTTCAAGAGGGTAGATAGAATTGAATCCAGCAAGGAACCAGAACGTGTGCCATCAGCATCAGGCGTGAGTGAAATTGCAGCTTGCTCTCCATCTCCTGTTGCTGACGACCCTTCAGCTCTACCATCTCCCACCTCCTCTCCCTCCTCCAGTCAGTAACTCTTCCTGCCTGTTCACTCGATGGCAGCCCCTGTGTGCCAGCTGTTGTGCTGGACTACTGTACTTTTCAAGGTACTGTACCGTAAGATTAAAAATGTTTTCTTATTTTTTGTGTTTGTTTTGTATGTATCATCTGTGTGAAAAATATTATAAACCTATTACAGTACGGTACTACATAGCCGATTGTGTTAGTTGGGCACCTAGGCTAACTTTGTTGGACTTGTGAACAAACTGGACTTACGAACACGCTCTCGGAACAGAGCTCGTTTGTATGTAGGGGGCTTGCTGTATAGAGTTTTAGACAAGAAAACAGAATGTTTGTACCTTTTCATGTCGAGCTTTGTGGAGTAGGATTAGATGGGGGACACTGAGGGCAATGAATTGACTTCCTTGTCAAGAAAGAAAATACCACGGTGCTTAGAATGCAGGACGCCCCTCTTAGATATTTGCCGAAGGTTCCAGGCTTTTTAGAGTTTACGATTCAGGCTTCACAGCCCTGATAAATCTAAAACATGCACATGTAAGAGAAGCAGCTATTTATCTCTATGTGAACTGGGAATGGGATAATTTGTGTACTAAGATATTTACAAAAGCAAGGACCTGTTCTCTAAATACAGTCATATCTCTTCTATTCAGACTTGCTTATCCTACACCTTCGACATCCTAGAACCAGGAAACCTTCAGAGCAGGTAAAGCAGATATCGTACCGCCCATGCACTGAAACTCACAGACCTTACTCAGATCCATTTGCTCTTACTGACATACAATTCTTGAAAGCCATAATGCTGTATAAACTGCTTTCATATATATTATCTCACTTTAATTTTCACTCACTTTACTTTTTGAGGACTTCCTTACTTTCTGGAAATGCAAGGTGCTCCAGACTTGTTTTGTGTATTTCCTGACCCAGTCTTTGAATCAGCTATTTCTTTGAGAAGCGTGGTGCCTTTCACTGGAGGATGGTGTTAGAAACCAAGATCTGGGTACTAGCTGTGCTCATTGCTACTGGAGTGCCATTGCTTTTAGGCTCTTTCAGCTGGCAAAGCAAGGCGATAAATGTGTGTACACTATCTCATGTATGTACACATATCAGTAAAGATTTCTAGGTGTAACCATGTGGGAACATGAGTTCATGCTAACGTCTTCAACTCTAATCCATTACCACATGGTTTATTCTAGCCTCCGCCCCTTGCTTATCTGTAATCTCTCACTCCAACAGTGAACAATTGGCCCCGACTCCCCACCTTCCATTTACTTAATTGTCCATTTCCAGGACATGGTTATAGCAGAATCATATTGTTTACTCATACCCCCATAGGAAATAACTTTATCAGCTGGAGTACAGTGCTTATGTGCAGTTAGTTGCTTTGCCTGTAGCCTTACAAGTTTTTATCTATTGATCTCCTGTTTTCAATTGTATTGATTTCTGCTCTAATTTTTCTTGTTTCTTTTATTCTGTTTTTTTTTTTGGGGGGGGGGGTGGTAATTTGCTCTTCTTTTTCTAGTTTCTTAAGATGGAAGCTTAGATGACTGATTTTAGATCTTTTTTTTTCTAATATATGTATTTGCTGCTATAAATTTCCTTCTAAACATGGTTTTTGTTGCATCTCACAAATTTTGACAAGTTGTATTTTCATTTTCATTTAGTTAAAAAAATTTTTTTTTAATTTCCCTTGAGATTTCTTCTTTGATCCTTCTGTTATTTAGAACTGTGTTGTTTGCTTTCTAAGTATTTGGGGATTTTCCACCTACCTTTCTGTTATAGATTTCTAGTTTAATTCCACTGTGGTCTGAGAGCAGACATTGTATTTTAAAATACGTTAGTACGTGTTTTATGGCCCAGGATGTGGTAATCTTCGTGAGCACTTCCTGTGGGCTTGAGAAGAATATGCCTTCTGCTATTGTTGGATAAATAGTTGGTAGATATCAATCACAGTCAGTTGATTGATGGTGCTATTGATTTCAATTTGTCCTTGCTAATTTTCTTTCTGCTCAATCAACCCATTTCCGACAGAGGGCTGTTGAAGTTTCCAGCTGTAGTAGTGGATTCATCTGCTTCTCCTTGGCGTGCTTTCAATCTTTGGCCTCACAGTGTGATGCTCTGTTGTTAGGTGCATAGACATTTAGGATTGTTATGTCGTCTTGAAGGACTGGCCCCTTTATCATTATGTAATGCCCCTCCTTACCCCTGATAACCTATCTTGCTCTGAAATCTGCTGTCTGAAATTAATACAGCTGCACCACTTTCTTTTGATTACTGTTAGCATGGTATATCTTTCTCCATCCTTTTACTTTTAATCTATATGTCTTTGTATTTAAAATGGTTTTCTTTTTTTTTTTTTTTTGTGGTATGCAGGCCTCTTGCTGTTGCGGCCTCTCCCATTGTGGAGCACAGGCTCCGGACGCGCAGGCTCAGCGGCCATGGCTCACGGGCCCAACGGCTCCGCAGCACGTGGGATCTTCCCGGACCGGGGCACGAACCCGTGTCCCCTGCATCGGCAGGCGGACTCTCAACCACTGCGCCACCAGGGAAGCCCCTAAAATGGTTTTCTTGAAGATAACGTATAGTTGGGTCTTCTTTTTTATCCTCTCTGACAATCTCTGTCTTTAATTGGTATATTTACACCGCTGACATTTAAAGTGCTTATAGATATAGTTGGATTAATATCTACCACAGGGCTTCGCTGGTGGCGCAGTGGTTGAGAGTCCGCCTGCCGATGCAGGGGACACGGGTTCGTGCCCCGGTCCGGGAAGATCCCACGTGCTGCGGAGCCGTTGGGCCCGTGAGCCATGGCCGCTGAGCCTGTGCTCCCCAACGGGAGAGGCTGCAACAGTGAGAGGCCTGCAAACGCCGCCCCCCCCACAAAAAAAATATATACCATATATTTTACTGTTTTCTATCCGTTGTCTTTATTCTTTGTTCCTATTTTTGTTTTCCACTCTCTTTTATGGTGTGTGAATGTGTGTGTTTTATTGTGGTAAAAAATACATAACATAAAATTTACCATCCTAGCCATTTTAAGTGTACAGTACGAAAGTGTTAACTGTATGCAAACTGTTCTGGAACTTTTTCATCTTGCATGTCTGAAAGCTTATACTTATTGACCAACAACTCCTTGTATCTGCCTCCCTCCAGCCCCTGGCTACCACTCTTCTCTCTGCTTCTGTGGGTTTGACTAATTTAGACACCTCATCTACGCAGGATCATGCAGGCTTTGTTCTTCTGTGATTGGCTCTTTCCACTATGCATAACGTCTCAGAGTTCATTCATGTCGTAGCTTATGACAGGAGTCTCTCTTTTTTGAGGCTGATATTATGTTGTGTGTATATACCACATTTTCTCTGTCTATTCGTCTGTTGATGGATGCTTAAGCTGTTTCCTCCTCTTACCTATTCTGAATAATGCTGCAGTGAACGTGGGAGTGCCGATACTTTTTCAAGACTTATACACTACCATGTGTAAAATAGATAGCTAGTGGGAACCTGCTATCAAGCACAGGAAGCTCAGCTCTGTGCTCTGTGATGACCTAAGTGAGTGGGATGGGGGTGGGTGGGAGGGAGGTTCAAGAGGGAGGAGATATATGTATACAAAGAGCTGATTCACTTCATTGTACAGCAGAAACTAACACAAAATTGTAAAGCAGTTGTACTCCAATTAAAAGAAAAAAAAAAAAAGAAGACTGTGCCTTCAATTCTTTTGGCTAAATACCCAGAAGTGGGATCACTGGATCATACGGTAGCTCTATTTTTATTTTTTGAGGAACCTTCATACCGTTTTCAATAGCAGTTGCACCGTTTTCGATTCCCACCAACAGTGCACAAGGGCTACAGTTTCTTTACCTTCGGCACCACGCTTGTTATTTTCTGTGCGTGTTTTTTAAAACTAGTAGCCATCCTAATGGCTGTGAGGTGTTCTCACTGTGGTTTTTGATTTGCATTTCCCTGATGATAAGGGATGTTTTGCATCTTTTCATGTACTTATTCACTATTTTCATGCTTTCTTTGAAAAAATGCTTATGGAAGTCTTTTGCCCATTTTTAAATCGGGTAAAAAATTTTTTTTTTGCTACTGAGTTTTAGGAGTTTCTATTTTTTTCAGATATTAATACCTTATCATATATATGGTTTGCAAATATTTTCTCCCATCCTATAGATTGCCTTTGAATTCTGCTAATGAGCCCCTTTGCTGTGCTGAAGTTTGACGTCGTTCTGTTTCTCAGTGTTTGCTTTTAGTCCCTGTGATCTCAGTGTAATATCCACTGCCTTCGTGGGCTTAATTGAGCATTTTACAATGATTCTATTTTCTACAGTTTCTTAGTGTATCAGTAATTAACACTTCTTTTTTTTAAAAACTTGTCCAGTGGTTGCCCTAGAGTTTGCAAAATATATTTACAACTAATCCAAGTCCACTTTCAAATAACACTGTAATGCTTCATGTATAAGTGCTTTATACCAACAAAATAATCCTAATTCCTCCCTCCCATGCCTTGTATCTTTGCTGCCCTTCATTTCACTTATATAGAGGCATATATATATATATACACATAAGCATACATAATAGAATATATTGTTGCTATTAATTCGAGCAAACTGTTATCTTTTAGATGAATTAAGAACACTTACTCCTTCTTTAACGCTCT
>NW_006797390.1:5760342-5764808 GCF_000442215.2 Lipotes vexillifer
TGACTGATACTTTTTCTTCTCTCTGAAGAACTTCTTTTAACATTTCTTCCAAGGCAGGTACGCTGGCGATGAATTCCCTTAATGTTTGTCTGAGAAAGTTTTTATTTATCCTTCAGTTTTCAAGGCTAATTTTGATGGATACAGAATTCTAGGTTAGTGGGGTTTTTCCTCAACACTTGAAATGTTTTTACTCCACTGTCTTCTTGCTTGCATGTTTTTTTGAGAAGTTGGATGTAATTCTTTTTTTTTTTGGCGGTACGGGGGCCCCTCACTGCTGTGGCCTCTCCCATTGCGGAGCACAGGCTCCGGACGCTCAGGCTCAGCGGCCACGGCTCACGGGGCCCAGCCGCTCCGCGGCACGTGGGATCCTCCCGGACGAAGCCCTGGACGTAATTCTCATCCTTGTTTCTTTATAGAATAGATGAGGGTTGTGTTTTTTTGCCCCCCTCTGGCTTCTTTCCAGATTTTTTCTTTGTTTTTGATGTTCTGCAGTTTGAATATGATCTGTGTAGGTATAGTTTTGTGGCATTTATCCTGCTTGATATTCTCTGAGATTCCTGCATCTGTGATTTAGTGTCTGATACTAATTTGGGGAAATTCTCAGTTATTATTACTTCAAATATCTCTTCTGTTCTTTCTTTCTTTCTTCTCCTTCTGGTATTCCCATTACACAGGCATTACACCTTTTGTAGCTGTCTCACAGGTCTTAGCCACTTTTTCTTCCCCCTCCCCCGCCCCCTCCTGTCCCCTCTCCTTCTCCTTTTTCCTCTGTCTTTTTCTCTCCTTGTTTTTCAGTTTTGGAAATTTCTATTGAAATATCCTCAAGTGGAGATATTTAGAGAGAGAGAGAGAGAGAGAGAGAGATTCTTTTTCCAATTCTTTTCCATTGTAAGTTATTACAAGGTATTGAATACAGCTCCCCATACTATACCTTGTTGTGCTAGGACCTTGTTGCTTATTGAGAGATCCTTTCATCAGCTGTATGTGATCTAATGTGCCCGTCAAAGGCGTCCTTCATTTCTGTGACAGTGCTTTTCTATCTCTAGCCTTTCTTTTAGATTCTTTCTTAGAATTTCTATCTGTCTGCTTACATTGCCCATCTATGTTATTCATTAGAGCCCTCAGGTTATTAATCGTGGTTGTTTTAAATTCCTAGTCTGATCGTTCTCACATCCCTGCTACATACCAGCCTGGTTCTGATGCTTACTCCACCTCTTCAAACTTTGTCTTTGCCTTTTAGTATGCCTTGTAATTTGTTCTTGCTGAGTGGACATGATATCCTGGGTGCAAAGACTTTAGGGATGTAGTGGTGAGGCTAGGGGGAGAGGAAGCCTTCTATGGTCCTCTAATAGGTCTGAGTCCTTCAGCGAGCTTGTGTCCCTGGAATGTGAGCTCCACAAGCACCTCTCAGTCCTCCACCTCCATGCTTTAGGGGGGATACGATGTCTAGAGTGGGCTGTAGGTATTTCCCTTCCCCCACTAGTTGGGCTGTGATCAGACGCCAGTAGGATAGATTCCGCTAAAATAGTTTCTCTTGAGGCCAGGCCTTGTTAAGAAGAACAGAATGCTCTTGCTTTTCCCTCCCCCGCGCCCCCGCCAATAATCACTGTGAGAACCTGGTAGAGATCCTGGAGGTAGAACTGACAAAAATGGGGAGGGGCTCCCCCCGGAGTTTTACCTCTCAGACTTGTCCATCCTGAGGCTCCGGCATCTGTCAGTTACAGTTTAGGTTTTCCTACCCTGGCTTGTGGGTTTCTAGTCCTCTAAGTTGTGCTTTTCTGTGTTCACTTGTCTGTCCCTCCAGTTTGGGGGGCAGTGCTTTGCCTTCTGACTTCACCTCTCTGATGGATCTAAGAGTTGTTGATGGTTCAGTTTCTTCAGCTTTCTACTTGTTGGCAGGACGGAGTGATGACTTCCAAGCTCTTTCCAGCACAGAATAGATACCGGGAGTCGACGATAGCCTCTCCATCCTTGGCATGCACAGAAATCCAGTTCACACCCTCCTTGACCTTCATGGAGGTCCTTAACCCAGGAACTGCTCTCTCTGCCATAGTGTCAGGTAGCAGCAGAAGTGTAAGCATCACATGGCCACATCCGAGGGGCTCACCAGGTCACTGATCTGCTTGCCTGGGGGAGACTCTCTTAGACCAGTGGTAGTTCTCAACCGACAGAGATTTTGTCCTCCAGGGAACGTTTAGAAATGTCTGGAGACCCTTTTGGTTGTTACAACCGGGGAAGCTGCTACAGGCATCTAGTTGGTAGAGAACACTAACCATCCTAATGGCACAAGATAGCACCCCCCTTAACAAAGAATCATGCAGCCCCAGATGTCAGTAGCTGAGGTTGGGAAACCCTGTCCTAGATTAACCTCGCAGTTTTCTTCCCCAATCACACCCCACGCCCCCATCTTCAATACAGCCAGGGTTGAACCAACTTGACGCCTTGAAATTCAACTTTTCTCTTGATTATCTTTTGGTCTTTTCACCAACCTTAGGAGCCAGTCGAGATTCAGCCAACATTTTACTGTTTATGGCTTCCAGGGCAGCGTGCTCATTACTTTCTCTTGTTATCTTGCTTTTATTCATTCTCATTAGGTGTTAACTGAGCCCTTACTATGTGCCAGGTGTCGCACTTCAATATGTGGGAAGAGGGTCCTACCCCTGTCTTTGCAGATGAGAAAGCTGAGGCTCAGAGAGGTTAAGTGATGTATCCCAGATCACACAGCTTGGAATTGGCTTATCTGCTGGATACACATGCTGAGAGTAGCCACTGCAGCCCTTCTCTCTGCTGGGATTTGCAGGTGCCCAGATGCTCTGGCCAAATGAGGCTGGCGTCAGCATCTGGGTTGAGGAGGTGACATCATCGTGGCCAAGGGAAGAAGAGGTCCCCATGTTCCAAGTCCCCACCCAGGTGCTCTGCAGGCCTCCCAGAGAGCGTGAATGGGTTTTGATGGGGGATAATAGTCTCTCTCCAAATACACTCACTGCTGGCCCTTCTTACGGAGCCATTCAGCTTTCAAAGGGCTCTCTGCACATTAGCCCAAAGGATGGGTGTTTTGTCTTCTTTTCCCCTGCCTTTCTCTCTTTTTAGGGAAAGCAATTTGCTCCTTTCTGATGTAGAATGAGATCTGGCAAGTAAGTCCTTGCTCTGCTCCTTCCCCTGTACCCCTCCCACCCTTGGTTGGGAAAACGTTGCCGGGGGAGCGAAGGGAGAGAGGAACACAGGATCCATGCTAAGCAAAACTATTTGCATAAGCCGTACACTTGGTTCTTAGAGCTTGGGCTGATCTAACCTATGACAAATTCCTCTGTCTCGGCTACCTGCCAGCTGCGTTTTCATCGGGGCTGGCAAGACAACTAAAGTCTACATTCTGTACCAATTAACGACCTTCAGGGAGAAGACCACCAATCGCAATGCCAGCACACTCTGCTTGTTAAAGGGGACAGGGGGCCTTGTTGGACAAGGCCCAGGCTTTTTTCGTTAGGGTGGTGGGCGGCGGGGAAGCAGGCCAGGAGGAGTGAGGGGTGGACTGGGGCGGGAAACACACCAGAAAGGCCAACTCCGAAGTTGCAGGAACCCTCCGGAAGCCATCTGCACAGGCCAGAACGTCGTAGCGAAGCCTGGCATACGCAAGGGGACTCTAGCGAGTAGGGAAGGGCCTGGAGTGAGGGGTTCCCTTTTGGGGAAGGGGACTTCTGCTGGCCCCGAGAGCCGCAGACGACCAAGGGCAGCCCTGTCTGGAAACGTCGGGGCTGCCTTGCCCGCTGGCACCAGGATGGGAGACGGGGAGGTGCCTTGGCCACGCCCACCGTGCAGACAGCCGCAGGCTCTGGTAGCATCATCATCTCTGGTGCAGAGATCACAGATGTGTGTCTACAAGCCACAAAGGGAGACAAGCCTCTCTTCCCCCAGGATTCCAGCGATTTCATTTTCCTTTACTGTTGGGCGGTGCGGAGCGCGATGACAGGACCTTCTTAAAGAACATTTGGGGTGAGGGGAAGGCCCATGCATGACCTTGCCATCTCCCCCAGCTGCCCACTTGTGTGCTGTTGTACGTTGTACGGCCCTTGGCCACTTCCTGCGAACTCTGTCGCCATCACGCTTTTACATCTTCAACTGGATGGAGAAGGCCTCCAACTCTAACACGTGAGGGCCTGAGGGGACCCCAAGAGACCATCCCCCTGACCACCCTGGCTTCAAAACTCACCCCTCAGAAACTAACCCCAGGTGGGTGATGGCATGGCAAGTTTTTAAAGAATGAGAGAGGGTACCCAGAGTCCTGTCTTGCCTGCTCGGATGTTGGATGGCGCAGGGAATCTCTTTGTGGGAAGGATGGAGGCCCCGTGCTCCTGGGGGAACCCCCCTTCTCCCAGGACCTCCCTCCTACCTGCCCAGCTCTGCCTCAGTTTCCTCGAGGGGAAACGGCACCCTCTGTCTTCCGGCTCACATCCACCCCCCCCCCCCCA